>NC_063344.1:2180642-2230577 GCF_021869965.1 Rhincodon typus
TTAGGTTAGATGGGCTTCAGATTGGTTTCACAGGTCGGCGCAACATCAAGGGCCGAAGGGCCTGTACTGTGCTGTAATGTTCTATGTTCTATGTTAAAGTGGATTTTCTGAGCAGGTGGGCTGAAAATTAGCTGCATTGCCAGTGCCACAATCAATAACTAAATGCTACTTTAACCTTTGACTTGTGCAGGGATGCCAGCATAACAATGGTAAGAATATTTGATGCTAGTGGAGCTGTAATCTTATCATTCTTTCTGAATTTCCTTTACAGACCTGCAGAAGCAACTGTGCTCCTACAAACCTGTGCCCTGGAAATGTCTCTCCTCTGTCCTCTATCCAGTTGCACCACACATCAATCATTACGCAGCCCAAAGCCTATCCCCATGGTTCTTCCAAATTGTTTTTTACCTTTAGCCCCTTGGCACTGACTTACCAATTCGCATTACAAGCTCACCTAATAGCCACATCCCATTGGTTTCAGATGGCAGACTCACGAGGATGATCCTTGGCATGGAGGGACTGTCTCACAAGCAAAGGTTAAACAGGTTGGGGCTCTACTCACTGGAGTTTAGAAGAATGAGAGGAAACATACAAGGGTTTGTCAGGGTCAATGCTGAGAGGATGTTTCCCCTCATAGGACTGTCTAGGACCAGAGGGCATAGACTCAGAATAAAGGGGCACTAATTTAAGACTGAGATATGGAGGAATTTCTTCTCCCAGAAGGTTGAGAGTCTTTGGAACTCCTTGCCACAGAAAGCTGTGGGGACAAAGTCCTTGTGTATCTTTAAGGCTGAGATGGATAGATTTTCGATCAATCAGAGAATCAAGGCCTTCGGGGAAATGCAGGGAAGTGGACAAGGAATATTGGAGCAGAGATGATCCCATCGAATGGCAGAGCAGGTTCCAGGGGCTGAATGGCCTGTTCCTGTTCCTATTTCTTATGGACTGATGTAACACAGACGAAGTCTAGGAACTCAGATTTGTTTGACCTTGCTGTACTGAGTTAAAATGTGGGGAAGCTGGCCATCTCTACAAAGATCACATATACTCTGCATTTGGTCACCAGGAATCCACTTTGGACCATGTTCTAGAAACCTGGAATGATATAGCACCAGAGGAGGCCATTTGTTTTATCATGCCTGTGCTGGCTCAGGATGAAGGATCACGAGCCTGAAGTATTTAAAATGGTTTTCTCTCAATAGATGCTGTCTGGCCTGCCAAGTCCTTTTCTTTGTATTTGTTTCAAAATTCTCAGGATCGTTATACAAATCGCTGTCTCTGTGCTGAGAAGAGATTTAAATGGTATGAACGTCTGTTGTGGGGACAGAGAGACAGAGAGAGAGAGGAAATATGGTGAGGTGAGTGATGAACATGGGATGTGCATGAGGAAGAGGAGCAGTAACCAGCTGGAAAGATGTGGGGACAAGAGACTTAAATGCAGCAGAGTTGGAATCGGGAAAGGAGAAAATGGAGAAAACTGAGGAACCATTTTTGTGGTGACCCCCAAGTACAATGAGAGAAACTGGAAGAAATCAGATCAACTTGTCCACTTTCCTTCTCACCTATCCGTCCCACCCTTCCCATCGACCAATCTCCACAACCCCCTACCTGCATCCACCTATTACCACCCCACCTACCTTCACCTAGCCCCATCCCCCCATTTATTTCTGAGCTCCCTTCCCCCGCCCCAGTCATGACGAAGGGTCCCAACCCAAAACGTCGGCTTTGCTGCTCCTCTGATGCTGCCCGACCTGCTGTGTTCCTCCAGCTCCACACTATATCAACTCAGGTATTTTTATAATCATGTTTAACTTGCAAAGTTTTAAAACGGAGATCAATTTCTTAAACAGCATTTTTATTGAATAGTTATTCTCAGATTCTGGATTGTCAGAAACAATCGATTGCATGACATTTTCAGAAGAAGGTAGGAAACTCTCCTACTATTCTTGTCAGGATGGATCACCAAAACTGCAAAGTTGGTCCTTTATTTCAATTCTGCCTCTGGGATCTTGCTGTCCAAGTCATCCACTGCATTTCCCTGCATTGTAATGCTGATAACATTTCACACCTTGGTTGTAAAACACTTTGAGAGGCCTTTGAGTCATTAAAGGTGCTCCACAAATGCAAGTATTTTCCACTCTTTCTTTTATAGTTTTTGTCTCTTCTGTTTCTTTTCCCATTGCTTGCTTTCATTGTTCTTCTTCCTGAATTTTGTACAAATCACTCCCTCTCTAAAATGGAGTAAATTTTTAGCCATTGTAACTTCACCTTTTGAGAAAATGGATTCTGTATGTGTTTGGACTACCCAGATTTGGTTAATTCGTGCACTTTTCAAAACATCCGTGAGTCTTTCAAACATTCCTCGGCCAGTCTATTTGCCGTGGCAGTGGACCACCCTCTGTTGAAAATATCAGGTTATAGCAGAATAATTCATACACGTTCAAATGGTTTCTAAAATTAATTGGGAAACAAGTATTTACATCCACAGCTGGTAATACATGCTTGCTTTAATAAATATTTTACATTCCAAACATTTTAATTATAATGACTGGTTTGTTTTAGACAGTGAATATTGACAAACTGCATAAAATGTACGACATATTTTACCAAACGTCTGTAATTTGATACAACAATAACAGTGAAGCCTTGGTTATTCACCTGGTGACAAATGACTGCTTGATCTTATTACTGCACAAGTCAGATCCCAGACTGAAATCTGGTCTGATCACTTTTCTAATTTAATGAGATGTTCTTTCACTAATAAACAAGTACTCAGTGCTGCAGATTTGATTTTTAACAGTAAAATGGAAGTTTATTATGTAAAAGAAAGATAAAATAGTAAATAAACAAGCTATTTACATATAACAGAATTTGAAAGATTCTGAAACACAATAAAATTACATTCCAGCAGCATCCTTTCATTGTCCACAAATACCACAGAAAATTCTTTTCTCTCCCATCTTTGTAGGTTTAACTTAACTGTTGCTTTTGATTCCTGGTCTTGAGAATTTGATAGCATCTTCGTTGAGTTTTCTCACAACTGAACTTAGACTTTCTTAGCTTAGAATAATCCTTTCAAGGTTCTAACAAACACTTCTTTCTGGTCTGGGGCTTCGAAACAAACATCCTTACATTGAGGTAGCCTATTTCCTCACTTATCTAAACTAACTCCTCTCCCTTAGAGAAACTGTTTCATACATCCAACTTGAACCAGGACTTCTGCAAACTGAAAACAAAATTCCAAGGTTTGAATTTTTCTCCAGAGCACAAAATAAACTCTTGACTCTTAACTGAAAGCAGGCCAATATTTCATATTTAGTAAAAACTGAAAGAACTGCGGGTGTTGTAAATCAGAAACATAAACAGAAGTTGCTGGAAAAGCTCAGCAGGTCTGGCAGCATCTGGGAAGAGAAATCAGAGTTAATGTTTCAGGCCCAGTGACCCTTCCTCAGAACTGGGGAATTTGGGAGTTCTGAAGAAGAGTCACCGGACCTGAAAACGTTAACTCTGATTTCTCTTCACTCTTCAATGATTCCTCTGTCTGCTTGTAACACGCTTCCAATGTGGACAAATTCCCATTACTATTCCAGGAAGTGTCTCTCTCATACTGGTTTAAAAAAATGGCTCTTTAAATATTGACAAGTTAATTATTAAACCTCTCCCCCACCTTCAAACACACGTGCTGCTGGTTCAAAATCCAAACTCTAAAATAAATGTTTATCACACATCTTGGATCATATTATTTGTAAGAATATACCATAGTCAGGCTTTTGCTAGTTATCATTTGATTTAGTAGTTAATAATTAATTCAACAAATTTGAATAACAGTTAGAGACAATGCATGGTGCAATGTATTGGAATCATGTATGATCCAAACTGCCTATCTCTCTTCCTGTGTAATATATATATAATGTGTGTGTGTGTGTATATACACACACACAAGAATGAGGAAAGAAAAGGCCCAGTTTCGTAAGAATTAATGTACTGGATACTCAATGTGTTAAACAGATAGCCTTGTGATAAGAGTCAAACTTTCAATTGTTCAATCAGCCATTCTATAGGAATTTTTTTTAAAAAAGCTAAATTAAGAAATAGTGATTAAGTGAAGCCAACTTTTGGCATTAAGGGCCTGATCCAATGCAGGTGCAAACTTTACATTTGTTATTGCACAATTGTATCCGGACTGGGAACTTCAGAATATTGTAGATCCAACTTTGGTGGGGAATTGATCAGTCCAAGTACTATCCAAATAAGGATGTGACCTATATGTTGTACATCGGAGTGTTGTACAGAATTGCAAACATGACCTGATATTGTGTAGTAATTTACACATCATTTGGTACTGTACACTCAAGATTATGTAGATTATGAAAATCTACATCCCAGAGTACTTAAGGAAGTAGCTGTAGAAACAGTAGATGCATTGGTAGTCATCTGCCAGGATTCTGTGGACTCTGGAACAGTCCCTGCAGATTGCAGAGTGGCTGATATCACTCCAATATTCAAAAAGGGAGGTAGAAAGAAAATGGCATTATAGACCGGTGAGCCTAACATCGGTAGTGGGGAAAATTCTCGAATCCATTGTCAAGGATTTTAAAGCAGAGCATTTAAAAAGCTGTGGCAGGATCAGACAGAGTCAGCATGGATTTATGAAAGTGAAATCATGCTAGATAAATCTGTTGGAATTCTATGAAGATGTAGCTAGTAGGGTTGATAAGGGTAAGCCAGTCAATGTAGTATATTTGCACTTTCAGAAAGCATTTGACAACGTCCCACATAAAAGACTAATGTGCAAGATTAAAGTGCATAGGATTGGGGAAGTGTACTGAGATGGATAGGAAACTGGTTGGCAGAGAGGAAACAAAGAGTAGAAATTAATGGGTCATTTTCAAATTGGCAGGCAGTAACTGGTAGGGTGCCACAAGGATCGGTGCTGGGACCCCAGCTAATCACAGTATATATTAATGATTTGGATGAGGGAACAAAATGTAACATCTCCAAGTTTTCAGATGATACCAAGTTGGGTGGGAGGGTGAACTGTGATGAGGATGCAGAGATCCTTCAGCACGATCTGGGCAGGTTGGGTGAGTGGGTAAATCAATGGTAGATGCAGTATAATTTGGATAAATGTGAGGTTATTCACTTCAGAAGCAGAAACAAGGCAGCAGATTACTACCGGAATGGCTGTAAATTGGGAGAGGGGAGTGTGCAGTGGGACCTGGGTGTCCTTGTGCACCAGTTGCTGAAGGGAAGCATGCAGGTGCAGCAGGTGGTAAAGAAGGCAAATGGTATGTTGGCCTTCATTGCGAGAGGTTTCGAGTTCAGGAGCAGGGATGTGTTGTTGCAGTTATACAGGGCCTTGGTGAGACCACATCTGGAATACTGTGTGCAGTTTTGCACACCCTTTCTGAGTAAGGATACTCTTGCTCTCGAGGGAGTGCAGCAAAGGTTTACCAGGCTGATTCCAGGAATGGTGGGACTGACATATGAGGAGAGATTGACTAGGTTGGGATTGTTTTCGCTAGAGTTCAGACGAATGAGGGGTATGTCATAGAGACTTATAAAATTCTAACAGTACTGGACAGGGTAGATGCAGGGAGGGTGTTCCCAATGGTGGATGTGTCCAGAACCAGAGTCACAGTATGAGGATTCGGGGTAGACCATTTAGGACGGAGATGAGGAGACATTTCTTCACCCAAAGAGTGGTGAGCCTGTGTAACTCATTACCACAGGAAGCAGTTGATGACAAAACATTGAATGTATTCAAGAGGCGGCTAGATATAGCACTTGGGCCGAATGGGATCAAAGTTTACGGGGAGAAAGCATGATTAAGCGTTGGACGATCAGCCATGATCGTGAAGAATGACAGAGCAGGCTCAAAGGGCCAAATGGCCTCCTCCTGCTCCTACCTTCTATGTTTCTATGTAGCTTGAGAATAATTCAATGTTATTACTTGGATAATTGAGTTGCAAAATACAATTTGAAAGAGTCAGGACTCCGTAGCTATGGTATTAACACACTACCAAACATTGCCTGGACACAACTGCATCATTTAATATTATAAATATTTCTTGATTAATTTCAGTTTTTAAAGTATTCTTCTCAACCATTCCCAATTTGAGGTCACATTAGAGATACAAACTGCACAATGAGGGGTCACTGGAAGCATAAAACTGGGATCCGTAGGCAGTGTACAGGAGAGTATTCAGTGTGAACCAGTACCTGGGAAGAAGCCATTTGTAATGGTTAATATAATGAGTATCTCAGTTTGGTATTTTCTCCCTGTCAGTTGTTCCTACAAATTCCTGAAGTTTCCAAGACTCTGGATGCCATGAGGAAATTTAGACAACTGAAAATTGCACTGCTCAAACTGCACCTACTTCTTATCCAAAATCTGAAACTTAATGCCGTAAAATTCCAATGAGGAGAGAAGGTGGAAGGCTGGATTCCCAGTGAGTTGCCAGGGTGGGTGAGGGAATTAAATCTGGATTCCTGTCTTATTCCTGCTCCTTTGCAAATCACACAGCAGATTCATGATGCAGCTGCCCACAAATGGGTGAATGTCAATGAGAAAAATATTGAATGGAATGTATTCCTGTCATTCATGTTCCAAATAAAATTAGGTGACCAGGATGCTGGAGAGGCCCTGATTGCTACGACACTCACAATTCCGAAGTGTTTTTTTTTAATGGGACTGCAGTTGGATGCACAAGAATCAATCATGCTGTGACAATCGTTAGAAATCAACAAGGTAAGAAGCATAAAAAATGTTAAAAATTTCTTCTAGAGGCTGCAGAGCTACTTGTCCGATCAAGTAGGTAATTGCATTCATCAACGTCTGATCCTGTGAATTCTGATAAAGTCAGGTAGCTGACTGTGGGCTTATATAGTTCCAAGGCTTCCTGAGGATATGTGTAGTTTAAAAATCTAACTGGTGGCACAGCTTAAATTCACCATCTTCAGAAAATATTGTATTGAATGCTATTCTTGTACCTTTGGTGAAATCACCCTGGAAAACAAAAATCAGATTTCACGTGTACACTGACTGCATCCAGCTTCCCCGTTCCCCCACCCCTATCCTCAGGAGCTCTTTGGGCCCCATCCACTCCCTCAGTAATATCAATGTGCGTCTGTCATTCTCTCCTGGATATGCTGCAATTTCCTTTAATGAAACATTGCAAAGACTGAAGCTCATAGATTCAGAAAATGTTGTAAACTCATTTTCTTAGCCACAAATTCCATTAACCACAAAATCTATGTCTGAGGCTGAAGCAGACAGTTGGAGTTTCTGATGCCTGACCCTCTCTATTCCAATGACTAAGTATTTCTACCAATACAATGTCCATTTCTGCCCTGCCTCAACCAACTTGTTATTCAAGCCTTCATCACTGCTTTTGTTACCTCCTTGACCATTCTAGTTTTCTCCTGGCATGCTTCCATGAATTTAAGCTAACTTCAAAACTCTGCTACCTCTATCCTAACTTGTGCCAAATCCCAGTCACTTACTACTGCTATATTCACTGACCTGCTCTAGTTCACATTCTCCATGTTAAAATTCTTATTGCTGTGTTCAAATTTCTTAATGTCCTCTTAATCTCTGTCACCTCCTCCAGCCTGAAAACATTGGCCTGCATTTATACATAACAGAACATCCCAGGCACTTCAGAGTAGCATTATCAAAACTTAATTCAGACAAATTCACATGAAGGTGATATTAGGGCAGCACTTCCTTCCTGCTTTGTACTGGATCCACACGCACGAAATTGATGATGCTAACACTTAATTTACAAGCACTCAATGTGTTTCATGCTCCATGTAGAATCAAAGCTTCTGGTTTTAAGGAATATTGTAAAAGGAGATAAGGTAGGTAGCAAGGCAGAACATTTCGGAAGGAGGCTCCAGTGCTTAGGCACAGCTATCAATGGTGGAGCAATTAAAATCAGATGCTCTAGAACTCAGTCTTCTTCCAACTCCATTCGTGTATCCACATATCAGCATTTATCTTGCCATTGAGGGAGGTGGCTTCATCTTCTGAGGACCTAAGCACTGAAGTTTCTTCCTTAATTTCCCTTTAAGACCCTCCTTAAAATTTATCTCTTACCAACCTTTGGTAAGCTGGCCCAACATCAGGTTATGTTTTAATGTGCCTTGATGTTTTTAAAAAAACACAAGAATATAAGAAATGGCAGCAAGAGAAGACCATATAGTCTGTTGAGCCAGCTCTGCCATTCAATATGAACATGGCTAACTTTGAGCTTCAACTCACTTCCTGATTCTCAAATGTATGAATGTGTTCTTGTTTCTGTACCACACCATTAAACTCCATTCATTATCTGTAATATTTCTCATTATAAAGTTCTTCCATAACTGAATCACATCAACTTGCATTCTATCTTTAAAATTAAATATAAAAACCCCTCAGTAACAGGATGTTTATTACTTCAATGGAAAGAAAAAAACAGTCATACAATTAAGAGTTTTAAAACTTGTGACAGAAATTGTGTGATTATCATTCCTAAACTTTGTTAATCTCAGAACAGGAAGTAATGGGATAGGACAAAAGTAAAACTGTTTATTTCTAATGTAGCTTTCATTCAACAGGTAAAAGATACAGGTTTTGTTCTTTGCAGCTGTTAAAATTTTAATATTTTCATGCAGTGACGTTGATGACAAATTTGTTGAATTGCATTTTTAGTCATTCTGTTGGGATTGATATGAAAGAAAGATGTGTGTGGTTATCTAAACCTTGCACAAATCAATATTTTACCACAGATAAATATTGTCAGTGGGCTACATTTTTGTCTTTTCATGCCTCTTTAATACAGCAAATAATATTTCTAAAAATATTATTCTTCCTTTTAACCATCTGTGGCAGCAACTGTTACCATATCTACAAATTCAAATTAATCAACAACAGTGATAGTGCAGTTTCAAATGTCATTTTACACAGCAACATAGCATTTCTTTCAGCCTATTGGTGATTTTAACTACTACAATTTGATTTCATTGCCACTACTAGAAACATCCTGCAAACATCTTGTCTTAATAAGAGGCAGATCTTTTACACAGAGGGTGGTTTGCATGTGGAATGAGCTTCCTGATGAAGTAGTGTGTAGATGAATAGGAAAGGTTGGAGGGATATGGGCCAGGAGCAGGTAGGTGGGGTCAGTTTAGTTTGAGATTATGTTCGGCATGGACTGGTTGGACCGAAGGATCTGTTTCTGTGCTGTATGATTCTATGATTCCATGACTAATACACATAGATATGCAGGCAAGATTTAAAATAAAACACTGTAATTATTTCAAAATGAAGCGAGGCATTGAAAGAATGACCTGTGTATATTTATGTTGATTACAGCATGGTTATTTTGATTGTTACAATGCCAGAATAAAATGGTTAATGAATAGAGAATACAACGCAATATCTAATGAGAACTACACATTTAAACGACAATCACTCTGCTCCTTGTTTAACAAAGCACCATTTTCCAAACTTCACAGTTAATTTGGTGAGCAAGGGGGAGAGGAAAACCTGTGCATTGGGAATTGAGTTTCAAACAACAGATTCAGATTAAAGTTGTGACTCATTGTTTTTGTCAATTAAGACAAATGAGCAGTCTGTATCTCTAAAAACTATCTATTCTTTCATCATGTACTGTTGAAAAATCATTCCTGCACTTAAACATTACGATCAGTTTTGAAATTAGATCTATAAAACAGAAACCCACTGATCATGGTTTATATGCATATGGTTTATAGCTTTAAAAGGAAAGTGATTATAACTGAATTAGTACTAACGCTAAATTTCACCAGCATATTCTACTCTATGTTAATAAAACAGTGCAAACAATCTAATGGATGTTTTCTTTTATCAAACTTCAGGATTCACATGTAATGCTGCCTGAGAAGCTGGACCTTGAGTTCATGCAGATTTTTGGTCCTTCATCTCTCTCCTTTCTTCAATTTCAATTTTCTTGTAGTGCTTTAGAAAGTTCTCTACCACTAGTGGCATTATTTAAATGCAAACTATTGTATCTGGAGATAGTAGGAACTGCCGATGTTGGAGAATCTGAGATAACAAGGTGTAGAGCTGGAGGAACGCAGCAGGCCAAGCAGCATCAGAGGAGCAAGAAAGCTGACGTTTCGGGTCTGGACCCTTCTTCAGAAAAAATTTTCTGAAGAAGGGTCCAAACCTGAAACGTCAGCTTTCCTGCTCCTCTGATGCTGCTTGGCCTGCTGTGTTCATCCAGCTCTGCACCTTGTTATCTCTATTGTATCTGGATCCCTGTTTATTGAAAAGGCTCAAGATAACAGGCTACATTTTCTGACATGCTAATTAGGTCATTCTTTCCTTTCAAGTTTTGTATTGTTTGCTATAAGAGCAGGGAAGGAAACAGCCCCTTCTTTAAATTGCACATGTTGGAACACATACCACTTGTACATTATAATCTTGTGGTTTATCAGTTAACAGGTGAAATTTCTTGCCAGTGCTACCTGTAAATTCAGCATTTGCATTCTGTGTGAAATTCCATCTTTATTTCAATATAATGTTCAATACCTAATACACAGTGAACTTTCCATACTTGTACTGTTCAAATGATTTCCAGAATACAAGTATAGGCAGTTCCTGTCAAATTAGACTTTTATCTTAAAAGGTGTTTTATGCTGAATGATATTCAGGTGAAATACTGATGCTTCACAAAGGTCGGGGAGCACAGATGAGCTGTCACATAATGCCAGCAGAGTGGGTACAATTCCCATTCTGGATGAAGTAGACTTGGGATTAGCCCCTGTCCCTGGGATTGAAAGGAAATAGCAAAACGACAGCTGACAGAAGCGGCTGTGGAAGTCATTCAGGGGGAAACACCAGCAGAAAATGAAGCATGGCACGGCCCTCAGGCACAGCACAAATAAATGGTTATGAATGATACTGTTTTTCACTGATTACAGCAGCAGAATTTTGAAGTACTGAAGTTTTGAAATAAAGAAAGCTCATTGACTTAGTGCAATTTGCTCCACCAATTAATCTCAAAATTAATACCAAATACTCCCAACTTCCATAATTCTATTTATTAACTGCACAAATATTGCACTGAACACATAGTTAGCTTTTTGGTAACTGTTTCTCATTGATTTTCATGGCATTATAATATTGAATTTCTGTAACTATTCACAAATTCAGCATTTGCATTCTACAGGACACTATATGCTTAGAACAAGTAACGGGAAATAAATATCCTTATAGAATTTATATGGAAGTCTTTCCAAAATTGCCACTTCCATTCCCAGACTTATTAACATATGATACCTAGAAATGCCCCAAGAATCTATTCAACAGATAACATTCCATAACTTATAAAATCTGCTGTTTTAATAGTGGTTCTAGGCAAAGATTCACTGTCACAGGGTCAAAATCCTGGAATTCCCTCCCTAAGGGCAGCAGTTCAAGAAGGCGGCTCACCACCACCTTCTCAAGGGCAACTAGGGACGGGCAATAAATGCTGGCCAGTCAGCAACATCCACATCCCATGAGTGAATTTAAAAAATTGCTTTGATCTTATTTGTCACAGTGGAATTGTGAAATTCAGATTGTTTTCCAAAAGCAAAACATTCAAATTTACTATTTTTGTTGTAAAGTATTCACCAAAATTTTTTTCTAATTGCATTTATTCTGAAATCTAAAAACAGTTCAGATTTTGTCAAACAAAATGTAAGTTGCTGCTGTTGGGCTTTTTGGATAAAGTCCACATTATTTGTGGTATACATCATCTTATAGAGCATTTATCAACTAAACTCAATATTTATTAGCAAGTTAAGGTGATAAATTATCTTAATAATAAAATGCACTGCTTTTAAATTTAAAGACCCACGAAGCGTGGAAATGATAGTAAAGGTGATGTGCTCCAACGTAGAGGTGTTCAGAAATGTTCCCCTCTTTATAACTGAGGGTTATTTTATAAGGGAAAGCCTCTTCACCCACCCAGGTCTTCCTGTACTATGGAGCTAGAAACTTTTAATCTTTTCATTACAACTGAAGAATCCAGGATAAAATGCAATATTTTTGATTTGGGTTATATTTAGTGTTTATTGTTTTTGATTCTTCTATTTGGTTGTCTTTAGCCAATAATAATGGTCCCTCAATGTCTCAAGTGAGTATTAACAAATAATGGCTTCAAATAAAATTTCTGTGCAAGATAACTGGGCAACAAACATTCACTACATCCAATTCCCAAAATGA
This sequence comes from Rhincodon typus, assembly GCF_021869965.1. Classification (NCBI taxonomy): domain Eukaryota; kingdom Metazoa; phylum Chordata; class Chondrichthyes; order Orectolobiformes; family Rhincodontidae; genus Rhincodon; species Rhincodon typus. Next base: position 2,192,881 of record NC_063344.1, read on the forward strand.
TGTGACATTTAACATAGACACATAAACACAACAGAAATGTCACCCATTCTGGCAAATTTGAGTTTATGAAACAGCAGAGAATTTTTCAGTTCTTTTACAGAAAACCTTTGGTAAATTCAGTATGCCAGTGCATTCTTGTTTTTAGCATTTGTTTCCTAGAATAAGTCATCAGAAACTTTCAATATAATTTGAAAGGTAAATAAGGTGGTGTGAGTTATTTGATACTGAGTAGCCTTAAATATAAAAGTGACCATATCAACAATACAATTCCCTGATTTCTATGCTGCCCAGCCCATGATTATCCACTGACTTGTTTCATTAGCAGGGAGAAGTGAAGAGCAGGGATCTAGTCCTATTTACAACCACATCACCAGACCTTATTCCACTATTTAGTTGGAGAGATTGTATCATGAGACATATATAACATCTATAACTCCTTGACAAATACCCTGGCAACACAATGGATACCCCTCAGTTTTTATTTTTGGCATAATAAACACAAAATAAATTAAATCTATACTTATTTCCACAGAATCTCCACAGTGTGGAAACAGGTCATTTGACCCAATGGGTCCACACCAACTCTCCAAACAGCAACCCACCCTATCTCTGTTTTTCCCATGGTTAACCCAACTGCATCCCTGAACACTATGGGCAATTTAGCATGGTCAATCAACCTAGCCTGCACATCTTTGGACTGTGGGAGGAAACCAGAGCACCTGGCAGAAACCCACACAAACAGAGGGAGAATGTGCAAACTCCACACAGACAGTTGCAATCAAACCCAGGTCCCTGGCGCTGAGAAGCAGCAGTGCTAACCACTGAGCCACTGTGCCACCCACCCCAGCAATGCTGCTTTCAATGAAGTAGGGTGAGGAAAAAGGCCAATAAATTAATTTCGTCATCTTCCACTAAGTTTGTTGTCGTAGTGTGCACGGAATGTACCTTTTTTCCCAGATCTATTGCTATTTACACAGTTATATAGTGACAGGAACATTTCACAGATTGAGAGAGGGAGTTGTGACAGTAAATAGCATGTGGGGTTAAATCTGATGAGATTGCCTTTGTGTCCAGAAACCAGTTCTGACATGTTGGCATCTGGCTTTAACTCTGGTATATTTTCATGTTGATGTATAACCCAGCCACAGAGAACCAGGTCCCTGCTTGTAGGCAACAGGTTAGCTCAGTTGGCTGAACATCTATTAGTTCCAGCACTGACTGAGGTTAGTATGAAAGTCTCTCCTTCTCAGCATCTCCCCTCACCTGAAATGTGGTGACTATCAGGTTAAACCACCAGCATTCATCTCTCCGTAATGAGAGAGTAGCCCTATGGTCTGGTAAGACTGTGGCAGCTGCTTCTAATTCTCAACTTTTACTGCTTGCAATATTTAAACAAAACAATTTAAATGAGATTTTCGCCAGCAATAAAATTTAACAAGACATGCACAGATTCCCCAGGCTCACCATTAAAATGAAGGTATGAAGAATGCACAGTAACTCTAACAGCTCAGCCAGACAGCCATCAATAAATATTCAATGCTCACAAACATAAACAGAAATTGCTGCAGAAACTCAGTAGGTCTGGCAGCATCTGCGGAGAGAGAAACACAGGGCTCATGTTTTGAGTCCAGGGACCCTTCTTCAGAACTGATAGTAGCTAGGGAAAAAGTGGCATATATCCAGAAGATAGGGGGTGGAGGCAAAGGAGCGAGTGGAGAAAGAGCCCAGAGTGAGAGCAACAAAGTTGGACAGATAAAGGGATGGATAATGGTGAGCCAGGGAGGAGAAAAGCTGATAACAGGGATCATGAGTGGGTGAAAATGGGTTGACTGTGATGAAAGCAGCTTCTATAGGACAGGACCAGGGTGTGGGGGGCGGGGAAAGTACATGGAGGGGGATGTTCAGATTCTAAAATTATTGAAGCTCATGAAGGGTCACTGGAAATCAATCAATAACTCAGTTTCTCTCACCACAGATGCTGCCAGACAAGCTGAGCTTTTGACTTTGTTTCAGATCTCCAGTACCAACAGCTCTTTGTGTTATTTCAATGTTCGCAGCTGCTTTTATGCCTGGTACTGGGAAAGGATTTGTTGAGAGTCCTTGTGTTGACAGGCTTATTTGTGGGCAATTTGGAGGTTTCTGAATTTTTGGAGGATCAGGATGGATCAGGAGGGGGCTGGGGGATGAGCTGCAGGGGTTCAGCAAAGAGGGGAACTATTGTAGGACAGTGGTAGTGAGAGGCAATACCCTCAGAACCAGGTGCACAGCAAGAGTTCAGTTTCCTTGACCTCTCAAAAGGGCAAATGTTTATCAGAGGCTGCGACTCCAGTGGCAGATGTAGTTATGTGTAAACGTGCAGTCCTCTCGAAAAAGAGCTGTTTTCTGGAACCAGTGGCCATTTTCACCAGCAAACATTTCTCTGCCTCCTGATCCTCTCCAAATACTGCCAAAAACAGAGCAGGGTCTCCCAAATCACTGCTCACAAATACAAAGGCAAGTGACAAATGAATTGTTTGTCAGGGCTCATATTCATACCAAGGACATGATGGCCTAGTGGTATCATTATCTAATAATCCAGAAACTCAATAAATGTTCTGGGGACCTGGTTTCGAATCTTGCCAAGTGGAATTTCAAGTCAATTAAAAATCTAATGATGACCACAAAACTGTTGTCAATTGACAGGCGAAAACCCCTGCTGGTTCAGTAAAGGAAACTGCTGTCCTCACCTGGCCCAGACCCAAAGCAGTGTCAGTGACACTTAGGGATAGGCAATGAACATGGACATAGCCAAAAACACCCTCATCCCATGAATGAATTAAAAAAGCTTATATGAGGACTCATCGGTCAAACAATTCCACTTCTGCTGCTGGATAGGTAAAGAGAGTTGCCACGTAGCATTATGAGGAAGATCAATTTTCACTGTGCTGAAATCAAGACAATGTGACTGAATGCTTTTCTGATGGGTGGCTAACTGATCTTTCATTCTGTAACCAGGCAGCTGAGAAGTGTAAAAGTAATATGGCAATGAGTATGGGATTTCAATTTCCCCAAAGTTAACTGGGGTAGTCATAGTATGAAAAGTTTAGAGGGTGCGGAATTCTTAAAATTCATCCAAGAGAGCTTTTTAAGCCAATACATAAAAGGCCCTACAAGAGAGGCAGCAGTCCTGGAGTTAATTTTAGATAACAAAACTGGGCAAGTGGGTGAAGTATCAGTGAGGGATCATTTTGCCAACAGGAATCATAACTCTGTTAGATTGAAAATTGTAATGGAAAAGGACAAGGATGGGCCTGAAATCAAAGTTCTCAACTGGGGAAGATCGATTTTAATAAGATCAGATACAATTTGGCCAGAGTGGACTGGGAGCAGATACTTTCAGGTAAATCTGTCTCAGAACAGTGGAATGCATTCAAGAAGGAAATTGGGAGAGTACAGGACTAACAAGTCCTGTGAACCCTCAAAATCAAGGAATAAACAGGACTGGATAAAGTCAAAAAGGGAGGCTGAGGGCTCAAAACAGCAAAAGCCCTAGCGGGGTATAGAATGTGTGAGAGGGAACTTAAAAGGAAATTAGGAAAGTAAAGGGAGGCAGGAAAGGATAAGGGCTGGTAAAATAAAGGAAACTCCTAAGTACATTGGGGATAAAAGGATACTAGGGATCAAGAGTAGGGCCCATTAAGGACCACAGTGGTAATTTGTCTGTGGAGCCAGACAGTGCAGGGAGGGTTCTAAATGAATACTCTGTGTTGGGGTTCACTAGTGAGAGAGATGATGTGGATATAGAAATTAGGGAGCGGGTCTGTGATACAATTAAAGAAATTAGCATAGACAGAGAGAAGGTTCAGAGTGGTCTGACAGGTTTAAAACTAGATAAATCTCCAAGATTGGATGAAATGTACCCCAGGCCAGAGGCATTGGCAATAATTTTTAATTCCTCTCTGACCTAGGAAAGGTACCAGAGGACTAGACGGCAGTCACTGTTATTCAAGAAGGGAGCAAGAAATAAACCAGGAAACTACAGGCCAGTCAGTCTAATCCTAGTGGTGGGGAAACTATTGCAGCAATTCTGAGGGACAGAATTAATCTGCATTTGGAAAGGCAGGGATTAATCAAGAACAGTCAGCATGGTTTTGTGAAGAGGAGGTCATGTCTGACCAACTTAAGTTTTCGAAGAGGTGCCCAGGTGTGTAGATGAGGGAAATGTTTTTGATGTAGCCTACTTGGACTTCAGCAAGGCTTTTAATAAGGTCCCTCATGGGAGACTGATAGTGAAGGTAAGAGCCCATGGGATCCAAGAGAATGTCACAGATTGCATCCACAATTGGTCGAGTGGCAGAAAGCAGAGGGTGATGGTTGAGGGGCGTTTTTCCGACTGGGGGTCTATGTCCAGTGGGGTCAGTGTTGGGGCTCTTGCTGCTTATGGTTTATGTAAGTGATTTAGACTTGAATGCAAGAGGGTTGATCAGTTAAGTTCACAGATGATAGGAGAAATGGTGTTGTGGTAATAAGTGAGCAAGATAGCCTTAGATTACAGGAGGATAGAGACAGACTGGTCTGATGGGGCTGATCAGGGCAAATAGAATTCAGTCCAGATAAACACTTGGGCAGGACAAACAAGGCAAGGGAATACATGATGAATGTAAGGACCATGGGAAGCACTGAGGATCAGAGGGACCTCAGTGTTTATGTGCACCGGTCCCTTAAGGTAGTAGCACAGCTGGATAAAGTGGTTAAGAAGGCATATGGGATATTTCCTTTATTAGCTGATGCACAGAGTCTAAGAGCAGGGAAGGGATGCTGGAACTGTGTAAAATGTTAGTTAGGCCACAGTTAGAGTGTTGTTTGCAGTTCTAGAATCCACATTATAGGAGGGATGTGTTTGCACTGGAGAGAGTGCAGAGGGAGATTTACCAGGACGTTGCCTGGGCTGGAGAGTTTCAGTTATGAAGAGAGATTGGACAGACTGGGGTTGTTTTCCTTAAAACAGAGGAGACTAAGAGGGGACATGAGGTCGGGGCAGAGTTTTACACGGGACGTGAGGAAAACCTTTTTCATCCACAGGGTGGTGGGAATCTGGAACACACTGCCTGTAAGGGTGGGAGAGACACAAACTCAGAACATTTAGGAAGTATTTAGCTGACCACTTGCAATGCCAAGGCAGACAAGGCTATGGGCCAAGTGCTGGGAAATAAGATTCAAATAGTTAGGTGGTTGTTTTTGATATGAAGGGTACAATAGGCCAAAGGGTCTTTTTCAGTGCTGTAGATCTCTCTGACTGTAAGTCCCAATTTCTCCATGTTTTATGGTAAAGTACATCAAAACAGCTTTATATTTACATTGCTGCCAACTGGGAAATCCCAGTACTCCCTTTTCAATAGTATTCCATGCTCTCTTGCTCAATGGGAGCATGAATGACTGGTGGTTCACAAGCAGGTACAGTATATTCGATAAGGGTGCATATCAGGGAGTAGCATCAAATCCATATCAGAATCGGGATGGGTGGCAGTGCTGGATGGATAACTGGGATGTTAAGAGCTGTACAATAGGGGCACCTATAAACAAAGTGAATGTGAAGCTCCATCTAATGGAGTAGGCTTGACAAAGTAAAGCTGGGGCTGGGGAAGACAATGTGTGCGTCTGGATGTTGATGAATATGCATTTGAACTCACCTTTCCTGAGCTGATTAAGTCAATGAACACTCTGTATTGAAACGTGGCATAATGCTGATATCTTGGGCATCTCCAGACACCCTTTCTCCAACTCAGTAGTGCGTTTCTTCCTCCTGTTGCTGAAGAAGAGTGTTACAGTCCTCTTTACTCTTACTCTGTACTGAAACCAGTCTGTGGCACACCCACTGGCTCACTGTATCAAACCGAAAAGTGATGTCACAGTGAGGTTGCACCTGTTGAAATGTCACAATCCAATACGCTGAAACCCCTTCCAGATTTCAGATGCTTTTGCACGACCCCTGCTCGGAACATGTCTGAGTTATTGATATGGAGTTTGCTAGTTACAATAACATAGTTCTTTTTTACAGACCACTTTAAAATGCTCTGACTATGAACGAGTGGTTTATCATCCCCTTAATTTTACAACTTCTTTCTAAGACCAGGTGACAAAAATATTTCAGCTTTTAAAAAATAATTTTACAGATCCATAAGTTAAATTGCACCGACAATTTCAATTAAGTTGCTGTACATTTCATATAAAATCGAACTTCCTTACATTTAACTTTTGAATATATTGATTATTGTAAGCATGCTCATACCAGTGTACATTTTACATTCTCCTGATATACTTTTTCTAAACGGTTGAAATTGAAGATCTGCTTAGAGAGAGAAATTAAATGAGCACCATAAGCCATTGGGCCTGCATTGTTGTCTTCCTTTAATTGAAAAGTCTTACCGTATGCATTCCTTGTAGAGTTTCAATGCAGGTAAAATGATTTATTGTTTCAGGCAAACCTGACACCTACTGACTCGTTGTCTTTGTAATTGCTCTACTTGCAGAGTTTCTGAAGGAGTATTTAATTTAAACTGGAGGCTTGGTTGCACAGTTGTCAGCCAGAAGCTATATTTATCAGTAAAGTAATGGCAGGTGCCCCGAGCCCCCTGGCACTCAATGAATGGTGTCGAGCGGAAATCCTCCAGACAACTCCCAGGTGATGCTAGAGTCTGACCTCCTCCTGTGGCACCAGCTCCTGTGTGCTGTAACAAGATTGTAAGGCACAATGTTCAGAACTGCAAGTTAAACCTATAACCTTCCTAGTTTTATTTTATAGTTTACAATACTAAACTTCCATGCTATGCACCACACTTTAACTAAGAACAAAAGGGATTAGCAAAAGTGGATATAAATTCGATAGACCCCAAAATGGCAATGGGGTCATGATGCTAATTGATTACAGAAACATAGGAACACAGACAACAGGTGCAGGAGTAGGTCATTCAGCCCTTCGAGCCTGCACCACCATTCAATATGGTTATGGCTACTCATGTAATCTCAGTATCCCACTCCCACTCCCACCCTCTTTCCGTACCCCTTGATCCCTTTAGCAGCAAGGGCCAAGTCCAGCAAGGGCTAAGTCCAGCTTGATCATACCTAACAAACTGGCCCCAACAGCTTTCTGTGGGAGAGAATTCCACAAGTTCACAACTCTCTGAGTGAAGAAATTCTTCCTCATCTCAGTCCTAACGGCTTACCCCTTATTCTTAGACAGTGAGCCCCAGTTCCGGACTTTCCCCAACATCAGGAACATTCTTCTCGCATCTAGTCTGTGCAGTTCCATCAGGATTTTTTTTAATGTTTCTATGAGATCCCCCTGATTCTTCTAAAGTCCAGTGTGTACAAGCCCAGTCGATCCAGTCTTTCTTCATATGTCAGTCCTGCCATCCCGGGAATCAGTCTGGTGAACCTTTACTGAACTCCCTGAATAGCAAGAATGTCCTTCCTCAGACTAGGAGACCAATGCTGCACACAATACTCAAGGGTGTGGCCTCACCAAGGCCCTGTATTACTGCAGCAAGACATCCTTACTCCGATACTCAAATCCTCTCACTATGAAGGCTGGTTTTAGAAATTGTTAAATTCGATGTGGGAAAAAGCAAGGAATTGCACAAAGTTGGGGGGATTGGGAGCAAGATTGAGGAAAAGCAACATGAGGGGGCAAGTGAGGAGTAACACAATGGTGGGGGAAAGAGTGAGGAATAGCACAAGGGATGGGGGATTGGGGGTGAAAACAGTGATATGAAGGTCAGCATTCTACTAGCCTTCTTGACAATATTCTGCACCTATTTGTGGCGTTTGAAAGTGCTATGTACCTGAACCCCAATCTCATTGGACATTCACTGTTTTTAACTTTGTGCCTTATAAGAAAATACACTAATTTATCTTTTCTCGATCTGAAATGGATAACCTCACACTTGTTAATATTAAAATCAATCTACCACACCTTTGCCCATTCACCTAAACTATCCATATCCTGTTGTAATTTTATGCTGTTGTCAACAGTTTATAATGCTGTTCAATTTTGTGTCATCAGCAAATTTAGATATTTGACTTTTTATGCCATTATCCAAGTCATTAATGAATATTGTGAATAATTGAAGCCCCAATGCAGATCCCAGCTGGACACCACTAGTCATGTCCTCTCACTTTGAGTCCTTACCCAATATTCCAGCTCTGTTTCCTGCTGCTCCACTAACTTCCTATCCATGTGTTTAATTTGCCCTCAATTCCATGGGCGTCAATCTCAATAACACTCTCTTATGTGTTGTTTTATCAAAAGCCTTCGGGATGTCCACATAAACAACATCCACCAACTTACCACTGTCCACCACCTTTGTCATCACTTTAAAGACAAAACTCTATGAGGTTTGAGAATAACAAGGTGTAGAGCTGGATGAACACAGCGGGCTGAGCAGCATCAGAGGAGCAGGAAGGCTGATCTTTCGGGCCTAGGCCCTTCTAGGCCCAAAACGTCAGCTTTCCTGCTCCTCTGATGCTGCTTGGCCTGCTGTGTTCATCCAGCTCTACACCTTGTTATCTCAGATTCTCCAGCATCGGCAGTTCCTACTAACTCTATGAGGTTTGTCAGGCATGGCCTACCCTTCATGATGGTATCTCAGAAAAGATTGGTTTATATTCTGTAGATGCACCTATCTTCCACTTAAAAACCAACTTCTTCCTAGCTACAGTCAGTTCTAAGGAAGGGTCACTTGAACCAAAACGTTAGGTCTGATTTCTCTCCATAGATGCTGCCAGACCTGCTAAACTTTTCCAGCAGTTCTTGTTTGTGAACCTTGAAAAATTTTAGTTACGGCCTCAGTAATGTGCTCTCCTACCTCCATAACACAGGTCCATCAGGTCCTGGGGGGTTTGTCACTCTTCAGTTCATTAACTTCCCCATTATTGATTATTTATTTAAGCTAATGTTATTTAGACACTGTTCCCACCTATCCCCCGCCTCCCTTTCCAGCCCCACCTCTTCCCTTCCATTCCACCTTCAAACCCTCTCTTCCAGCCACCAACCAGATTCATCCCTCCCATCGACAAATCAGGTTGTACCTACTACCACTGTCCACCTATCACCACCATTCTGCCTCCACCTCTTCCCCCTCCCCGTCTTTATCTGCAGCTCCCCCTTCCCACACATCCAGTCCTGAAGAAGGGTAATACCCGAAACATTGATCCAGATGCTGCCTGGCTTGCTGTGTTCTTCCAGCCTTCTGTTTGTCTACCAAAGACCCCTCCCACCCTGGTTATATTCTCTTCCACCCTCTTCCGTCAGGCAGAAGATATAAAAGTTTGAATGCATGTATGAACAGATTCAATAACAGCTTCTTCCCCTCTTTTATCAAACTTTTGTACGGACCTCTCAAATGTTATTTCTGATCCCTCTCTCTGCACCTTCTCTGCGGCTGTAACACTGTATTCTGCACTCTGTTCTGCTACCCTGAGGCAGTTTGTATGATGTGATCTGCATGCAAAGCATGCAAAGCAACACTTTTCACTGTATCGCAGTATACATGACAATAAATCAAACTCAAACTCAAATTTTTACAAGCCCATTCTTTTAATTTTATGCTGTCCTTTACCTCCTTAGAGGTCCATGGATTTTTTTTGTGAGATGGAGCTTTTCCTTCTCATGGGTACAAACAGCTTCTAACGAGCATTAAATGTTTCTTTGAACACTCTGCACTGTTCCTCAGTTGTTTTTCCTATTAGTAGAGCTTCCCAGTTTACTGTGGACACTCTCTGCCTTACTTAACTCCAAAATTCTAGTTTCCAAATTTTGCTTCTCTCTTACATAAGCTACATGAAACTCAATCATGTTGTATCACTATTTGACAAATGCTCATGAACAACTCCGTCACTTAAAAGTTTTAAAAGAGACCAGAGGGGCAACTTTTTACGTGGAATGAACTGCCAGAGGAAGTGGTAGATGCAGGTACAGTTACAACAATTAAAAGACATTTGGACAGGTACGTGAACAGGAAAGGTTTAAAGTGAAATTGGCCAAATGCAGACAAATGGGACTAGTTTAGTTTGGGAAACCTGGTCAACATGGACTAGTTGGACCAAAGGGTCTGTTTCTGTTTGACTCTATGACTCTGCAGCATTGTAATGGGAATGACAGATCATTATTTAACAAGACAGTTACATTTTACTCTATGGCCCATTGATAATTAATCATATTATATAGATCATTCAACACATGATAAACTTAAGCTAATTTTTTGGCTTTAGAACGATGTATATGTGATTTTATTTAAAAAAAAACACATTAAAAAGCAGCTTACCATCAGAAATGAGTATCCAGTCCAAAGGCTGAGCCACCCTGAAGGGCAGGAGGGAATGGTCTGGTCCTGGCTGTGTATAGCCACAGCAGCTGAAGGAGCTTCACAGACAGAGCATCTGCTGATGTAAGGTTCGACCTCTCGTTCGACAAGTGGCATCACGGGGATAGGGGCGGTGGTAGACAGCCAATAGGATTTGTCATTTCTAGTAGCGTAGTGACAAACTTCATCAATGCTGCAATATGCAAATGGCATAGTACTGAACATTGGCAGACAAGAGCCAGCTAGACCTGGGAGAACAGCAAGATTGCAGGAATAGTTAGCAATAATGATCTGACATTGCATTCAGAAGTAACATAGTGAAATATCCTCCTTTTAGTTGAGCTGCTGTCAAAACACAAATGCGGCCAGTTTTCCAATTGCACATCAAATACAACAATTATACTTTTGCACAGAGTCCTCCACTTTCCATACAGTGAGCCATGAGGAAGCTTTCTTGCCAAATGGTAGCCACCTTACTCTAAAGGAGTAGCAATACCACAAAATTAAAGGAGTAGCTACTGGAGTTCAATCCATACTCTGTGCCTAGTTAAAGGGACAGTAGAAGGAGAACTCCACTGAATTGCAGTTCCCCAGTCTCAGAACAAGAAAAGGGGTTCAGGCTGAAATGCTCCTCTGGGGACACTGGGTGAGCATGGATTGGGGTTTGGTTTGAGGTGTTCCTGAGTTGATAACCTGCCTTTAGCCACCGTCAGGATTCATTGTGGCAATTGCACAAGGCATTGTCTCATGAACAGTATCTAAATGAGGAAATTACAAGGTTTAAGGAACGAGTAAACTTGTAGGGAACTTAAATCTAACATCAGAAAGTTTACGTTGTGAAATCACTTGCTGGGCCAGATGTTAAAGATAAATCACCTGTTGCCCTATTCTGGTGCAGTTGTAAATCCGGTGAATTCTAAATCTGCTGCATCAGTTCTCATTGCAATACTGGTGCAAGGTTTAAACAAAATACTCTACAGGTAACCATCGATTCATATGAATTATCTTGTGGACTATCTAACGCAGGCATTCACATATTATTTCTCAATTTATTAATTAGACAATAAGATATAGGAGCAGAATTGAGCCATTCACCCCATCGATTCTGCTCTGCCATTCAATCATGGCTGATATGTTTCTCAGTCCTACCTGCCTTCTCCCTGTAACCCTGGATCCTCTTACTAATCAAGAACCTGTCCATCTCTGTCTTAAATACACTCAATGACTTGGCCTCCACAGCCTTCTCTTGCAATGGGTTCATTCACATTGAGCACAACCACAAGCACATGGGAAAATGTTTGTCATAATATTGCTAATACAGAAAGCACATTATACTGAATAAATATCCCTTATTATTCAGCTACTTGGTGGAATTGGTGAAGGCGGGGTGTGTGGAATATTCTAGTAAAGAGGAGCAAGACCATGCAGAGATTTAAACATAAGGATGGGAATTTTGAATTTAAGTCATTGGATAAATGAAGAAATAGTTAACTAGAACAGTGGTGACAGGGAAGTGGATGTTGATGAGAAATAGCTCACAGAGAGTGAAGGTTTGGATGTGCTAAAGTTTACTGAAGTGTAGGTTTAAATGTTGGTCAGGAAAATATTGAATGATTTAGTCTGAAAGTATGGAAATAGAGACAGAGGCAGGAAATATAATGTGGTGAAAGCAGTAGTAGACAGGATCAAAGGGAGTGTTAAGTCTGCAAAGGTCAAGCTTAGCCTGTGACACCAGCTGGAGAAGGAGGTGGAGATTGTGATGTGAACCACCAGACAACAGTACTAGTTTTCTATATATTACAACATTGACTATACTTAGCACATAATTGGTAACAAAATACTTTGGGACAGCCTGCGGTCATGAAAGGTGCTACACAAATGCAAGTCGTTCAAGAGTGTTTTCTTAGTCTTTAACTGTAAGGAGTTGCAGCTCATCAAACCTGGATATTAAGAAAGCAGCATAGACAGCACAGAGGCTAGAGAGGGATTGAGAGAGAGAGCTGGGTGGTGTGAACATTCCTTCATCATCTAGTGAACCTATGCGTTCTTTCCATCGGAGAAATCGCTCATTAAAATCACATGATAATGAATAATGAACAGGGCGATGTTTACTGTATATACTTTCCAGGCTAAGCAGCTTTTAAGGTGCCCAAGATTGAGCTGCAATGCTGGTGTATGGTTCAATACAACATCTTGGTCAAAAATGGCTGCCTGGAGAATGATTATGGATTTGATTAACAATTAAACTGCCTGCTTTTATATTAAACTGCCTACACCATTTCAGTGGCTTGTGCTTCAGATGACCCTTCTCCCAACAATGATGACCTACAGCAGTAAACAAGTTATTTCTGAGGATTTACAGCATTAGTGGAAGGCATTCTCAGCTTGTACTTTCATGCTGCATGTTCAGAAAGCATTTTAGAAACATCCTTTATTCTGGGAATCTTTGAGGAATGGTAAGAGCCAAATATGAAAACATGACAAGGTAGTAGGTTGTGTCCTTTATCACAGGTTGCACATTGTCTGTACTTACCAAGATCTTGATTATGAGATTTTTCTTGGCCCTTCAGATAAATCAAACTATATCCTTGCCAAAGACGAGGCATGTTTTGAGGACATGTGGGTACCTCCTGTGACTGACTGTGAACCACAATCAAGAACCCAGCCGAGAATGGAAGACATATTCCTTGATTTCCTGGTGGGCCTGGTTTCCCAGGAGGGCCTAAATGAAAGAATAACATTTCACAGCAGCTTTAAACAATGTACACAGGCCAGTGCCCAAACTGATCGAAACTCAATTTTGTTTTATTCACTCATGGAATATGGATGTCACTGTCTAGGCCAGCATTTACTCCCATCTCTAATTGCCCAGAGGGCATTTAAGAATCAACCACAATGCTGTGGGTCTGGAGTCACATGTAGGCCAGACCATGTGAGGATGGCAGTTTCCTTCCCTAAGGACATTAGTGAACCAGATGACTTGTTGGGCTCATGTTTATATTGTTTTAGGTTTTGAATTATTATGGGACATGGAGAGGTTGGATAGAAAGCAGCTGAAGTTCCCTTTAGTTAAAGGGTCAATAACAAAGGGGCATAATTTTAAACAACAACACAAAATGTTTAGAGGGGATTTGAGGAAAACATATTTCTCCCAGAGGGTGGTGGGGGGTCTGGAATGCACTGCCTGGGAGGGCAGTTGAGGTGGAAACCTCACAACATTTAAAATGTACTTGGATGAGCACTGGAAGGGTCATAACATTAAAGGCTATGGGCCTAGTGCAGGAAGGTGGGACTAATGTAGATAGGTTGGCACAAAGTCAATGGGCCAAAGGGTCTCTTATGAACTGTACAATTCTCTGATTTGATGAACTGCTTTTGAGGGGATCCCTCTGTAATTTCATGTTCTTTGATAACAGATGTTATCAGAAGAAGCAATATTGGTAAATTATGCTGTTATTGTAACGGTTTAAGAGACATTGTACAGCCAATTCAGGAGCTCCATTTGTTCAGGACTCCAACTGAATGAATGAATGACCTGGAGGATACGCAGAGCTGGGAGAACAGACCCTATCTCAACAACCTTCAGAATTATCATTCAGCATTCTTCCACGGCAGTGAAAGTGAAGGTCACTATAGGCGGTTCTCTCTTTAGACAGATGACTGGCAATGAGGTTAACCAGATACTCACTACACCTCAGATCAAATTGAGATTCTTGTTGTTTGTTCTTCCATATTTAGCAAGTTGAAACATTAGATCTATCTCATGCTGTAACCTGACTAACATTTCAGATTTATGTAGAAGTGTTTAAATGATACCTAGCACAATTGTAGAATCATGCAAGACAGAAGAGGCCCTTCAACCCATCAAATCTGTACCACCAAAAATATATTACTACCTACACTAGTCCCACCTCCATGCACTAGGCCTTGAATACTATGACACTGCAAGTGTTCAGCCACAATTTGGCAGATGTCTTCACCATTGTTGTACTTTTCCCCATCTATGTCCATGTGGAATCAGATCAGAGGAAGGAGTCTCTGAAATTTTTTATTGTGTATTTAAAACCCATGAGGGACTGAAAGAAAGAACATTCAACACCTCCCATATCAGTACAGGCACAAGTAGAACCTGTGCAGGAGGATGTCAATGGAGAGCTCAGTCATGATGAGAGACAGAGGAAGCTGATGGTGAATAGGACTGGTTCAGTCTCCACTCAGTAAAGAAGTTGACAGATGTTCGCCATCCTGGTAGGAATAGAGATGGAGAGGGATTGTGTTCCCACGTTTCTAATTAGGAAGTCTTCCTCTTCTCTTTCCCAAGTACATTGATGACTGTAATGATGTCATTTCCTGCTGGCTCCAGGTTTGCTTCCAATTTCCACCTTCACCCCTCTCCTTCACTGGCCTTTTCTTTCTTTCTTTGACTTATCTGCTACCATTTCTGGGGATAGGTTCTCAACTAATATTCATTATAAGCCACTGGCTCACATAGATAGTTTGGTACACTTCCTCACAGCCCACTCCTTTCCAAACTATTCTGTTGTCCCATTGTATCCTTCTCTGTCACATTTGTTTAGATGGCAGAACCTCCCACATTAGCATGTCTGCCTTTTCCGTCAACTGAGGATTCCCTCCAACTCTATTTGATGAGCCCTTGGCCAGGTCCATTCTACTTCACATACCTCTGCTTTCAACCCATTTCCACCCAACCCCTCCATCCCAGATCCTAATCCATGATAAGGTTCTGCTGGTCCTCACCTTATACCTCACCAGCCTCTGTATGCAATGGATCAGCTACTGCTATTTCCAATACGTCCAAAACGATGCCACCACCAAACTCATATTTCCATTCTCTTTCAGCATTTTAAAGGCATTATATAACACTGTGGTTCACTGCTCAGTCACCCCAACATCTCTGCCACTTCCTTCAACACCTTTCCATGCAAGCACAGGAGATGCACTACCTGCTCCCTCTACAAGGCTGCATATATTCCTTTTAAGCAATACGTTACTTGTACCTCTTTCAATTTAGGATACTGTATTCATTGGGGGTTGGTTTAGTTCAGTTGGATGGGCAGTTGTTTTGCGAAGCAATGTGATGTTGACAGTGTGGGCTCGATTCCCACACCAGCTGAGGTTACCATGAAGGACTCTCCTTCTCCATCTCTCCCCTTGCCTGAGACACGGTGACCCTCAGATTAAACCCCCACCAGCCATCTCTCTGTAGTGAGAGAGCAATCCTGTGGTCTGATAATTTGAATGTATTCAGTGCCAATGATGCGGTCTCCTCTACACGGAGCAGACCAGCAGATCGGGTAACCATGTTGTGGAATACTTCCAGAATGCCAGATAATCCAACTTTCCAATCATTTAAATTTGGCACTTTATTCCTACTCAGACCTCTTTGTCCCTAGTCTATTACTCTGTTCCAATGAAGTTAATCACATGCTCCAGGAATAAAGCTCATCTTTTGACTGGGCACTTTTTATCTTTCAAACTCACTGTTGAGTTCAGCAATTTCAAAACATAACCTCTGTCTCCATTTTTTCATGATTTTGCTGTCTTGGTTCTTAATCCCTTTACTTTGGGTTTGGACAGCAGATTGTCTGCTATTCACACCTCACCTAGATACATCTTCTGTTTCCTTATGTGTTCTGTTACTATTCCCTCTGACCTTGAAGCTTTTTGTCATTTTCTCTATCTTTCCCTTCACCTTATCACAGACTAGTCCTTTTGTTCTTCCTCCCACTCTCTCCCTTGGCACTTGCTCAAATTTCATTTCTAATTTGTTTTGAAAGATTATTAAGTTATTAGGAAGCACTTCTATACAAACAGAGTGGCAAATGTTTGGAACTGTCTTCCACAACCAGCAGTGGATGTTGGATCAGTTGATAATTTTAAATGTGAAATAGATACATTTTTGTTAGCGAATGGTATTTAGAGATATGGGTCAAAAGCAGGTCTATGGAATTAGATCACATGATCAGCCAGATTGAATTGAATGGTGGAACAGGCTCAAGGGACTGAATGCTGCTGTTCCTATGTAGAAACATAACAGTGTTTCTCTCTCCCCGACAGATACTGCTGGACTTGCTGAAAATGTCCAGCACTTTCTATTTTCATTCTGTGGGGTTGCTGTGTTTTTGGGACTCCTTGGAAGTGGAAAATGAACTGGAAATTAAAGATGTTAGATGCAGACAATCTATTTCCAACCTTAAATTTATAAACAAGACCTTGATGGCATCTATTCAAATGGACCTAATTACATAGATACAGACTGTAAGTCATAAGGGTCAGCATTTGTTGGAGCACAACCCTTATCTATCCATAGTATTCATGGTTGATGCCAACCCCAGGAATGGAGGAATTTACATTGCCAGCATGAAGGTATCAGGGACATCTGCCTTGAACTAGCAGCTGATCACATGGTGACACCAGTCATATTTACACAAGGACCTAAGACCCCTCTCAAAGAAGGGTCACTGGACTTGAAACATTAAGTGTATCTCTCTTTTCACAAATGTTGAGTCTCTGCAACATTTTTGTCTGCTCCCCTCACGGACAAGTGCTGTGAGTTTCTTTACTTCTCTCAGGGAAACTTTCAGGCACCTGGGCTGGAGAACAGCCATTCCTTTGGTCTCTGACAGATTTATGACTAAGTAGATGGATGCGTTCAAAGAAAAAAAATAAAAACACAAACATCACAAGAACAGCTGAGGACCCAGATGCCTCTGGGGCAACAGTCCTTATGCCAGCTCTCTGCAGATCTAGGTCTTTTTTAAGCTGGAATGTATGTGGGTCTCAGGGAAGTTTGTGGCCTCCTATGGCATACCTGTGGTTACCAAGGCTTCAGAGCTTTAAAGAATGAAAGATTAATCATTTGAACATTGCCATGAGCACCTTGATGTTAAGTATCTTGTAGCCTGTAGGTGAAGGAGGTCATTGGAAACAAAGAAACATAGGAAATAGAAACAGGAGTATGCCACTTGGCCCCTTCAAGCCTTCTCCATCATTCACTCTGATCATGGCCAATCACCTAATGCAGCACCCTGTTCCTGCTTTCTTCCCATATTCTTTGACACCTTCAGCCCTGAGAACCAGCGGTGTGCCACAAGGATCGGTGCTGGATCCACTGCTTTTTGTCATTTATATAAATGATTTGGATTTGAGCATAGAAGGTATGGTTAGTAAGTTTGCAGATGGCACCAAAATTGGAGGTCTACTGGACATCCAAGAAGGTTACCTCAGAGTAGAGTGGGACCTTGATCAGATGAGCCAATGGGCCGAGGAGTGGCAGATGGAGTTTAATTTAGATAAATGTGAGGTGCTGCATTTTGGAAAAGGAAATCAGGGCAGGACTTATACACTTAATGGTAAAGTCCTGGGGAGTGTTGCTGAACAAAGAGACCTTCGAGTGCAGGTTCATAGTTCCTTGAAAGTGGAGTCGCAGGTAGACAGGGCAGTGAAGAAGGCATTTAGTATACTTGCCTTTACTGGTCAGTGTATTAAATATGGGAGTTGGGAAGTCATGTTGTGGCTGTACGGGACATTGGTTAGGCCACTTTTGGAATACTGTGTTCAATTCTGGTTTCCCTGCCATAGGAAGGATGTTGTGAAACTTGAAAGAGTTAAGAAAAGATTTAACAAGGATGTTGCCAGGGTTGGAGAGTTTGAGCTATAGGGAGGGGCTGAACAGGCTGGGGCTATTCTCCATGGAGCGTCGGAGGCTGAGGGTTAACCTTATAGAGGTTTATAAAATCATGAGGGGCATGAATAGGGTTAATAATCAAGGTCTTTTCCCTGGGGTGGGGGAGTCCAAAACTAGAGGTCTTAGGTTTAAGGTGAGAGAGGAAACATTTAAAAGGGACCTGAGGGGCAGCTTTCTCACTCAAAGGGTGGTGAGTCTATGGAATGAGCTGCCAGAGAAAGTGGTGGAGGCTGGTAACATTTCAACGTTTAAAAGGCATCAGGATGGGTATATGAATAGGAAGGGTTTAGAGGGAAATGGGTCAAATGCTGGCAAATGGGACTCGATTAATTTAGGATATTTGGTCGGCATGGACGAGTTGGACCGAAGACTGTGTTTCCATGCTGTACAGATGTATGACTCTAACTATATCTAAGTCAAACTTTACTTTGACTCTGAAGTCAATCTTTACTCAATTTGGATTTATTCACAAAGAGAGACATTGCAAATGCACGGCTGCTAACTCTGTAAAGCACCACCAGTGTCAGTAAGTTTCTCAATGTATGCACACATCATTATCTCATTAGTTGCCTCCCTCCACCACCTGTAGACACTTAACCTTTGTTTATACAATAAATATTCTGCAGAATAATCATGGGGCATTAAAAATTGCCCCTGTTGGACTTTTTGTACATTTTTATTTATTAGAAAGATACCAGTGATGAGGGAGAAAAGGTTGTGTGACTAGATGGTCCCTGGGAGCATGAAACTTTGTGATCTGTGAATACGTATTCAGTTTTGGCACCTCCTGGGCATGGTCCATTGGCAGAGAAAGCACATGGAACACCCACATCTGGTCTGTCCCAGACAGGAATTAAAAGGGCAGAATTTCCCAGAACTGGGTTCTTCACAAATTCTTCACACTCTTCTTCACCATGTCCTACACTGTCTAATTACAAACCTTCCATCCTGCCTTCCCAGACTTTAATAATTTCAGAGCCAAATCCCATCCAATAAAAGATATCAAGCAATGTTTCAGCAGAATTTTAGTAATTATGGCAAGAAAGTCAGCTCTTAGTGCAATAATTAAATTTGCATTTCTTAGAATCAATGTTTCTTTTATAAAATGATCCTAGATTAGCTGTTGGAAACAATGTACAGTGAACTGTGAAATCGTTATCCTAACCTTGGTCTCCAATAAGTCCCCGTTGCCCAAGTGGGCCAATGTTTCCTCGAGGCCCAGGGGGAGCTGATGGACCATCAGGCCCTGGTCTTCCAGGCTCCCCCTTTCTGCCTTTGGGTCCTGTAGATGTGCAGAAACGTGAACATTGTGATATGTTAACGACGGCTTGTTGAAACATCCTTCATCGATATTAGTAATTGAAATCTGCTTTCTTATTTTTTAGACTTGAAAAGAAAACTGCAGACATATCAGTGTTTATTGAGAGAGAAAACATAATTTATTGCAAATCAGAGGGATAAAAACTACACTTACTGAATTAAAATGTTGTGTGTAATTTGAATATTCATGCACATCCTATTGTGTATGCTTGTTCAAATGTACATGTTTGCATTGTACAAGACACAAACATATCCTTGTCACACACTTTATATTGAATGAAAACCATGAAGAGAATATATTGTGGGATAAGTTGAAGGTGAGGAGTAAGTGGTTTAGAGGGGATTTGAGGAAAAATGTTTTCACCCAGACGGTGGCAGAAAAACAGAACATGCTCTTTGAGACGGTGGTGGAGGCAGGTACTCTCACAACATTGAAGAAATATCTGGATGAGCACTTACAATGCCAGGGCATAGTAGGTTATGGACCAAGTGCAGGTAAATGGTTTGGTGTGTATTGGACAGCATAGACACAGTGGGCTGAAGGGCCTGTTTGTGTGCAGTAGGACTGAATGACTCTATAATTCACTAGGCTTTGTGGAGAGATACCCTTCATGAAACTCGACAGAAACACTTTGTGAAAACATGGTCAAATTCAGCCCAAAGTAATTGCAGAATTGTATGTAACTGACTTAGATACCAAGGAAGGATTCCTAATTCCAATACAATTTATGGACAAAAGTAGTGACTTGGTGGAAGGCTAAGGGGTATGGTCAATATTAGATAAATATAAGAAAACAATCAGTTCATGGAAGAATATGTCATTGAGTTTGAGAGGTTTTATAAAATACTAGATGCTCCAGACTCCGGAGACTGAGGGGGAATATGACCGAAATGTATAAAATTATGAGGGTCATAGAGAGGGTTGACAGAAAGAATAAAACAAAGAACTGTGGACGCTGGAAATCTGAATCAAAAACTGAATTGCAGGTGAAACTCAACAGATCTGGCAGCATTTGGGGAGTGTCGCTGAACAAAGAGACCTTGGAGTGCAGGTTCATAGTTTCTTGAAAGTGCAGTCACAGGTAGACAGGATACTGAAGAAGGCACTTGGTACACTTGTCTTTATTGGTCAGTGCATTGAGTATAGAAGTTGGGAGTTCATGTTGCAGCTGTGCAGGATATTGGTTAGGCCACTTTTGGAACACTGTGTTCAGTTCTGGTCTCTCTGTCATAGGAAGGATGTTGTTAACTTGAAAGGGTTCAGAAAAGATTTACAAGGATGTTGCCAGGGTTGGAGCGTTTGAGCTATAGGGAGAGGCTGTATAGGCTGGGGCTATTTTCCCTGGAGCATCAGAGGCTGAAGGGTGGCCTTATTGAGGTGTCTAAAATCATGAGGGACATAGATAGGGTGAACAAGGTCAGAAATCACACAACCCCAGGTTATAGTCCAACAGGTTTATTTGAAAGCAGAAGCTTTTGGAGCATTGCCCCTTCATCAGGTGAAGTGAGAGAGAAGCACACAGACACAGAATTTGTAGGCAGAGAGATCAAAAGATCATACAAATGGTGTGGGTGGATCTTTTGTCTGGAACTGCCAGACTCAGAAGAGCAAAAAGGTATGAGATGGATCTGGCAGATAAGGTTAAAGATAATCCCAAGAGGTATATTAAGAGTAAGAGGGTGGCTAGGGAGAGAATAGGTCCCCTTAAAGATCAGCATGGCCGTTTATGTGTGGAGCCACTGGAGATGGGGGAGACTTTTAACGAATATTTCTCCTCAGTGTTTACTAAGGAGAGATTCATGGATGCTAAGCAAATAGGGGAAACAAGTGGGGATATTTTGGACCGCATACATATTACCAGAGAGGAGGTGTTTGCAGCCTTAGATTGCACTAAGGTGGTTAAATTCCCTGGGCCTGATCAAGTCCATCCTCGGACACTATGGGAGGCTAGCGAAGAAATTGCAGAGGCCATTGTAGAGATTCTTGCTTCATCTTTAGCCACTGGTGAAGTTCCAGAAGACTGGAAGGTGGCTAATGTTGTTCCATTGTTTAAGAAAGGTAGCAAAGACAAGCCAGGGAACTACAGGCCAGTGAGCCTGATATCAGTGGTAGGCAAGTTATTGGAGAGGGTACTGAGGGACAGGATCAACCAATATTTAGATAGTCAAGGTCTGATTAGGGGTAGTCAGCTCGGATTAGTGTGCAGGAAGTCATTTGACATAGACATAGACATAGAATCCCTATGGTGTGGAAACAGGCCCTTCGGCCCAACAAACCCACACGACCCTCAGAGCATCCCACCCAGACCCATCCCCTCATAATCTACACATCCCTGAATACTATGGGCAATTTAACATGGCCAATCCACCTAGCCTGCACATCTTTAGACTGTGGGAGGAAACCGGAGCACCCGCTGACACGGGGAGAATGTGCAAACTCCACACAGTCGCCTGAGGGTGGAATCAAACCCAAGTCCCTGGTGCTGTGAGGCAGCAATGCTAACCACTGAGCCACTGTGCCACCCAAGTTATATCTGACAAATCTTTTAGAGATTTTTGAAGAGGTAACCAAGAAGATGGACGAGAGTAGGGCAGTGGATGTTGTCTGTATGGACTTTAGTAAGGCCTTTGACAAGGTCTCGCATGGCAGGCTAATCATTAAGCTAAGGTCGCATAGGATCCAGGGAGATCTAGCTAATTGGATTCAAAATTGGCTCGATGGTTGGAAGCAGGGGCTGACGGTTGAAGGTTGAGTCTGTGACTAGTGGTGTGCTACAGGGGTTGATGTTGGGATATTTGTTATTTGTTATTTACATAAATGATCTGGATGTGAATGTACAAGGCATGGTTAGTAAGTTTGCAGATGATATAAAATTAGGAGGCATTGTTGATAGCGAGGAAGGTTATCAAAAATTACAGAGGGATCTTGACCAGATGGGGAAGTGGGCTGAGGATTGGCAAATGCAATTCAATTCAGATAATTGTGAGGTGTTGCACTTTGGAAAGTCAAACCAAAGTAGGACTTATACAGTAAATGGTAAGGTCCTGAGGAGTGCTGTGGAACAGAGGGACCTAGGAGTACAAGTACGTAGTTTGCTGAAAGTGGTGTCACAGGTGGGCAGGGCGGTGATGAAAGCATTTAGCATGCTGGCCTCCATTGGCCAAGGCATTGAGTATAGGAGTTGGGACATTATGTTACAGTTGTACAAGTCGTTGATGAGGCCACACTTGGAGTATTATGTACAGTTTTGGTCACCCTCTTATAGGAAAGACATAGTTAAACTGGAAAGCGTGCAATGAAGATTTATGAGGACGTTGCCAGGACTAGTAGGCCTGAGTTGTAGGGAGAGGTTAGCCAGAATAGGACTTTATTCCTTGGAACATAGGAGAATGAGGGGTGACATTATTGAGGTGTATAAAATCATGAGGGGCATAGATAGGATGAATGCATATAGTCTTTTTCCCAGGGATGGGGAATTGAAGACTAGAGGGCATAGGTTTCAGGTGAGAGGGGAAAGATTTAAAAAGGACCTTCACGCAGAGAGAGTGGTACATATATGGAATAGGTTGCCAGAGAAAGTGGTTGAGGCAGGTACAATACCAACATTTAAAAACCATTTGGATAGGTACCTGGATGGGAAGGGGTTTAGGGGGATATGGACCAAATGTGGGCAATTGGGACTAGCTAAGTGGGCACCATGGTCAGCATAGGCCAGTTTGGGCTGAAGGGCCTGTTTCCACACTGTATTACTCTATGATTCTATGAAGGGTCTGTTTCAGTGCTGTATGACTCTATGACTATGACTCTATGTGTTACACTGTCCCTGGTAGGCAGTGTTTGTAATTTGTGCATGGGGTATTACTTGGTTTAATTATTTTGATTGGTGACGGGTTTAGTTTTTAAAAAGAGGTGAGATTTCCTCAGTAAGGGATGGACTTCTGGATCGATCACAGATCCTAGAAATTGTTACTTGCCCTGAATTATAGCTCAGGATTAAAATAGTTGACCATCATTAAGTCTTGATAACAGCGTAATATTCAGGGTCAAAACTATGCCCCCAGTAATAAAGTGATCAAAAGTGTCAAGCACATGGTACCATAAGCACTGTACATTTCACAAAATGAAGGCACAAGATGAACTTAAAACTTGATTTGTCCAAATGAAAGAAAACAACATGTAGTAATGTGATTCGGAGATAGTAGGAACTGCCGATGCTGGAGAATATGAAATAACAAGGTGTAGAGCTGGATAAACACAGCAGGCCAAGCAGCATCAGAGGAGCAGGAAAGCTGATGTTTTGGGTCTGGACCCTTCTTCAGAAAATTAGCTCTATAACTTGTTATCTCTATGTAGTAATATCATGAGATTTCTATCTTAAACCCTATTTGTTTTAACCATTCTTCTTGGTTGCATGTTCTGCTTGAAGTTTCCCTAGAATCTTATAGCTTTGATTTATCCACCTGCTATCCTTCAAAAAAAACTTTAAATGGGTATGTGATATTACAAATTACATCTTCTCTTGTGTAGTACCTTGGCTACACCCTGACCTGGTGTAAACCACTCTCATGCATTACCTGTAGGGCCACAGGGGCCAGTAGGTCCAGTTGATCCTGATGGTCCTGGAAGGCCAGAGGGTCCTGGGGGCCCTGGGTCTCCTTTAAGATTACTTTTATCCATTTCAACGTCTCTAATCACTGGACCAGGTGGGCCTATAACACCAACCGATAAATAAGTCATTAATTAATTGATTTAAAATGTCATGTAAAATTTTGATATGTATTAACATATTATTTGTAACTGTAACTTGTTTATAGAGGCAGTTTCCCGAGGAGCCCAAAAAAAATTAAAACTTCTAATCCAATAGTAAATGGTCCCTCACACCTACTTCAGCGCAGAGGGATCTGGGTGTTCTTCTGCATGCACCGCAGAAAGCCAGCATGCAGGTACAGCAGGTAAGAAGGAAAGCAAATGGGATTTTAGCATTTATTGCTAAAGGAGTAGAATATAAACATAGGGAAGTGTTGCTGCAACTCTACAAGGCATTAGTGAGAGTGCACTTGGAGCATTGAGTACAGTTTAGGTCCCATTACTCGAGGAAGGATACAGTTGCATTAGAGGCAGTAGGTTGATTCCAGAGATGAGGGTTTGTCTTATGAAGACAGAATAAGCTGTTTAGACAGATACTACCTACAAAGAATGAAGGGAGATCTAATTAATGTATATGAGATGGTAAAGGGGATTTACAAAGTAGAGGTAGAGAGGATGTTTCCTCATGGGGCAATCGAGAATGAGAGGTGATAGTTTTAGGACAAGGTGTATTAGATTTAAATCAGAGATGAGGAGAAATTAATTCTCTCAAGTATCTGTGGAATTCACTCCCCCAGAGTGCAATGGATGCTGGGACATTGAGTAAATTTAAGGAGGAGATAGACAGATATTTAATTAGTAACAGGTTGAAGGGTTATGGAGAGCTGCAGGAAAGCAAAGTTGAGGCTGAGATGAAATCAGCCATGATCGTATTAAATGGTGGAGCAGGCTCAAGGGGCTGAATGGCCTCCACCTGCTCCTAGTTCTTTATTCATACATTTTAAGAATGTAATGCAAAGCAAGAAACCCAAGCAGCACTGGTTTCAAATATTAAAGAAACGAGGGGGTAAAAACAATGGAATTCTTCATGCATTCAATTTGTGCAGAATGGTTTCCATTTAGAAAATAGAATTTTGACCAAATGTATCTTTCGAGAGAGCTACAGGATTGGGTAAGTTAGTCACTGTTATTACATCTGTCCAAACGTGTTTTCCTTTAAAGTCAATAGAAAGGAATCTTGGGTAGGTGTGAAAACATTAAGCTCCATTCACAATGTATCTGTGAGCTCTCTGGGCAAAGCCATTTGATTTCAAACTCATTTTGAATTCCAAGAAAATAACTAAAATTTCTCACAAATTAAGTTGCACAGAGCAGGGACTCACGTCTCTGTAAGAACCATGTTGTTTTATTGTTCAGTTATCTGGTCATTCCTGTCTTCATCTGTATCACAATCCCTGCTCCCTAGACACTGACTGCGTCCCCCTAGGTTGACATCCAGGATTAAATGAGCAGAAATCTCCTCCAACTAAATATTGGGAAAATTGTAGCCAGTGCCTTCAGTCCACGTCATAAACCGTTCCACAGCTACCATCTGCATTCCTCTCCTTGGTCATTGTATGATGCTGAACTAGACAACCTACTTGCCTACCTACTTCTATCTCTACATAGCCCACGTAAAATTGAATACCTGCTGAATACCTCTTGCATATTGTTGTTAACCCTATACTCGATTGTTCCAATGCTCTCCTGTCCTATTTTGTAGGCTTTATAAACTTGAGTTTATCTAAACCTCTGCTGTCTGTATCCTAACTTGCAGTAAAAGTTGTATTCCCCCAGCAACCCTTTGCGCACTGACTACAATGGCTGTTGGTTAAGCAATGCCTCCACTTTAACATTCTTATCCTTGTTTTCAAATCTCCCCATGGCATCATTATTCTCTATCTCTGTAACCTCCAGCCCTGCAACCCTCCAAGATCTCTAGCACTCCTCCAAATCTGGACTTTTGCAAATTAACTTTTTTAAATTCTTTGACTGTTGATGGCCATGATTTCACCTAACCAGTCCTTAATTTTTGGAATTTCATATTTAAACCTCTGTCCTCCCTTAATTTTCTCTTTCTCCTGAAGATATTCCTTAAAATTTCCCTCCTGGGCCTTATGTTGCTCTGTGTCAAATTTTGTCTAATAACATTCCTGTGAAGTGTCTTGGATGCTTTATATTATTGTTGAAGGTACTTAAATCAACGCAACTATTGCTGTTTAGTCACTTAGCATAGCTCACCTGGATCACCTGAAGAAGACACAAATCCAGCGACAACAGGGAACATGGCATGGAGACCAAAACAAAGTAATAATTAATGCAAACAGACTGATGATAATATCTAAAGGCAATTTGTCAATCAGAAATTTAGACTTAAATCACAGAGTAACAGTTGCAAACATGAAATCCAGATTGCTAGGCAGAAAAGAGGGAGAAACACTGGGAAATAAATTAGGGATAACACATGTCATTCTATACGTGGAGAATTTTTAGGCTCAGGAAGAAAAGATGTTCTAAACGGAAGCCCATCACTTCCCCGTTATGAGGAAAATTCTCCAATATCCATTCTCAAACAGCAGCTCAACTGTTTATATTAAACCACGGTAAACCAAAAGCGATTGGGTATTATTTGAAAAGATTTAATAAAACTAAGACAGGGTCTATAAATTTCACAACCTAAATGAACGCAGAACGTAGTTCTTGAAATGTAGAAATTGAAATGGAAAGAAAATTGAAAATTCCAACAGTCAGATTAGTAAGGTGTTTAATAATATTCATCTCATATCTGTAGATGAAGCCAAGTTCTATCTTAAAACGCAGTCAATGAAAATACATCCCAGAGGTGAAGTAGGTAGAAAAGGGGAAAGGAATGATCACATGGGACAGGAAACATTACTAGAAATGAAACTATGGGATTCTACAATAGATTTGACTATTGATAGGAAATTGCAGTATTTGCCGATCAATAAACAATGTAAAATTTGTTGGAGGAAATTACAGCTGATGCTGGAATCTGTACTGAAAACAACAAATGCTGGAGATCATAGCGAGTCAGGCAGTATCCATGGAGAGAGAGCAAGCTAATGTTTTGAGTCTAGATGACTCTTCATCAGAGCTGAAGTGTGGAGGGGGCAGCATTTTTGCTATAGTTGGAGGGGGGTTGTGGGGGTGGGGGGGTGTAGAGTGCTGGGGGGGAAAAATGTTGATAGCTCAGAATAAGTGATCTGAATGTGAGAATGGCAGAATAATGGTGTGTCCAACTGCCAGACTTGAAAGAACAGACAGTCCCAATGTGATGGGGGGAGGGGAGGGAGAATGTGGTGACACAGAATGTAACAGGTAAAGCTAAAAGAAAGGGAAGGAATGGGAGTTAGTTCACAATTTGAAGGTATTGAACTCAATATTAAGTCCAGAAGGCTGCAAAGTGCATCGTCTGAAGATGAGATGTTGCTGCAGTTAGTGCTGTGATTCACTGGAACACTGCAGCATGTGAGCAGGACGCTGTGTTAAAATGACCAGCTATAGGAAGATCAGGGTCCTGCTCACGCACAGACTGGAGGTGTTCTGCAAAGCAGTCACCCAGTCTGCGTTTGGTTTCTCCAACGTAGAGTTGGCCCCATTTGGTGCAGCGAATACAATACACGAGATTGGAGGAGGTCCAGGTGAAATGCTGCTTCACCTGGAAAGACTGTTTAGGCCTTTGGATGGTGAGCAGGGAGGAGGTGAAGGGGCCAGTGTTGCACTTGCTGCAGTTACATGGGAAGGTGCCGTGGGAAGGGGGGCGGAAAGTGGTGTTAGTGGTTAACGAATGGAACTGATGAAGGAGCCGTGCTCCAAAAGCTTGAGATTTCAAATAAACCTGTTGGACTGTAACCTGATGTCGTGTGACTTCTGACCTTGTCTACCCCAGTCCAACACCAGCACCTCCACATCAGTTATTGGGGTTTCTGTGATTTTGGGGCACTGTATTACATTCTGTTTTTACAATGTTATAAACCTTTCTGTCGCCTGAGTGCCAGTTCCAAATTTAGGTTAAACGGTGAGGTCACAGGTTACGAATCCTCCACCAATGCAGCTTGAACATCAATCAAGCCCACTCTGGGTTTTCCCCGTTCCTTCAGGATAGACATCTTGTACCCACCACACGATGTACTTTACTATGATGTGGGGTAGACAAAGTCAAAAGTCACATGACACCAGGTTATAGTTTTCTATTCATCTGTGGGATGTAGGAGTCGCTGACTGGGCCCAGCATTTATTGCCCATCCCTAGTTGCCCCTTGAGAAGGTGGGGGTGAGCTGCCTTCTTGAACCGCTGCAATCCATCTGCTGTGGATTGACCCACAATGCCCTTGGGGAGGGAATTCCAGTTTTGACCCAGCGACAGTGAAGGAACGGAGATATATTTCCAAGTCAGGATGATGAGTGACTTGGAAAGGAACTTGGAGGGGATTGTGTTCCCATGTATCTGCTGCCCTTGTCCTTCTAGATGGAAGTGGTTGTGGGTTTGGAAAGTGCTGTCTGTGGATCTTTGGTGAATTTCTGCAGTGCGTCTTGTAGATAGTACACACTGCTGCTACTGAGCGTCGGTGGTGGAGGGAGTGGATGCTTGTGGATGTGGTGCCAATTAAGTGGCCTGCTTTGTCCTGGATGGTGTCAAGCTTCTTGAGTGTTGTTGGGGCTGCACCCATCCAGGCAAGTGGGGAGTATTCCATCACACTCCTGACTTGTGCCTTGTAGATGGTGGACAGGCTTTGGGGAGTCAGGAGGTGAGTTACTCGTCACAGTATTCCCAGCTTCTGGCCTGCTCTTGTAGCCCCTGTGTTAATGTGGTGAGTCCAGTTGAGTTTCTGATCAATGGTAACCCCCAGGATGTTGATAGTGGGGGATTCAGTGATGGCAACACCATTGAATGTCAAGTGACAGTGGTTAGATTGTCTCTTATTGGTGATAGTCATAGCCTGGCATTTTTGAGACATGAAAGTCACTTGCAACTTGTCAGCCCAAGCCTGGATATTGTCCAGATCTTGTTGCATTTGAACATGGACTGCTTCAGTATCTGAGGAGTCACGAATGGTGCTGAACATTGTGCAATCATCGGCGAACATCCCCACTTCTGACCTTACGGTGGAGGGAAGGTCATTGATGAAGCAGCTGAAGATGGTTGGGCCTAGGACACTGCCCTGAGGAACTCCTGCAGAGATGTCCTGGAGCTGAGATACTTGACCTCCTACAACCATAACCATCACGCTGTGTGCCAGCTATGACTCCAACCATCAGAGAGTTTTCCCCCAATGCTCATTGATTCCTGTTTGCTAGGGCACCTTGATGCTACACTTGGTTGAATGCAGCCTTGATGTTTAGGGCTGTGACTCTCACCTCACCTCTGGAATTCAGCTCTTTTGTCCATATTTGAACCAAGGCTGGAATGAGGTCAGGAGCTGAGTGGCCCTGGCGGAACCCAAATTGGGCGTCACTGAGCAGGTTATTGCTGAGCAGGTGCTGCTTGATAGCGCTGTTACTGACACCTTCCATCACTTTCCTGATGATCGAGGGGAGACTGATGGGGCGGGAATTGGTCGGGTTGGATTTGTCCTGCTTTTTGTGTACAGGACATACTTGGGCAATATTCCACATTGTTGGGTAGATACCAGTGTTGTAACTGTACTGGAACAGCTTGGCCAGGGGAGCAGCAAGTTCTGGAGAACAAGTCCTCAGTACTATTGCTGGGATGTTGTCAGGGCCTGTAGCCTTTGCAGTATCCAGTGTCTCCAACCGTTTCTTCATATCACGTGGAGTGAATTGAATTGGCTGAAGACCGCTATCTGTAATGCTGGGGACCACTGGAGGAGGCCGAGATGGATCATCCATTCGGCCCTTCTCGCTGAAGATTGCTGCGAATGCTTCAGCCTTACCTTTTGCACTGATGTGCTGGGCCCTTCCATCATTGAGGATGGGGATATTTGTGGAGCCTCCTCCTCCAGTGAGTTACTTAATTGTCCACCACAATTCACAACTGGATGTGTCAGGACTGCAGAGCTTAGATCTGATCCATTGGTTGTGGGATCGCTTAGCTCTGTCTATCACTTGCTGCTTTTGCTGTTTGGTGTGCAAGTAGTCCTGTTTGGTGGCTTCACCAGGTTGATACCTCATCTTCAGGTATGCCTGATGCTGCTCCTGGCATGCCCTCCTGCACTCTCTATTGAACCAGGGTTGATCCCCTGGCTTGATGGTAATGGTTGAGTTGGGGATATGCCGGGCCATGAGGTTACAGATTGTACTGGAGTATAATTCTGCTGCTGTTGATGGCCCACAGCACCTCATGGATGCCCAGTCTTCAGTTGCTCAATCTGTGTGAAGTCTGTCCCATTTAGCACGGTGATAGTGCCACACAACACAATGGAAGTTGTTCTCAATGGGAAGGTGGGACTTCGTCTCCACAAGGACTGTGCGATGGTCACTCTTACCGATACTGTCATGGACAGATGCAACTGCAGCTGGCAGATTGGTAAGGATAAGGTCAGGTATGTTTTTCCCTCTTGTTGGTTCCCTCACCACCTGCCGCAGACCCAGTCTAGCAGCTGTGTCCTTTAGGCCCCAACCAGCTCGATCAGTCGTACTGCTGCCGAACCACTCTTGGTGGTGGGCATTGAAACCCCCCACCCAAAGTACATTTTGTACCCTTACCATCCTCAGTGCTTCCTCTAAGTGTTGTTCAACATTGAGGAGTACTGATTCATCAGCTGAGGAAGGACGGTACGTGGTAATCAGCCGGGGATTTCCTTGCCCGTGTTTAACCTGAAGCTATGAGACTTCATGGGATACAGAGTCAATGATGAGGACTCCCAGAGCAACTCCCTCCCGACTGTAACCCACTGTGCCGCCCCCTCTGCTGGGTCTGCCTGCCAATGGGACAGGACATATCCAGGGAAGGTGATGGTGGTGTCTGGGACATTGTCTGTAAGATATGATTCTATGAGCATGACTGTGTCAGGCTGTTGCTTGACTAGTCTGTGAGACAGCTCTCCCAATTTTGGCCCTAACCCCCAGATGTTAGTGAGGAGGACTTTGCAGGGTTGACAGGGCTGTTTCTGCCATTGCCTTTTCCAGTGCCTAGTTTGATGCCAGGTGATCCGTCCAGTTTCATTTCTTTGAGACTTTGTAGCGATTGGTACAACTGAATGGCTTGCTAGGCCATTTCAGAGGGCAGTTGAGAGTCATCCATATTGCTGTGGGTCTGGAGTCACATGTAGGCCAGGCCAGGTGAGGATGGTAGATTTCCTTCCCTGAAGGGCATTAGTTAACCAGATGGGCTGTTCTGACAATCAAGTGATCAGTCGATTCTTAATTCCAGACTTTTTTTTTTTAAATTCAAATTCTATTATCTGCCGTGACAGGATTCGAACTGGGTCCTCAGACCATCAGCTGGGTTTCTGGATTAATAGTCTAGTGATAATACCACTAGGCCATCACCTACCCAACAGGTTTATTTCAAATTACAAGCTTTCGAAGCGCTGCCCCTTCGTCAGGTGGAGTGAGAAGACATACAGCCACAGAATTATAATCAGAGAGATGAAAAGATCATACAAATGGTGAGTGGAGTGTGGACAGGCTGAATAATAGGTCTCTGCAGGTGACCAAGAGTGTCACATGGTGTGAGTAAAGTGTCCACAGCGGAATAACAAGTGAAGGGACGAACTATAATCCGAGGCAGAGATATAATTACAAAAAATTAAAAATAAGGTGGTGCTGGAAACAAACCAAATGACTGGAATAACATGATGGATATAACAGTCACATGTCGAGGGTCTAACCAGAAGTAATCCAAAACTGTACAAACTAATTCAGGTAGAGAGCTCATAACAAGTTATCAATGTGATGGTGTTAAAACAGGACAGTAAGGAAAATGTTACAGACACAGAACAGTATGGTGGGGTCACATGTAGCATAACATGAACCCAAGATCATGATTAAGGGTGTTTTCATGGGTGCAGAACTTGGCCATCAGTTTCTGCTCGGCGATTTTGTGTTGTGTAACTCGAAGGCCACGTTGGAGGACGTTTATGTGAAGATCAGAAGCTAAATGTCCCTGTCCACTGAACTGTTCCGAAAGCTTATGATTTCAAATAACTCTCTTGTGACTACTTTACTGTAATAGATTATCTACCAACACTCGTTTTCTCTGAGGCACACATCAGGAACGTAAACTGTGCTGGTTTTAAATGAATCCTTTTGACATTATTAAATAGGAATTTCATTTCTGATGATATAGCAAATACAACAGAGGGAAAATGATAGATTACGTATAGAACTTGGGACCAGTCACGGAAGCTACTTATTCTAGGTCAATATTTTATTTATTGCATTGGAGAAACTTTGTGAGAACTTACAGAATCTCCAGCTTTACACCAGCAATTTCAAATAAATATTGATTGTAATGTCAGAGGAGTTTTATGGAATTACTGTCACATTATTCTAATAAATTTCTATCACTTGAGAAGGTGATTAAATGGTAGCTGACCTTGAGGTCCTGGTGCACCGACACAGCCACGTTCACCTTGATCACCTGGAACTCCTGGTGGTCCATCAAGCCCAGGGAACCCAGGAAAGCCCTGATCACCCATTGTACCTTCATAATAAACAAAAACGGGGAACGGTGACTGCAATATTAGGAATAAGAAATATAGTGCAATCATTTCAATATTTATAAAGAACGTTTGAACTGAGAGAGGCTAGCAAGGTGTGAAAGGTTGGAGGAGAATTCAGAGTCAAGGGTATTCAGCCTTCAAATACAGTTAGACAGGATGGTTAGATCATTATTAGCATTTGTGTCAGGTCGGTGACTGGAATTTGATTCCCACAAGTGAGTGACGTCAGTTGGGGTTCACAGCAACCACCTAAAATAGGGATGTTTGATAGCACTGGGGAAGGTTCATGATATGCATACAGTGTGATATGTCAGCAAGCAGTGAACCTCATTGTAATCAGGAACATCAAGTAACAAGAAATTATTACATAAAGGATAATGTCTGATTATAAAGAATGAAAGAAATAGGAGATATTTGTAAGTACTTTTTTACAGCTATGGAGAAAACGCTCGAGCTAATGGATCGATCATCACAGAAGCAGAAATAGCTAAAAAGAAATTTTAATTGTGTTTCTTCCTGTATACACTATCTATGCCCCTCAATTTTATACATTTCTATCACGTTCCCTCTCAGTCTCCTCTGCTCTAAGGAAAATGTGATCCTCTTCCGGTAAGATGGCAGCAGGATAAGTTGCTCCATTCAGAGCTCCTCTCCACTCGTCAGCTCCCTTTCCTTTCCCTTTCTTTGTCTCTTCTTCTTCTCTCTCCTCTCTGCTGTAATTCTATCTCCCCCATGCCCCATCCTTTTAACTACCTACGCACATTGTTGGGAAGAAGTCGGGTCGCGACTGGGAGCCGTGAGGCAGGAGCTCAATGTGCGAGCTGTGTCCTGCAGCGACAGCGGATCAGGAGTGGGCCGCAGCGGCAGTGACGGTGAGAGCGGTGAGCGCGGTGACGGTGGTGAGAGCGGGGCCAGTGAGGCGGTAGCAATGAGAGTGGGCCGGTGAGGCAGTGGCAGTGAGATCGGACCGGTGAGGCGGTGGAGGTGAGATCGGACCGGTGAGGCAGTGACAGTGAGAGCGGGGCCGGTGAGGCGGTGACGGTGAGAACAGGGCCGGTGAGGCAGTGACGGTGAGAGTGGGGACGGTGAGGCAGTGACGGTGAGAGTGGGGACGGTGAGGCAATGATGGTGAGAGTGCGGACGGTGAGACAGTGACAGTGAGAGCGGGGACGGTGAGGCAGTGATGGTGAGAGCGGGGACGGTGAGGCAGTGACGGTGAGAACGGGGACGGTGCGGCAGTGATGGTGAGGGGGGGACGGTGAGAGCGGGAATGGTGAGACAGTGACGGTGTGCGCGAGGATGGTGAGGCAGTGATGGTGAGAGCAGGCCGGTGAGGCGATGACAGTGAGGCAGTGACAGTGATGGTGAGAATGGGCCTTTCACATGGCGGCAGCGGCAGCCTCCTGGGTGCCCTAGCGATCAGAGCAGTACCTGCACTGTTGTGGAGATGGGGCTGGGGAACTCTAAGATCTGGGCTACTTCTCTTGCTTACCTTTTGGCTCTGTTAAAATCTTTTAATTCTGGTTTTTGTAACCAAGTGGGCACCAGTGAATGGTGGCTTTGTGCACTTTTCACTGTCCTTATGTATTCCTATACTTAGTACATGTGACAATTAAATAAATCTAAATCTGAATTAAAAACAGCCCCAGTCTTGTATGTTGTAAGTATCTATGTTTCTGTGGGGAGAAAAATTCTTAAATAATGTCTTATTACAATTGCAATCAATGTCCAGAATCTATTCATCAAAGTGGGAATTTATTGTTTGGAAGTTTCTGTTTCTGCAACTATTTACATTTTAATGGGAGTCAGCACTGCAGGGTTTGACACTTATGGCACAGTCCCAGACCAACATATCACTGAAACATCGATCATGTTTCCTTAACCTTATGTTTTGAAAATACCTTGTGGACCTGGTGGCCCTGGAAGACCATGTTGGCCACATGGGCCCTGCTCTCCAGGTGGGCCTTGAACACCAGTTTGACCTGATCGGCCCAAATCTCCAGGATCCCCTGCAAATGGTAAGCAAGGCAGCCCAGGGTCACCGGAGAAACCAGAAGGACCTACAGAAAAAAGGGCAAGGTGAATGAACATACATAAAAGACTAGGAACGTAATCTGATAATGAAGACAACGTAAACCACATTGATCTCATGTAAGACATTAAAATAGGATCCACCATATATATTTTACAAGAATAGAACCGTAATCTCATTCTGTCTATTGAAGCAAAACACCTTCTCCTGATCTCACTGTTTTGTCACTGCTCATGCAGTAATGCTGTACAACAACATGAAGTGTACAGTTCACACTCACTGACACCAGTAGGTAAAGATAAACACACTTTCTCTGAACCCACAGCATTGAACAGGGATTTCAAATATCCACATCCCTCTAACACTTGTTGGTTGGGTAGGGGAATTAGCCTTTAAAAATATCCATTTGTGTTGCCAAGTGCAACTTGTATGTCAATACAGTGTGGAGCTGGAGGAACACAGAAGGTCAGGCAGCATCAGAGGAGAAGGAGAATCGACGTTTCAGATTGGGACCCTTCTTCAGAAAATCTGAAGAAATTTCTGAAGAAAGGTCCCAAACCGAAACATCAGCTTTCCTGCTCCCCTGATGCTGCCTGACCTGCTGTGTTCCTCCAGCTCCACACCAACTTGTATGGGGGAGCAGGAATGGGAATCGATAATTGAAACATTTATAAGTTGATAACGGACTGCTGATATTTGGAAACATGCTGAAAGAGCAGTCAGTAAAGTATCAAACAGTTTGAGGAACTGTACAGACTGTCAGACCACTGTAACAGGTGGCTCATGTGGGATTTTGAGGGCACAATGAAAGAATCTCTTCAAGAGGAGGAATGGTCAGAGATGCGAGAATCTGCGCAGGAGTGACAAGGAGGCAGAAAGTGCCGACGATTTCAGCAAGGCTGATGTTCAACGTAGAACTTCACCAGGGAGATGAAGACAGTGGAGATCCTTGGGAGGAACTTCAGGACAGCAGCTGAAGGGTTGGAAGCGAGAAAGACACTGATTTAAAGTCATTGGCAGAACGAACTAGAGCTTTACTTTAGAGTTTGGATTTCAAATTATTGGGGTTTAATAAGTAACGTGTCAGGATTTCTGAAACCGTGTTATTTTTTAAACTAGTATGAAAGAAAGAGAGACTTCCTGGCATGGTAATAGCAATTTGTTTGCATTGGGAGGGTTTTCCAAGTAGACAGAGGAAACATCGAAGAGCACTAGCTTGTTTTAGTTAGAAGGATCAGGAATTGGATTTCTTTACTTAGGGAAAAACCCATAGCTTAAAGCTTTTAGTTTCAGTTTGCAGAGGTCCGGTCGAAATTGGATGGGTGAGGGGTTAGTTCAGAAAAGTAAGAAAATAGACTACCTCATGGGTAAGAGTTTTAGTTTTAAAGTTCCAGACCAGAAAGAAGCATTTGGTTCGAAGCCTGGGCAGCTACCTGCTACCAGCTCTGTAGTTTCATCAAAGGCAGAAGAGAATAGTGCCCATGGTTGTCACTTTCAGCAAGTCCCAGGAGAGGAGAAGGTGCCTAATAGACCTGGGTAAGTCAGGGGTTTTGGGCAGAAATGGCTGGGAAGCTCTACCCCACCCCATTCCGCCACCCACCTCCCTCCGGCAAGAAGGGAAGAGAGACAAGGTGGGAGTTGGGTAAGGACCATAAACGGGTTCTGCCTTGGGGGAAAGTTGGCAAATGAGCCACCCATCTATCTTATCTGACCCACCCCCCAACTCACCTCACATTCAGTTATGCCAG
This sequence comes from Rhincodon typus, assembly GCF_021869965.1. Taxonomy (NCBI): domain Eukaryota; kingdom Metazoa; phylum Chordata; class Chondrichthyes; order Orectolobiformes; family Rhincodontidae; genus Rhincodon; species Rhincodon typus. Next base: position 2,229,303 of record NC_063344.1, read on the forward strand.
CAGGAGGCCGTTAATTTCACCCCATCAGTTTCCTGATAGGGTGGGTTAAAATTGCCCCCACTCTTCTAGAAGCAGTTGGCTGAATGGTTAGTAAAATTAATTTTACATGAATGCTTTCATTTAGGTGTCTTTATGGTTACTGATTTGGCAAAAGCTGTTATACCTGGTGGGCCATCAAAACCTGGTGGTCCTTCATCTCCTGGCGGTCCAGTTGACATTACATCACAAGATGGTCCTCTTTGACCTGGAGGTCCTGGTGGCCCACATACACCTGGATTTTCAACACAAATTTATTGGACTTATTGGAAATAATGATACTAGTAATTAAAGTACTTTAATAAGCTGTTATATTATTGCTACTGTTTATGGATATTGACAATATCCATATATATATGGATAACTACAGTTCCTCTTTGACTCACATATATAATTTTATATTATATTTATATATATGAGTCTACTTAAATAGGTAGCTATGTTGCACTTGCAGATACATTCTATTTTGTTCAAAAAGCACACCATTTATAGTCAGGCAGTCAATGTGGTGTTTTATACATTCCTACTTTAGAAATAAAACCAGTCTGACTCCAAACCAAAACACAACCAGATTCTAAACAAAGCCTCACACCTAACATGCATTGTCTGACCTAAAATGTCACCGCTTCTTTACACTGATAAAACCTTTAGTTCTCTCAGGACAGTGACTTCAAAGGAATTTGGGGATTTACATATACATATTAATCAATTAAAACCTTCTAACTGATTAAAGATTTAACAGCACCTTAGGTTTGTTTAATACATCCTCATCAGTTCTGTGACCCTCACTCCATTACGTGTCATGTTGGGAGTAATAACTGAAGTAAAAGTACATTATTGAAAGTACAAAAGATCATCAGAGAAATGGAGAAAGCACCAGGAAAAGCCAGAGGAAGTGAGAGACCATGGGCTATAAGTCCAATGTGGATAACTCACCGGCACTGGGATTATAGTTTGTATTTACCCCATTCCTTATCAACTTTAGGCAGGCAACATACAAACTTCACCCACCTGCCCATGTCCATGACTGCAGCATGGAACTGCGTGCTAAACAGACAGCCAAGTGGCTGTGAGCTTAGCAAGGGACCCAGGTAAGTGTGAGGCCAAAGTCAGTTAAAAAGTAGCCTAGGAGACAATGAGGATTGCAGATGCTGGAAGCCAGAGTCTATAGACATGAGGCTGGAAAAGCACAGCAGGTCAGACAGCATCCGAGGAGCAGGCAAGTCAATGTTTCGGGCT
>NC_063344.1:2260577-2271313 GCF_021869965.1 Rhincodon typus
CCTCCCCCACACTCTCCCCCTGAAAATACCCCTCCCCCACACTCTCTCCCTGAACATTTCCTTCCCCTACACTCTCTCCCTGAACATTCCCCTCCCCCACACTCTCTCCCTGAACACTACCCTCCCCGACACACTCCCCCTGAACACTACCCTCCTCCACACACTCCCCCACCTCACAAACTCTCCCTGAACACTACCCTCCCCCACACTCTCTCCTTGAACATACCCCTCCCCAACACACTCTCCCTGAACATTCCCCTCCCCCCAAACTCTCTCCCTGTAGGTGCCCATCGTTTATACTCTCAACCTCAATATGTTGTCATTACAGGACAACTGTTTAGAAACAGTTTAACATAGGCCTCTTAAATTCTTTATTCTGATATCTCGGCACCATAGTTGAATTGGTTTAAAGGAGAATTTCGGACAGGATGCGCAATTATACGCATTTATCATTAGTGTCCTGTACGCAAAACCAAAATAATAAATCTACTTTGGTCTGGAAAGACATTCCCAATGTGATATTTTAGTGCAGTGGATTTCTTTATAAAATCATTAACCTAAGAATAAATGTATCAGCTGGTGTGTTGAAATTGTGCAAACAGAAAGTTAAAGTAAGTGCATTAATCAGCAAATGACAAAAAGAAAGCATTGAGGGCAGGTTCAACTCTTTGTTCTATTCAATAAATTGGCATTGGAATTTCAATGCTGAACAATATTTATCATGGCTGATTGGAAATAGCAAGAAATGAGATGAGCAAGCCTGCAAAATACTACAGAACGATTGTGTTAAAATTATAAGAACCAGGAGATTGGAAAATGGCCAATAAATATTTCGGATTTATTCTTAGACATAAGGTACTAATTAGTCAACTCTCCAGTCAAGAATAATAAGGAAATAAGATGTTAAATAGGCCTTAATTCAAACATCCTTCAGCCTGAGTGATCTAAAAAAAAATGCTCTCTATTTCTTTCCAAAGCATGCAAAGATAGGCTGAGAGAGAGGAATATTACTTGAATTTTTAGAGTTTGATTTACACAATGATTGAAATAACCAATATTTAACTCAAAGTGTAGTTGTAAATGAAGATTCATTTTGATTCATATCTGGACCTCTCATGCTCTTTAAATGACAATAAATATGTATATTTTTACTAAGTCTAACAATATATAACACATCAGGATGCATGTTGTTTGTCAATGATTCAATGTCAGAACGTAAGAACTAGGAGCAGGAGTAGGCCATCCGGCCCCTCGAGCCTGCCCCGCCATTTAATAAGATCATGGCTGATCTTTTTGAGACTCAGCTCCACTTACCCGCCCACTCACCATAACCCTTAATTCCTTTACTGTTCAAAAATTTATCTAGCCTTGTCTTAAAAACATTCAGCGTGGTAGCTTCAACCGCTTCACTGGGCAGGGAATTCCACAGATTCACAACCCTTTGGGTGAAGAAGTTCCTCCTGACCTCAGTCCTACATCTGCTTCCCTTTATTTTGAGGCGATGCCCTCTAGTCCTAGTTTCACCTGCTAGCAGAAACAACTTCCCTGCCTCCACCTTATCTATTCCCTTCATAATTTTATATGTTTCTATAAGATCTCCCCTCATTCTTCTGAATTCCAATGAGTATAATCCCAGTCTACTCAGTCTCTCCTCATAATCCAACCCTCTCAACTCTGGAATCAACCGAGTGAATCTCCACTGCACCCCCTCCAGTGCAAGTATATCTCTTCTCAAGTAAGGAGACCAAAACAGCACACAGTACTCCAGGTGTGGCCTCACCAGGACCCTATACAGCTGCAGCATAGCCCCCCTGTTTTTAAACTCCATCCCTCTAGCAATGGCAGACAAAATTCCATTTGCCTTTTTAATTACCTGCTGCACCTGCAATCCTACTTTTAGTGATTCATGCACAAGGACACCCAAGTCCCTCTGCACAGCAGCGTGCTGCAATTTTTTACCATTTAAAACATAGTCCATTTTGCTGTTATTCCTACCAAAATGGATGACCTCACACTTATCAACATTGTACTCCATCTGCCAGACCTTTGCCCACTCACTTAGACTATCTATATCCCTCTGCAGACTTTCAGTGTCTTCTGCATACTTTGCTCTACCACTCACTTTAGTGTCATCTGTAAATTTTGACACACCACACTTAGTCCCCAACTCCAAATCATCTATGTAAATTGTAAACAATTGCGGTACCAACACTGATCCCTGAGGCACACCACTAGCCACTGACCGCCAACCAGAAAAACACCCATTTACCCCTACTCTTTGCTTTCTACTGGTCAACCAATCCTCTATCCATGCCAATACATTGGAGCCTTTGGTGTGGCACCTTGTCAAATGCCTTCTGGAAATCCAGATACACCACATCCACAGGTTCCCCACTGTCCACCATGCAAGTAATGTCCTCAAAGAATTCCACCAAATTAGTTAAACATGACCTACCCTTCATGAACCCATGCTGGGTGTTCCCAATGGGACAACTTATATCCAGATGTCTTGCTATTTCTTCCTTAATGATAGATTCAAGCATTTTCCCCACTACCGAAGTTAAGCTAACTGGCCTATAGTTACTGCTTTTTGTCTACTTCCTTTTTTAAACAGTGGCGTCACATTGGCTGTTTTCCAATCTGCGGGAACCACCCCAGAGTCCAGTGAGTTTTGGTAAATAATTACTAGTGCATTTGCTATTTCCCCCATCACCTCTTTTACTACCCTGGGATGCATTTCATCAGGGCCAGGAGACTTGTCTACCTTTAGCCCCATTAGCTTGCCCAGCACTGCCTCCTTAGTGATGATGATAGTTTCTAGATCCTCACCTGCTATAACCTTCTTGCCATTAGTTTTCGGCATGTTATTTGTGTCTTCCACAGTGAAGACCGACACGAAATAACTGTTTAATGTCTCGGCTATTTCCTCATTCCCAGTTATTAAATTGGCCTTCTCATCCTCTAAAGGACCAATGTTTACCTTCGCCACTCTTTTACAATTTACATATTTATAGAAACTTTTGCTGCCTGTTTTTATATTCTGAGCTAGTTTACTCTCATAATCTATCTTACTTTTCTTTATAACTTCCTTTGTGGCTTTCTGTTGGCCTTTAAAGATTTCCCAGTCTACTAGTTTCCCACTACTCTCTGCGTTTTTGTATGTGTTTTTTTTTCAATCTGATACTTTCCTTTATTTCCTTAGACATCCATGGCTGGCTCTCTCTTTTCCTACAGTTCTTCCTTATCACTAGAATATACTTCTGCAGAGCACTGTGAAAAATCGTTTTGAAAGTCCTCCACTGTTCCTCAATTGACCCACCACAAAGTTTTTGCTCCCATTCTACCTTAGCTAACTCCTCCCTCATTCCTTCATAGTCTCCTTTGTTTAAGCACAGGACATAGGTACTGGATTTAACCTTCTCACGCTCCATCTGTATTTTAAATTCGACCACACTGTGATCGCTCTTTCCAAGAGGATTCCTAACTGTGAGATCATTAATTATTCCTGTCTCATTACACAGAACTAGATCTAGGATAGCTTGCTCCCTCGTAGGTTCCATTACATATTGTTCAAGGAAATTATCTCGGATGCATTCTATGAAACCCTCCTCAAGGCTGCCATGACCGACCTGGTTTGACCAATCGATATGTAGATTAAAATCCCCCATGATAATTGCTGTACCATTTTTACATGCATTAGCTATTTCTATGTTTATTGCCTGCCCCACGACGATGTCATTATTTGGTGGCCTATAGACCACACCTATCGGTGACTTCTTCTCCCTGCTATTCCTAATTTCCACCCAAATGGATTCAACATTTTGTTCAGTAGAACCTATATCATCTCTCACTACCGCCCTGATATCATCCTTAAAAATCAGAGCAACACCACCTCCCTTACCTTCCCGTCTGTCCTTCCGAACAGTTTGATACCCCTGGATATTTAACTCCCAGTCATGACCATCCTGTAACCATGTCTCTGTAATGGCCACTAAATCATACCCATTTGCCATGATTTGCATCGTCAAATCGTCCATCTTCTTTCGAGTGCTCCGAGCATTCAGATAAAATGCCCTTATGCCAGTTTTTGCACCTTCTTTTTGGGTCCTATTACCTCCATTACTAACAGCTACATGTCACTGTGTATAGAACCAAATGTCTCCTTTTGCTTTATTCATTTACATGAAGGCTACAATCTTAATTTCATTCAAATTCTTGCATGTTCATGACCTGTTGGCTAACTCACTAAACTGCCCAATACACCAGCAAACAGGAATAAAAAGGGGAAGTGGTTTCCTAAGAGAGAGGCTCAATTACACTGATGCATATTAATGCATTAAATATTTAAATCTGCGAGTAAATTGATTAATTTAACATCAACATATTTACTTTATTTCCAATTATCACAGATCATGAAAAAGTGCTTTCTGTACAGTTACTGCTGTCTGAGTTTACCCTCCACACAGTTTTTGATGCTTTAAACCTGATAAATTAGACTCATTCCAAAAGTAAACAATTTCCTGAGAAATTTCTGCTCCAATTGTAGAGCATTATGTACTGATTATATCCCATTTATTGGGCCACTATACTGTAGTGAAGATGCCAGGTGCTATCAAGTTCATTTCAAAACAGAGATATGAATAAAATCAATTTAAGACATCAAATGCCATTGCAACCAATTAAGAATGAAGCATTGGGACAAATTTATTTGCATAACTGAAACAGCAATGTAAGAATTGGCTTTTGGAACTTACCTTGCCTTCCTGGTGGTCCTGGATTTCCAATATCTCCTACTGCACCTGATGATCCTCTTCTTCCAAGAGGTCCAGGGTTCCCTGGAGGACCATCGTACGAATCACCAGGTGGGCCTTTTTCCCCTGGAATACCAGGAGCACCCGGAGAGCCTGGAGCTCCATTTTCTGTTGGTCCAGGAGGTCCTTGAGGACCTGGGTCACCAGTCAAGCCTTGAAAACCTGAGAAACCAGAAGGTGGCACTTAGCTGCACTGTTCCCAGGAACAGCCGACATGTTAGACAGTCAAATTAAAAACTACAGTTTAACCAGTACTGTATTATTGTCTAACACCCTCACCCAATCGCTGCCTTCCCTGAATAGTCATTTTACCCTCCCAAATGTCATTGCCAGAATTATGCTACTGGAGATGCTTGTGAGACAGATTATCGCTGTTTACCTTTACAGTACCATTACCTTCCTGAATTGTCCACTTGTATCCTGCTGGATATTACCAATCTTTCTTGGCCTTTACTACTCGCTTCTCAAATATTGTTAACCTTTCCAAATCTGACTGGTTTGTCCCGAAATACTGCTAGTAGGGAAGGCTTGCTCCAACAGTTTGGGTCATTGGTGAAACTGCATCTGTATAGACGTGATCACCTTACTCAGGAGAGATATATTTGCAGCAGCTACAGTTCAGAGAAGATGCACTAGGCTGGTTGCTGAGACGAGGGAAGGTAAAAAATGTTGGGTTTTTACTCAATAGACTTTAGAAGGATGGAAGGTGATCTCCTTGAAACATGTAAGATTCTGATTAAATGGGGGGTGTTAGTCTGACAGGATAGATTTTGAGAGGGTGTTTCCCCACATGGGGAAGAGAGGGGCTACAGTTTTTATGTAAGAGAGTTCCAATATTAGATAGAGATGAGGAAGAATTATTTCTCTGAGGCTTGTTATTTTTTGGCTCATTGAATATATTGAAGGTTGATTTTGACAGATTTTTGATCTACAAGGGAGATAAAGGTTATGGGGGACTGACAGGAAAGAGGAGTTAAGGCCACAATCGGATCAGTCTTGATGCTATCAAATGGTGGGGCAGGCTTATTGGGCAGAATGTCTACACTGGCTCTTATAGCATGGTAATATGATGGGTGGCTCTCCCACCTCATCTTCATCCATCCTGAGTCCCAAGAATATCTAAAATTGGTAGCTCAACCTCTTTTTAAAAAAAATCAATAATAAACAAGTTAGCTTAATTTGAAGCCATTTGACCCAAACATTATCCACCGATATTGTAGTTGGTATGGGCAGGTAGGCAAGAATAGGTCATCTGGTTTTTCAAACAATTTTGTTGGAAAACAGAAATAAAGGGAGATACATCGATTGGAGGGTGCCCTGTGCACAAAAATGCATTCTCCCAAGATGTTATAGAGTCACAGAGTCATACAGCATAAAACAGACCCTTCGGTCCAACTTGTCCATGCCAACCAGATATCCTAAATTAATCTAGTCCATTTGCCAGCATTTAGCCCATTTACCTCTAAACCCTTCCTATACATATATCCATCCAAATGTCTTTTAAATGTTGTCATTGTACCCACCTCCACCACTTCCTCTGGCAGCTCATTCCATACAAACACCACCCTCTGCGTGAAAAAGTTGCCCCTTAGGTCCCTTTTAAATCTTTCCCCTCTCATGTTAAACCTATGCCCTCTAGGTTTGGATTCCCCTACCCTGGGCAAAAGACCTTGGTTATTTACCCAATCCATGCCCCTCATGATTTTATAAACCTCTATAAGGTCAGCCCTCAGCCTCCGACACTCCAGGGAAAACAGTCTCTTCCTATAGCGCAAACCCTCCAACCCCAGCAACATCCTTGCAAACCTTTTCTGCACCCATTCAAGTTTCACAACATTTTTCCTGCAGCAGGGAGACCAGAATTGAACAGTGTTCCAAATCCCCGCCTGGTCCCTAAAACGTGATCTCTCTGCCCCCATTCCTAAATTTGGGTGTGGAAATCTGACAGATTGTGTGAAGAAAGAAAAAGTAAGGGATTTAAGTTATGCCAATTACTGAACTACTGGTCTTGGGAGAAACAGGTCCATGTCAGAGGTTGTGGTAAGCCTTTACAAAGTAAGGATGCAGCATGGAGGAGCTGCAGGTAGGATGGTACATTTACAGCAAGGCAGTCGCGACTCTTTGAGAGAGAACTTAGACATCATTCAAAATGCACATCCAGAAAAAGGCCATAAAAGTACTGATTAAGAAAGGAGAGAAAAGAAATATTGAGGTAAATAGTGAATATGAAAAATAGATTGAAATAGTGCACAACAGTAAGAGAAAACTGGACAGAATGAAAGCCAAACGTGGTGTTCCCATTCTGATTCTGTTTTAGATTAATTCATTCAGCACAATGCGAGAGTCTAAAAGCAGAGGTAAAAGGAGACCTATTGCCCGAACAGTTAGAGCTTAGAAATCTATAATACAATTGTAAGCTATATCTCTTATTAGCATATATAGATTGTTTAGCACTTTGATTTCAGATAAAGCAAGTTCAGTGGCAAAACAAGCTAATACTGCCCACTTACACAAAAGTAGAAGAACTCGGAGCAAGAGCAGGAGTAGGCAATTCAGCCCTTGGAGCTCCTCTGCCACTTAATATGATTGCGGCTGATCGTATCTCGCTCTGGAATTCCCTCCGTCATGGCATTGTGTGTCAACCCACAGAAGGTAGACTGAAGTGGTTCAAGAAGGCAGCTCACCACACCTTCTCAAGGGGCAATAGGCACAGGTAATAAATGCTGGCCCAGCTAGCGATGCCCTCATCCCACAAATGAATAAAAAAAACTCCACTTTCCTGCCTGCTCTCCATAACTCTTTAACACATTACTAATTAAAAATCTGTCTATCTCTTCCTTAAATTTACTCAATGTCCCAGCATTGACTGCACTTTATATAAGTGAATTTCACAGATTCACAACCCTTTGAAAGAAGTAAATTCTCCACTCTAATCTACTACCCCTTATCCTAAAACCATGGCCGTTCATTCTAGATTGCCCCAAATGATGAAACATCCTCTCTATGTTTACTTTGTCAATCCCCTTTAGCATCTTATAAAACTCAGTTAGATCTCCTCTCATTTTCTAAATTCCAGACAGTATAGGCCTAAACTGCTTAATCTCTCTTACACAGAGCAACTACATTGTTTCTGAATTGCAATTTACAAACAGAATTTTTTTTCGAGGACAGACAAAAGAACATTAGCTAGTCTGAGATGTTAAGGTCTTCTCTCTTCACACCTGGCGCTCCAGCATACGACCAAAGGCCTGCTTCTCCTTTCAGGCCTTTGAACCCATCAAAGCCGATATTTCCTGGTCTGCCAGGGTTTCCTGGAAAACCTCTTGGCCCTGTGGAAGCAAAAGGGAACGTGTGAATTGTCAGGTGTGCTATCCCAACCTGAATGGCAGCAACATAGAACATATAACATAGAATACAGAACAGTACAGCACAGTACAGGCCCTTCGGCCCCACGATGCTGTGCAAACCTAATATCCAACGAAGATCGGAATATATATTACATATATTATATATATTATAATATATATTATAATATATAAATATTATATATATTATATCATTTTATACATGGATTTAAGTAAGGCATTTGATAAGGTTCCCCATGGTAGGCTCATGCAGAAGGTAAGGAGGCATGGGATAGGGGGAAATGTGGCAGATTGGATTCAGAATTGGCTGACCCTTAGAAGACAAAGGGTGGTAGTGGACAGAAAATATTCAACGTGGTGCTCAGTTACGAGTGGTGTACCACAAGGATCTGTTCTAGGTCCTCTTCTATTTGTGATTTTTGTAAATGATTTGGATAAAGGAGTGGAAGGGTGGATTAGCAAGTTCACGGACGATATGAAGGTGGGTCACGTGTGGACAGTGCGGATGGCTGTTCTAGGTTACAAAGGGACATTGATAGAATGCAGAGCTGGGCTGAGAAGTGGCAGATGGAGTTTAACCCTGAAAAGTGTGAGGTGATTCATTTTGGAAGGATAAACTTGAAAGCAGAATACAGGGTTAACGGAAAGATTCTTGGCAATGTGGAGGAGCAGAGGGATCTTGGGGTTCATGTTCACAGTTCCCTGAAACATGCCACCCAGGTGGATAGAGTTGTTAAGAAGGCGTATGGTGTGTTAGCTTTCATTAATAGAGGGATTGAGTTCAAGAGCCGTGAAGTTATGCTCCAGCTATACAAAAGCCTGGTTCGGCCACATCTGGAGTATTGTGTCCAGTTCTGGTCGCCTCATTACAGGAAAGATGTGGAAGCGTTAGAAAAGGTGCAGAGGAGATTTACCAGGATGTTGCCTGGAATGGAGGGAAGGTCTTACAAGGAAAGGTTGAGAGAGCTAGGGCTCTTCTCTTTAGAACGACGAAGGATGAGAGGTGACTTGATAGAGGTGTACAAAATGATCAGAGGTATAGATGGAGTAGACAGCCAGAGACATTTTCCTGGGGTGGAGGTAGCTTTTATGAGGGGACATAGTTTTAAAGTGAAAGGATGTAGATATCGGGGAGACGTCAGAGGTAGGTTCTTTATTCAGAGAGTGATCGGGACGTGGAATGCATTGCCAGAGAGGGTAGTGGAGTCGCTCTCATTAGGGTCATTTAAGCGTATATTAGATAGGCATATGGATGATAGTATAAGGTAGCGGTGGAGGTTAGATAGACCTTAGGTTTCGGGTAAAAGTTCGTGGGCCGAAGGGCCTGTACTGTGCTGTACTGTTCTATGTTCTATGTTCTATCAATCTACCCTGCATACCCTACATTTTACTATCCTCCATGTGCCTATCCAAGAGTCGCTTAAATGTCCCTAAAGTATCTGACTCCACTACCAACGCCGGCAGCACATTCCACACACTCACCACTCTCTGTGTGAAGAACCTACCTTTGACATCTCCCCTATACCTTCCTCCAATCACTTTAAAATTATGCCCCCTTGTAATATTCATTTCCACCCTGGGAAAAAGTCTCTGACTATCCACTCTATCTATGCTTCTCATCATCTTGTACACCTCTATCAAGTCACCTCTCATCCTTCTTCGCTCCAATGAAAAAAGCTCTAGCTCCCTCAATCTTTCATCATAAGACCTGCCCTCCAGTCCAGGCAGCATCCTGGTAAATTTCCTCTGCACCCTCACTAAAGCTTCCACATCTTTCTTATAATGAGGCGACCAGAACTGAACACAATATTCTAAGTATGGTCTAACCAGAGTTTTATAGAGCTGCAGCATAACCTCACGGCTCTTAAATTCTCCCGTCAATGAAAGCCAACACACCATACGCCTTCTTTACAACCCTATCGACTTGGGTCGCAACTTTGAGGGATCTATGGACGTGGACCCCAAGATCCCTCTGTTCCTCCACACTGCCAAGAATCCTGTCATTAACCCTGTATTCTGCATTCAAATTCAACTTTCCAAAATGAATCACTTCACACTTTTCTGCGTTGAATTCCATCTGCCACTTCTTTGCCCAGCTCTGCATCCTGTCAATGTCCCATTGCAACCTGCAACAGCCCTACACGCTGTCCACAACTCCACCAACCTTCATGTCATTGGCAAACTTACTAACCCACCCTTCCACTTCCTCATTCAAGAGATAGTAGGAACTGCAGATGCTGGAGAATCTGAGATAACAAGATGTGGAGCTGGATGAACACAGCAGGCCAAGCAGCATCAGAGGAGCAGGAAGGCTGATGTTTTGGGTCTAGACCCTTCTTCAGAAATGGGGGAGGGGAAGGGGGTTCTGAAATAAATAGGGAGAGAGGGGGAGGCGGATAGAAGATGGATAGAGGAGAAGATAGGTGGAGAGGAGACAGACCGGTCAAAGAGGCAGGGATGGAGCCAGTAAAGGTGAGTGTAGATGGGGAGGTAGGGAGGATATAGGTCAGTCCAGGGAGGACGGACAGCTCAAGGGGGCGGGATGAGGTTAGTAGGTAGG
>NC_063344.1:2271413-2272790 GCF_021869965.1 Rhincodon typus
GGGGGAGGGGAGATTTTGAAGCTTGTGAAGTCGACATTGATACCATTGGGCTGCAGGGTTCCCAAGCGGAATAGGAGTTGCTGTTCCTGCAACCTTCGGGTAGCATTGTTGTGGCACTGCAGGAGGCCCAGGATGGACATGTCGTCTGCGGAATGGGAGGGGGTGTTGAAATGGTTCGCGACTGGGAGGTTCAGTTGTTTAGTGCGAACCAAGCGTAGGTGTTCTGCAAAGCAGTCCCCAAGCCTCCGCTTGGTTTCCCTGATGTAGAGGAGGCCCCACAATGGGAACAGCGGATGCAGTATACCACATTAGCAGATGTGCAGGTGAACATCTGCTTGATGTGGAAAGTCTTCTTGGGGCCTGGGATGGGGGTGAGGGGGGAGGTGTAGGGGCAGGTGTTGCACTTCCTGCGGTTGCAGGGAAAAGTGCCGGGTGAGGTGGGGCTGGAGGGGAGTGTGGAGCGGACGAGGGAGTCACAGAGAGAGTGGTCCCTCTGGAAAGCAGATAAGGGTGGGGAGGGAAAAATGTCTTTGGTGGTGGGGTCGGATTGCAGATGGCGGAAGTGTCGGAGGATGGTGCGTTGGATCCGGAGGTTGGTGGGGTGGTACGTGAGGACGAGGGGGATTCTGTTTTGCTTGTTATTGCGGGGAGGGGGTGTGAGGGATGAGTTGCGGGAAATGCGGGAGACACGGTCGAGGGCGTTCTCGACCACTGAGGGGGGGAAGTTGCAGTCCTTGAAAAACTCCATCCCCACCTCTTTGACCTATCTGTCTCCTCTCCACCTATATTCTCCTCTATCCATCTTCTATCCACCTCCCCCTCTCTCCCTGTTTATTTCAGAACCCTCCCCACAATAACAACCAAAACAGAATCCCCCTTGTCCTCACGTACCACCCCACCAACCTCCGGATCCAACGCATCATCCTCCCTGAATCCCATTCCTCCTTACTTTCTGAATGCGCCTACCATGTGGAACCTTATCGAATGCCTCGCTAAAATCCATATACACCACATCCACTGCTCTACCTTCATCAATGTGTTTTGTCACATCCTCAAAGAATTCAATAAGGCTTGTGAGGCATGACCTGCCCCTCTCAAAGCCATGCTGACTATTTCTAATCAAACTGTGCTTTCCCAAGTAGTCATAAATACTATCTCTCAGAATCCTCTCCAATAATTTGCCCACCACAGAAGAAAGACTGACCAGTCTGTAATTCCCAGGATTATCCCTATTCCCTTTCTTGAACAAGGGAATGACATTTGCCACCCTCCAATCTTCAGGTACTACTCCAGTGGACAGTGAGGATGCAAAGATCATTGTCAAAGGGACAGAAATCTCTTACCTCGCTTCCTATAGTAACCTTGAGTATATCCCGT
>NC_063344.1:2272890-2338880 GCF_021869965.1 Rhincodon typus
TGTTCAAGCATATCTGCCTGTTTCATGCTGTCCTCACAAACGTCAAGGTCCCTCTCACTGGTGAATACGGAAGCAAAGTATTCATTAAGGACCTCCCCTACCTCCTCTGACTCCACACACAAGTTCCCTCCACTATCCTTGATTGGCCCTACCCTCACTCTGGCCATCCTCTTGTTCCTCACATAAGTATAGAACGCCTTGGGGTTTTCCTTGATCCTACCCGCCAAGGTTTTCTCATGCTCCCTTCTAGCTCTCCTAAGTCCATTCTTCAGTTCCTTCCTGGCTACCTTGTAGACCTCTAGAGCCCTGACCAATCCTTGCTTCCTCAACCTTAAGTAAGCTTCTTTATTCCTCTTGACTAGGTGTTCCACATGTCTTGTCATCCAAGGTTCCTTCACGTTACCATCCTTTCCTTGCCTCAGTCGGACAAACCTATCCAGTACCTGTAGCAACTGCTCCCTGAACAACCTCCACATTTCTATCGTGCATTTCCCTCAGAACATCTGATCCCAATTGGTGTTCTGTAGTTTTTGCCTAATAGCATTGTAATCCCCCCTCCCCGAATTAAATACTTTCCCATACCATCTGCTCCTATCCATCTCCACGACTATAGTAAAGGTCAGGGAGTTGTGATCACTATAACCGAAATGCTCTCCCACCGAGAGATCTGACATCTAACCTGGTTCGTTGCCAAGCACCAAATCCAATATGGCCTCCCCTCTAGTCGGTCTATCTACATATTGAGTCAGAAATCCTTCCTGGACATACCTGACAAAATCTGCTCCATCCAAACTATTTGCACTTAGGAGGTGTAGAGCTGGATGAACACAGCAGGCCAAGCAGCATCAGAGGAGCAGGAAACATCTATACCCTGGAACATCCAACAACCATTCCTGCCCCTGTGTTATCCAAGTCTCCATAATGGCCACAACATCATAGTTCCAATTACTGATCCATGCTGTAAGTTCGTCACCCTTATTCCTGACACTTCTTGCATTGAAGCAGACACACATCAACCCGTCACACTGACTGCAACAATGCCCTATCAACTGCTTATCCTTCTCATAGACTCTCTGCTTGCTCTATCTGTCTGTACACTGGCTACCCTATCCTCTGATCTGTACCTCCGGTTCCCATCCCCCTGTCAAACTAGTTTAAACCGTCCCGAAGAGCTCTAGCAAACCTCCCACCCAGAATATTGGTGCCCCTCCAGTTCAGGTGCAACCTGTCCTTCCTGTACAGGTCCCACCTTCCCCAGAAGGTATCCCAATGATCCACAAACCTGAAGCCTTCCCTCCTACACCAGCTCTGTAGCCATGTGTACAGCTGCACTCTCTCTCTGTTTCTAGCCTCGCTAGCCCGTGGCACCCATAGTAATCCTGAGATTACTCCTCTACTCGTCCTGGCTTTCAGCTTCCATCCTAACTCACCATAATCACTTTTCAGGTCCTCATCCTGTTTCCTAGCTATGTCATTGGTGCCAATGCATACCATGACTTCTGGCTGCTCTCCCTCCCCCTTAAGAATCCTGAAGATTCAATCTGAGGCATTAGAATATTAAATAGCTAGCTGATATTCAGATTCATTTTCTCATCTCAAGTATGTTCAGAAGAGTGCATAGATAAGAAGGCAGTAACAGAACTAAGAGGATATTAGACTCAAGACCTTAAATGTTCATTTTCTGGCTTCTGAGTACTTCAACCACATTTATTCTGTTCATTCTACCTCTAACATTTACTTCATCGGTTTCTTAATCGCTTATTTTGAAATGCAATAATCCAACTGGATTTATTGAAAGCAAAATACCTGGTGGCCCTGGCAATCCTTTTGGACCCTGTTGTCCTTGGACTCTTGGACATGAAGAATCACCTGCAAGAAAAGAAAAAATGTTTTAAAATAATTCATTTAATCACACAGCTCCATTAATTAATCACAGCTTGCATATACAGGTTCACATATTATTAGAAAGTATATGTTTGCCCAATCTAAATCTGATAAACATTCACCTTGGAGCACACTCATACAGGATTTTGGAGTTAAGAGTTCATATGGGTTTAAGAACTCGACATATGGGGAATTATTTCAGCTTTCCAACTTCCAACAAAATTATTGATTTATTGAAATAACCTAGGTTCCAAGTCCAAGTCTGCAGTATTACACACAGCACACATCCCTTTGGCTGAGAATTAAAATCAAACCCACATTGATATACAAGATTATACAAATTACAATCAAACTACAAAGTTCTTGTAAAGCTCAGCAGGTCTGGCAGCATCTGTGAAGAAAAAATCAGAGTTAATGTTTCGAGTCTGTTCTGAGGAAGGGTCACTGGCCCCGAAACGTTAACTCTGTTTTTTCCTTCACAGGTGCTGCCAGACCTGCTGAGCTTTTCCAGCAACTTTGTTTTTGTTTCTGTTTGTGTTCCTGATTTACAGCATCTGCAGTTCTTTCAGTTTTTATGAAGTTCTTGAGCTGCTTGATTCCATCCTTGGGGATGACTGGCTGCCTTGATGTGTCCAGTAGAGTTTTCCTGTCATTTGTAACGACCAGGTTGGGATGAGTGTACTACCTCCTTCTTGTCCCACTCTTCTACTGGTCACAACATTAATTTAAATGTTTTATTGACTTACTAATTTCACAGAATCGCAGAATTATAATGGTGTAGAAGATAACCATTGTGTCTGCACAGGTTCTATCATCAAGCACCTTACTCCTTCCTTTTCCCCACATCCCTGAACACCACTTCTATCCAAATAACCATCCAATTACCTCTTAAATACCTCAGTTGAGTCAACATCCACCATATTTCCAGGCAGTACGTTCCAAACCCTAACTACTTGCTGTGAACTTATTGAACTTATGTGTCAATGTTTTTTCTCACATCACCTTTGCTTCTTCTGCCGTCATTTTGAATGCCCCTCTCATTCTAGTTCCTTTTACAAGCAGGAACAGCTTGTCCCTTTCTGCTTTGTCCAGCCTGCTCATGATTTTGCAAATATCTATCAAATCTCTTCTCAACCCTCTCCTCTCCAATGAGAACAGTCCCAACTTCTTCAATCTATCCTCATCACTGAAGTTTCTCATTCCTGGAACCATTCTTGTAAATCACTTTTGCACTCTCTCCAATACATTCACATCTTTCCGATAACGTAGCACCTACAACTGTACATAATATTCCAGCTGAGGTCTAACAAGTGTCTTGTACAAGTTCAACATCATCTCCCTGCCCTTGTATTGTATAAAGCTGAGAACACTGTATACTTTATTAACTGCTCTCTCCAGCTGCCCTGTCACCTTCAATGATCTGCACCTTCCCCATTGTTACATTTCTCATTCTTGTTAAGAGATGAAAACATGATAATAACTTTTGTTCTTTTGAGGTGTGTGGGTGTCATTGACAAGGCCAATGTTTGTTACCCATCATTAATTGCCCTTCAATAAGTGGCATATACTGGGCCATTTCAGAGCCAATGGGAGATATAGATAATGATGATAATGACATAGCCAACTGCATACTTTATTTCTATTAGGCTTAGAATAAAAATATCCATCAATCAGATTGTGTTAATAAACAACAAAATTATTGATCTATTGTCGAACAGGATTTATTGGGCAAAAATGTAAAGCTCATTAACACAATTTGAAACATGAAAGTATAAATGTCAATCCTTCAGAATGCTCCAATGCACACAACATTAAGATGACTTTGCTCAAGTGAGAGCCCTGTCCCCCACTGGGCTTGTTCAGGAACTGGAGAGTTGAGCTGGGAAGCTCCTTTCATTCAGCAGGCTGGACACCAACTCCCACCTCATTCAAAAAACTTTCAAACCAAAACTAGTTCTCCGGCACTGAGAAATACAAGTAGGTGACCTCCAGAAAACAAATCCAGTAATTAGCTGAAACCATGTGGTTTCCAGAAATACTTTTTTGAAACAAACATTGTTCAAATGTCTAAAGTCACTTAAAATAAAAGTAAATCCACCCCAGTGTCCACAGAACTTGGAATAAATACATTTCTCCATAATCTTTTAAAACTCAAGCTCTCTAAAAATATGAAAGACTAAGCCTTCATAACACTTCTCTCAGGTGTTGCATCCATGCCTGGTTTTGGCACAAAGTGATCCCACAATGCTGTTATGGATACAGTACCAGGGATGTTGTCACATCAATGATGAAGGAATGAAGATTCAGGGTGGTGAATGAGGTGAATGATGCCCTCACAATGATGCTCTGGTCCTTTAGGCGGTGTTGATGGCAGAGCCTGGAACTGCTTCGGAAGTAAATGTGGTGATTTGCTGCAGTGCATTCCGTAGTGAGTGTATACTGCACACACAGCAGCATCTGGTCGTTTGTATAAATGCCTTAAGAAATAACATAAAAACTCACATGGCAAAGAAAGAGGCCATTCACCCCATCATGTCTGTGCCAGCTCTTTCGCTGAATTAGCTTGCAAGGACATCTACTGAAGTGATATGCTCTATCTGGTGTCAGAGTCTGGAGTGTTCTTACATTTGTATTCATTTTGACCAGTCACACTTTTGTTCCTTCACAGTTCTGACTGAAATATTGTAGATAATGGGAAGTCAGTCAGGAAACAAATTGCTCATGCTTTCACTTTGACTGTTTGTACAATTAGTCTTCTGGCCAATTGTTAACTGGTGATTGTAGGAGATTCAGCAATGATTCTTAATATTATACAATCACAAGCAAACAGCCAAGTCCTAACCTGATAAACTGAAAGTCATGGCTGAAGCAGTTGAGTATGATTGAACAGAGGGTGGTACCCTGAGAAACACTGGCAAAGACCTCCTAAGTCTTCAACAAATGATTTCCAACAACCATAATCATCCTACTCTTGTAGGGACAAATTATTGCAGATGCTACAATCGACCCCCATCATCCTGAGCTTTATTGGGTTTCTTAGTGCTACACTGAGGCCACAACTGCTTTGATACCCTGTGAGTTTTACTCATCTGTCTCCTCTGACATCAAGTTTATCACCGTGCCTAGATCAAGGCTGCAATGAATTGTCAACGAATAGCTCTGGAGAAAGCCAAACTTAGGATAGACATGCAGCTGGTTAGTGATCAGAATTGCTTATTAGTGCCAGTATTGATAACGCCTTCCATCTATTTGTTCATTAAGGTGGGAAATGGGCATGTGTTCAGCAATTGCTGTTAGGACCCATAACATTCATGAATTACAACATGAGGCATTACAGCATAATGTTTGCTAGAAGTGTCCCTGTGTCTGGACCAGGAGGTCCTGGTTCAAGTCCTACCTGCTCCAGAGGTGTGTCATTACATAAATGGTGTGGTTGTGTGTCTGAAATGCACGGCCAGGGAGAAGAGTTGAAGCATGAAACATTACACCCTTTAACAAGAACTTGGATGAGCACTTGAAGTATCATAACTTTCAAGGCTATGGGCCAAGTGCTAGAAAACAGGACTCGTGTCGATTTAGAGTATTTGTGTGTTGATGGACTGGAAGTCCTCTTTTACTATATGATGCTATCTCTGAAGAGTTTAGTTAAAGATGTCTGAAATGATATATGACAATAAAGGACAGATTTACAGAACAATGTTACTTTTGAAAATCATTGCATGGTATATTTGATGCATTACCTTTCTGGCCTTTCTGTCCTTTAGAACCCTGTTCGCCTGTAAACCCTTGATCTCCAACAGGGCCACTTTGTCCTTTCAGACCAGGGTAACCCACACCTGGGGGTCCGGGTGGTCCTGGCAGTGCAGGAGACCCTGCGTGGCCCTGGAAACCTTTCTCCCCTCGAGATCCACACTTTGATTCACCCTGCGGGAGATATAAACACAATCAATGATACCGAGATACTTCGTTACTGGAGCAAGGGAAAAGTTGCGGAGAGGGATTTTATCCTCCTACCTGATCATTTTAACACCACGTGGCAGAAATTTGTCAGCTGGCAAGTTAAATTCACCCAGGTAATGTATCCACCCCAGCACCTGGATTCACTAGAACCCGACTGGTTTCAACTTTGCCAACAGTATGGTTCAATTCCCACACCAGCTCAAAGGTTGCCATTAAGGACTCTCCTTCTCAACCTCTCCCTCCCACCTGAAGTGTGGTGACCCTCACATTAAACCACCATCAGTCATCTGTCCCTAATACGGGATCAGCTCTATGGTCCTCTGGGACTATGGTGACTTTACCTTTACCTGTGCAGAGGGCCAGAATCATCGCCCCAATGTGGCCAGCTCTTTTGTAATATGTGTGTTTACCTTGTCCAGTGGCGTTGCTGGGAGACAATTACAGTTTTTACCAAGTGGCTTACGTGGGAGTGAGCTTCCCACCGGGCTGTTGGGCCAGATGTTGTGGTGGGCAAGTTGTTGGAGGGGATCCTGAGGGACAAGTTTTACAGGTATTTGGAAAGACAAGGACTGATTAGGGATAGTCAACATGGGAAATCGTGTCTCACTAACTTGATTGAGTTTTTTTGGTAGTGACAAAGAAGACTGATGAGGGCAGAGCGGTGGATGTTGTGTGTATGGACTTAAGCAAGGCATTCAACAAGGCTCCGCATGGTAGACATGGTTAGCAAGGTAAGATCACATGGATTCCAAGGAGAGCTAGCCATTTGGATACAAAATTGGTTTGAAGTTAGAAGACAGAGGGTAGTGGTTGAGGGTTGTTTTTCAGAGGAGGAGGCCTGTGACCAGCAGTGTGCCACAAGGATCGGTGCTGGATCCACTGCTTTTCATCATGTATATAAATGACTTGAATGTGAACATAGGAGGAAAGGTTTTAGTAAGTTTGCAGATGATATCAAAACTGTAGTGGGCAGCGAAGAATGTTACCTCAGAGTACAACGGGACCTTCATCAGATGGGCCAATGGGCCAAGGATTGGCAGATGGAGTTTAATTTAGATAAGTGTGAGGTGCTGCATTTTGGAAAGGCAGATCAGGGTAGGACTTATACACTTAATGGTAAGGTCCTGGGGAGTGTTGCTGAACAAAGAGACCTTCAGTGCAGGTTCATAGTTCCTTCAAAGTGGAGTCGCGGGTTGAAAGGGCAGTGAAGAAAGCTATGTCTTTATTGGTGAGTGCATTGAATATAGGAGTCAGATGTCATGTTGCACCTGTATAGAACATTGGTTAGGCCAACTTTTGGAATACTGTGTTCAATTCTTGTCTCCCTGCTATAGGAAAGATGTTGTTAAACTTGAAAGGGTGCAGAAAAGATTTTCAAGGGTATTCCCAGGGATGGAGGGTTTGATCCAGACATATATTTTCATTGTAACAGGTGCTGAGATTGATAAGGAGTTGGGAGGTCATGTTGCGGCTGTACGGGACATTGGTTCAGCCACTTTTGGAATACTGTGTGCAATTCTGGTCTCCCTACTACAGGAAGGATGTTGTGAAACTTGAAAGGATTCAGAAAAGATGTACAAGGATGTTGCCGGGGGGGAGGGTTTGAGCTATAGAGAGAGGCTGAATAGACTGGGGCTATTTTCCCTGGGGCATTGGAAGCTCATAGAGGTTTATAAAATCATGAAGGGCATGGATAGGATGAATAGCCAAGGTCTTTTTCCCAGGGTGGGGGAGTCCAAAACTAGAGGGGGTAGGTTTAAGGTGAGGGGGGAAAGATATAAAAGGGGCAACCTTTTCTCACAGAGGGTGGTGCGCATATGGAATGATCTGCCAGAGGAAGTGGCAGTGGCTGGAACATTTACATCATTTAAAAGACATCTGGATGGATATGTGAATAGGAAGGGTTTAAAAGGATATGGGCCGAATGCTGGCAAATGGAACTAGATTAATTTAAGATATCTGGTCAGCATGGACGACTTAAACCAAAGGGTCTCTTTTCATCTATGACTCTATTACTCAGTACTGTCCTTGTCCTTCCACTCTTCCTTCTCTCCTCCTATTCAGCTGAGCTGCTCATGGTGCAACTGACTTGGTTCTGATTGCACTCCTCTGAGGAACTATTGCCATCAACATTGTCCAGAATGGAAAACTGAAGAGAAAAGTGGTGGTCCAGCTTATTCCTTTGTTTCGAGACCATTGGAAACAATAGGGATCAAAGGTTCAAGATTGTCAGCGAGTGAGATGAGGAGAAGCTTCTTTACTCGGAGAGTTATTAGGATTTTGAATGCACTGCCTGGGAGAGTGGTGGAGGCAGATTCAACAGAAGGTTTCAAAAGAGAACTGGATATATATTTGAAAGGGATGACGTTAGAGGGCTGTGGAGATAGGGCTGGAGAGTGGGACTCATTCGGGAGCCTTTAGAATTTGTTTCCTCAAAAGGCGGTGGATGCAGAATCTTTACATATTTTTGAAGCTGAGGTAGGTAGAATCTGAGTTCTCAAGGGGATGAAAGGTTATTGGAGATATGTAGGAAGGTGGAGTCAAGGTGAAAGTCAGAGTCATGATCATATTGAATGGCGGAGCAAGCTCAAGAAGGTCACTTGTTCCTTGTTCATTTTTGGTCCAGGAAGCATATTTTCAGGAGTTTGGAAGGAGATTGAAAAGCAGGATTCCCAGAGCAGTAATCTCAGGTCACTCCCAGACCCATGTGCTAGTGTGGATAGAAATCAGAGAATCAATTAATTGAGCACATGGCTGGAAACTGGTGAAGGAGAAACGGCATCAGATTCCTCTAGCATTAGGGCTAGCTCTGGGGCAAGGAGGACCTGTACTCCCAATGGACAGCTTACATCTTAGAAGGACAAGGACTAAGGGGGAGATTCACTAGTGCTGTTGGGGAGGATTTAAACTAGATTGGCAGGTGGATGGGAACGTAGAAGGAGCTCAGACTTAAGAGGAAGCAAAACTAGTAAAAGGCAGTAAAAGAGTAGTAAGCAAAAGTAGAAGACAGATGAAGCAAAACCAAGTAACAAATAGGAAAATAACATTAACAAGGCTGAATTAAAGAAACTATCTGAATGATTTTTTTTTTGTTTTTGCCTTTCCTGCTTAAATGTAGAGATACACAGCTCCAAAACTCAGTCAAACTGTAGCTACATCTATGAAATAGCAGCTCAATCTGTGTGTTGTAAATGTTCCTCACCACCTGGCAGCCCAAGCCTGGATATTTTGCTGGTCTTGCTGCATTTGGACATGGACTGCTTCAGTATTTAAGGAGTCAAGGGGGTACATAAGGGTCAGAGCTAGGTCCACAACAATTCAGAATCTATATCAATGATTTACATGTGAGGATCAATTGTAACATTTCTAAAATTGCTGATGACACTAAACTGGGTTAGAACACATGTTGTGATGAGGATGGATGGAGGTTTTAAGAGGACTTGGACAGTGTGAGTGAATGGGCTAGAACAGAGCAGATGGAATTCAATGTGAATGAGTGTGAATTCATTGCCACTGCTAGTAAAATTCCTGCTCTAAACTCTGTGTCTGTCTCCACAGATGATGACAGGAACATGGGGAAACAAGAGTGGGTGTAGGTCATTCAACTCATCACACCTGTTCTGTTCAACTACATCACAGCTGATCAACTTCAGCACTATTTTCCTGACCTGCTGAGAATTTCCAATATTTTTTGTTCTTTCCATCTCAGATTTCCAGCATCAACAGCAACATTGAGTTTGAAATACTCACTGGGATTCCCGGTAAGCCAATAGGTCCTGGAATTCCATGTTGACCAGGTTCTCCAGCTCTTCCAACAACACCTGGAGGTCCTGGATTACCTCGAATTCCTTTCTCTCCTGTCAAAGGGAATTATAAAAATATTTCACTGTCTTTTAGATGTGATGTAAAGTTATGTTGCTCAGAATCAAATTTTGTTTTGTAATGTTCTTACAAAGCAGCTTGTGAAATTTTATTACAATAAGGATGAAATATAAACACGATTTACTGTTGTTGCAGGTAGGGTTCAAGTCATGGAGAGTTTTGGAAATAGGGATAAGAATTTTAAAAATTGAAATATTTCTTAACCAGGTGCCAATATAGGTCAGTGAACACAGGGTGAAGAGTGAATGAGACATAATGCAAGTTAAGAACAGGGACATCAGCGATTTGGCGAATAAAATAATTTAGATTCAGGATTAATATTGATAGATACAGATGAAAACTGACTCCAGAATGACTCCACAATGTACATCAACCTCAACTTTAAAAGTTAAAGTTGATGAATAAGGAACATGAGTAGGCCATTCGGCCATTCAATAAGATCATAGCTAATCTGATTATAACTTTAATCTACAGCCCTGCATGATCCTGATAATCTTTCATCCCCTTGGTCATCAAGAATCTATCTATGTTTGCCTTTAAAATATTTAAAGATTCTGCATTCATTGGCTTTTGAGGAAGGGAATTCCAAAGACTCTCAACCCTGTGAGAGAAGAAAATGTTTCCTAACCTCTATTTTAAATTGACATCCCTTTACACTTGAACAGCGACCCCTAATTTTAGACTCTCCCACAAGACAAAACATCCTTTCCACATGCACCTGGTCAAGTCCCCTCGGGACCTTATATGTTTTAATTAAGTCACCTCTGACTCTTCTAAACTCCAGAGGATAGAGGCCCAGCCTGTCCACCTTTCCTCAAAGCACAGTCTGCTCATTCTAGATATTGGTTTGGTACTTCTCTGAATTTCTTCTGATGTATTAACATTCTTCTGTCAGTACAGCAACCAGTACTGTACATAGTGCCATGTTCATCCTCAAGTTGTAGTGGACATAATGTTAATATTCATTATAATGTAGATTGTAACGTCAAACGTTTTAATTTCAGATGTTTAAAAAAATTATTGGTTGGTGTTTTCACAACTTAATGCCAGAATTACCTTTCTTTGCGACCTGTGATGATATTCCTTTGTGTCCCTTTGCACCAGGAGGGCCTTGCCTTCCAGAAGGTCCCTATGGATAAAAATAATGATAGGCAGATTGAGAACTAGCATTGTCTTCTTTCATTCTGTGGCAGTTTCTTTAATTATTCTCAAATTATGGAGAGTCAGAGTCATAGAATTGTACAGCGTAGAAACAGACCCTTTGGTCCAACTCATCCATGCCCGCCAGATATCCTCCCAAAATCTAGTCCCAATTGCCAACATTTAGCCATATCCCTCCAAACCCGTCTTATTCATATACCCAACCAGATGTCTTTTAACGTTGTAATTGTACCAGCCTCCACCACTTCCTCTGGCAGATCATTCCATTCATGCACCACCTTCTGTGTAAAAAAGTTGCTCTTGAAGTCCCTTTTAAATCTTTCCCCTCTCACCTTAAACCTATGCCCTCTAGTTTTGGACTCCCTTACCCTGGGAAAAAGACCTTGGCTATTCACCCTGTCCATGTCCGTCATGGTTGTATAAACCTCTATAAAGTCAATCCTCAGCCTCCAATGCTCCAGGGAAAATAATCCCAGCCTATTCAGCCTCTCCCTACAGCTCAAACCCTCCAATCCTGGTAACATCCTTGTAAATCATTCTGCACCCTTTCAAGTTTAACAACATCTTTCCTATAGCAGAGTCTGTGCTGGGAAATGAAACAGCAGTGAGTACTAGCTCTCCCAATATCAGAAATACCGTGGATTAGATACCCCTCAAAAATCTCTACTCTCAATGATGAATCTCAATGATGAATACATTTTCAATTCTAGGACAGCACTTCATCCCCAAATATGAGTACTTCTTTGACAATTTAAGTTTCATTATCAGTATTTTATGCAATAGACTGGTGTCAATTTGCAGCTAGATTGAGCCATCTCAAAAAACATTCCACATATATCTTTAATCCCCTCAATCAAAACTGATTTTGGATGTGAGCTATGAAGAACAGAACTATTATGCTTATATCTGCCAGTCCTATGCCTCTCAAAGTATTGATGCTGAAGTAACAATTGCCAGGTGCAATATTCAGTATATCTATCAGAATCAAAATATTAATACACTCAATAATCTATTCCTGGTTTTAAAAAATAATTAGCTAAATTAACAGGATTCAAAGCATATAATTGATGTTACTTCTCAGCAATTCTAAGTCTATCTCAGACCATTTATTAATAATGAACACTGCTCACAGGAAGTCCTGGCAATCCAGCTGGTCCAGATGGTCCACGGTCACCCTGCTCTCCCTTTCTTCCTGGATTTCCAGGATTTCCGGGAATGCCTGGCCTACCTGGATTTCCTGGGGATCCTGGCAAACCCGGAAGACAGGCACAGTCCCCTGGATCTCCTATCCAATAAAAGTCAGTGTTAACACAAAGGAAAATGAATTTAATTTTACTAATTTTATAATGAACAGGAAGAAATATTCACTCTCTAGATCTTATTTAAACACTAAACTTATTTTTGGCTTTGGTTATAGACAAAATTGGTTCTAATGAGACTGATTCCTGCGATGGCAGGACTGACATATGAAGGGAGAGTGGATCGGTTAGAACTTTATTCAGTGGAGTTCAGAAGAATCGGGGGATCTCATAGAAACTTATAAAATTCTAACAGAAGTGGACAGGGCAAATACAGGAAGGATATTCCCAATGACCAGAGAGTCCAGAAACAGGGGTCACAGTCTACGGATACAGAGTAGGTCATCTAGGACTGAGATGAGGAGAAATGTCTTCACCTAAAGAGTGGTGAGCCTGTGGAATTCATTGCCACAGAAAGTGGTGGAGGCCAAAACATTAAATGTTTTCAAGAGGCTGTTTCATATAGTTCTTAGGGATAAAGGGATCAAACGGAATGGGGAGAAAGTGGGATCAGGGCACTGAGTTGGATGATCAGCCATGATCATATTAAATAGAGGAGAACGCTCAATGGCCCATTGCTGCTCCTTTTTTCTATGTTTTATCTACCACTTTTATACTACAGAATTTAACTAGGAGAGTAATTGAGGTCATTTATAATAGACAAGTCATTGGTGTCTATAAAAGATATAGCTGTAAAATTGTGATAACACAGTGTGGAACTGGAGGAGCAGAGCAGGCCAGGCAGCATCAGAGGAGCAGGAAAGCTGATGTTTCAGGTCAGGACCCTTCTTCTGAAGAAATATTAGCTTTCCTGTTCTTCTGATGCTGCCTGACCTGCTGTGCTCCTCCAGCTCCACGCTGTGTTGTCTCTGACTCCAGCATTAGCAGTTCTTCCTAACTCTAACTGTAAAATTGTGGCTTTGTCCCTTCTAATGATATTAAATCTAACATTTACCTTTTAAACCATGGACTCCTTTTTGACCCGGAGCTCCTTGGTTACCTTTCAGACCTGGTAACCCTGGAGGTCCCGTTGTTTCACAAATGAAACCTATACTTTCATCCAGACAAAATAAATGATCAGTGTACACAGACAAGTTTCTATTTGACACAGTTACAATTTTTGACCCATTTTTTGTGATTATTTCCTAGGTTTGGATTCTGTTACCTGGACTCCTAACTTGAAGTTTTAGAGATTTCAGAGAGTATTTCACAACCCCCTTCCCCCACTCCCTCACACCACCCAGCAGAAACAAGACAGAGTGAGAGCCAGTTAATTAGTCCCTCCACACCCTCACAGTGATAATTTATTAGGGTCTCTTGCATCAGTTCAGTTAGAGAGCTAGGACACACATCAGAGTCCAATGACGGTTAAAGATGTGGCTGAGGGGAGTCCCCACCCACCATATGGAGTGAAACTCGGTCTGCAGGGAGATAAGTTTTCAATCTGGGATAATCAATGTTTGGCCAGCCCAGTGTCTCTCTTTCTCCCTGAAGCTGGATTCTGCTGTTTAACATACAGGCAGCTGGAGGGTAATGATTCTGCAAACAGCATCTTCTCAGGGGCAACTAGGGATGAGTAATAAATGCTGGCCAGCCAACAACACCCATGTAGCATGAGTGATTTTTAAAAATTTCAAAGGCCATTTCTGGTCACCCTTATGGGTGACCGTATCAGTAAAAAGCGGGAGAGAAATGGTCTGTGACTGAATGGAAAACAAACTTGGGCAGTTTCATTCAGACAGAGGCCTGGACACCAGCAGCTGAGGGCCTGGTGAGAGCATGGTCTGAGGGACTTTATGTTCCTGGCTACACATTGCCAGGGGTAACGGAGGGAGGGGGGGTGTTTGCCCTTTGGACAGGGAAGGATACCATTTCACGCAGCACCTGCCCCTTGAGACTACATAGCGGGTGGCAGAATAGACTTCCTGGGACCAAGGGATATGTCAGTGAGTGAGAGAGTGAGAGTGTGTGTGCAAGGAATTGTGTGAGTGTGTAGCTATGTGAGCGAGAGAGTGTGTGTGAGGAAACCAGTGTGTGTGTAGGTGTGTGTGTGTGAGTGTGTGTGACTGTGAGGCCTGAGACTGGAAATGAGGAGGAATCATTGGCTGAAAGGAAGCTCACTTCTGACCCTGACTGTTGTATGAATTCCCCCAGCACCAGCTCAGAGTATGGCCTTCAGAGGTGAATGCAAGGTTAGTTAGTTGTTACACCCAACTTCTTGCCTAGACTCAGATTCTGACCCTTCCCTGGTGACCAAGACATAGGCTTACGCTATCTTTCTCACTGCCCTGTTTCAAAAGGCAAAAGAAATTTTATTATTTAGTTCTGCTACTTGGCAATTTTTAATAGCTATCTTTAATAATTACTCATTTTTGAGTCATCAATTTATTGCTTTGCCTTTTTTTAACTAGTGCATTGCTATCTTTATATCTCAACTTTTATTTTAAAGCTCATGTCTAACATTATTTTTCCTGAAATTTGCTGATTGACCTCTTGAGTGAGAAAATAAATGAAATATGTTCGCTCACATTAAAATGTTAAACACCCCAGTATTAAACTGTGTGAAAAGAGGGGAATAAGGAGGAGGGGGGAAAGGGGTACATAACTAACCACCTATTCCTTAAATTTTGGTTGTTGATGAAATGGATAAAAATAGTTGGTTGAGAACACACCCCGTTTAGCTCTTACAGTGAATTCCTGGGGTTGCTGTGTTCTTCTAACAATTAGGTTGGTCAAGTGGGATATGTTGTCTGTTGCTTCCCTCAGCAACTCACCCAGGCTTAGTATGGCAGCCATGTTTTGTGGACTCAGTCAGCTGATCAACGGCAGTAGTACCAAACTAATCTTAACGATAGCCAGGGTATATTCTATGTGCCTCCTCTACTTGGTGCTTCCTCTGACTAAGGTTAAATTTGGAAAAATACTGATTTATCAGTTTTGGCATATGGTAAAGAGCAGGAGACTTCCTAGGTCTCATTTGACTTGACTTCATGCAGTCAAGAACCAATATTAATGACTCTGAGACCATACATCTCTTCACGTGTCTGTGGTTGTGAAAAAGAATTTCAATGTTTACATGTTTGTCATTTTCCAACATTTAACTTCGAGTGAGGTGTTGTATGGAGAAACCATGTTCTTTGCAACTTGGCAATACAGTAGCTCCATGTTTTCATATACCTGGGCTGCCTTTGACACCTGGGAGACCTCGAGGACCTGGTGAACCCGTCAGCCCTCGAGGACCTGGGATGATGTTTGGTAATGGACAGTCAGCACTGCCTTTCTGTCCTTCCTCTCCTTTAGGACCATCAAAACCTGGAAACCCTGGAAGACCTGGTAAACCTGCAAAGAAAAGACACCCTTAAAAGTAAATTGATCAAAGGAACCAGCTGCTAACTATATCAAACAATGTGCCTTTTAACAAGAGACAAATATAATTGCAGTAGAAGTGAAAAGTAGGATGAAACTCTCATTTGAATCCACACCAAGTAAATATAGCTAAGGGAAAGGAAGCATAGCCAATGATTCAAATTTTCAAGTTCTGAGAAAGGATCACTCGGCCTAAAATTTTAACTCTGAATTTTTCTTCACAGATGCTGCCAGACCTGCAGTGCTTTTCCAGCAACTTCTGCTTTTGATTCAAATTTGCGATGTTTTTATAACAAACTAACAATGTCCTTGTTCCTGTGGTATCAGTAATACTGAAGATTGTAAATTTGAATTGTTAAAAAATGTCAATTATCCTGCCCAGTACATAATGTGAGCATTATTCCTGACAGTCGTGATCTACAAAACAGGAGAACTGCTACATATTAGTCACTATTTTCTTGACAGCCTGTAGTGGAAGAAAGTGGTGGTTGGCTCAATGATCTACCCTTTGGTTCACTGTGTCACTGGCATATTTAAAGCATGCTATTGTAGCAACTGGTTTCCTTTTACTACAAAAGCTAATATTTATCCCCGGACATGACTTGCAGCTAATGTAGTGTATAACCTGGCTTCAGTTGTTTCCAGGTTGGCAGCAAGCTATACTGTGAAAAATTACATGCAATCTCTCCAATAATTAGGTATTGGTACTGTACCCAAGTAATATATATTTCGTTTTATTACATAAAATAAACAAGAAGGAAATGCCAATTTTTGGTAACGTTCATACTAAGGAAGGTGAATTCATAACATGGTCAAATAGGTTGTGAACCAATCAGAGAATCCTTCTGCCATTTGCCAGCAGCAGGTGGGAAGATTGAGAGATATTCCTGGTCCATATAATGGAAAGAAATTGGAGCCTCTACCATCATTGTCCACAGCTCCAGGCTGCAACTTACAGGTAAAATGAGAATTGTTGGGTGAGCCGTCTGGTTCAGATTGGTGTGAACAGAATGAGATTCAATCCCTATACAGGCTGTAGTGGGCTGGGACCTACCTACAGTCCTGCCCAAGGTAGGGATTGTGGCACTGTGGATCAGACCTGCCTTCAGGCAAAGAAGGTTTACCCA
Source organism: Rhincodon typus (assembly GCF_021869965.1). NCBI lineage: Eukaryota > Metazoa > Chordata > Chondrichthyes > Orectolobiformes > Rhincodontidae > Rhincodon > Rhincodon typus. The sequence goes on from NC_063344.1 coordinate 2,289,569, forward strand.
AAGGTTCCCCAGAAGTTTAGTAATTGATTGAGCCAGACAACTTAGAGTGGGACCCTGTAGATCTAGTGTCAAAAGGCATTTGACTAGGTGTTCCATCAGTGGTTGCCAGTGCTGCTGCCTCACAGCACCAGGGACCCCGATTCAATTCCAACCTTGGGTGACTGTCTATGTGGAGTTTGCACATTTTGCCCCTGTCAGTGTGGGTTTCCTCTGGGTTTAGACTGACAGATCTCTAACCATCCAATCAAATGACCCCAAGGTCAAGAACTTGAAGGATGATGTGCTAACCACGTGTCACAAAGTACCAATTTCCTTAACAAAGGTGGTATTGTAAACCTTTTTACATTGACATGATCAGTCTGTATTGCAAGCTAAAGATAAAATCTTAAATAAAACAAAGAATGAAGCAAATAACTGAGGATGCTGGAGATCTGAAACAGAAACAGAAACAGAAACAGAAACTCAGGTCTGGCAGCATCTGTGGGGAGATAGCAGAGTTAATGTTTCAGTCCATGATGGAGGGTCACTAGACCCGAAACACTGACTTGGTTTTCCCTCCACAGAGTTTCTCCAGTAATTTCTGTTTTGGTTAAAGATAAAGTCTTACCTGATCCAGTTACACCTGGTCTGCCTTGTTGACCAGGGGGTCCTGGCAGTCCCCGTTCACCGATACTGCCTGAGAAGCCTCGTCTACCTACATCTCCTACAAAACAGAACAACACTTATTAGGAACAATTAATCTCACTTTAGCAGCAAACCTTTCTCCCCTTGATATTTTAAACAGAATATACAGCAATCAGCATTCCCTGAATCGGGAAGCCAGTTACTAATTGTGAGGTATCTGTAAGGTACAAGTCTAGGTGAGGGTGAGGAACAAACACCCTCTTGAGACATAAACACAGCAATTACAGAAGCTGTGTTACTGATACAACTAGTATGGTTAGTATAACCATAAAAAAGCAAACAAAACTCAATGGATTCAATCTTAAATTTTTTTGGCTTAGTGTAAGTTGTGTTGAGTTTTTTGGAAGGTTCTTCCCAGCGAGATTTTTTGCTGTATTTTAACAAGGCGCCCCATTAACAACCTATCCTGGCTCCCTGCTCTCCTCCCATCCAAGCAGGGCCTGGGCTGGTATCAGAGGCTGTCCTTGAATCACCGTGCCAGGACCTCCCCCCCAACCCCTGCAAGTGAAGGCTAACTCCCTTGTTGTGACTGTGGGCTGAGGACAGCCACAACAAGCATCCTCCCTTTGTGTCAGTGCATGACAGCATGGCATGGCAGCAGGAAGTTGAACCAAGTATCTCTGGCTGAGGGGCCAAAGTACAAAAACACAAGTCACAGTGTGGAACTGCAGAAACACAGCAGGTCAGGCAGCATCAGAGAAGTAGGAAAGTCGACATTTTGGGTCAGGACGACCCGAAACATTGACTCTGCTACTCGTCTGATGCTGCCTGACCTGTTGTGTTCCTCCAGCTCCACACTGTGACTCTGACTCCAGAAACTGCAGCTCTTGCTACCTATAAAAACACAAGGTAAGGTAGGGATGCTGTGGATATCGGGGTAGGATCAGAATGAATGAGTGATCAGAGTGAGCGAGTGAGCGATCAGAGTGAGCAAGCGAGTGATAAGTGAGTGAGCAAGCAATCAGAGTGAGCGAGTGAGCGATCAGAGTGAGCAAGCAAGTGATCAGTGAGTGAGCAAGCGATCAGTGAGTGAGCAAGCGATCAGAGTGAGCGAGTGAGCGATCAGAGTGAGTGAGCGAATGATCTGTGAGTGAGCAAGTGATCAGAGTGAGCGAGTGCTAAGTGAGTGAGCTAGCGAGTGATCAGTGAGTGAGCGATCAGAGTGAGCGAGCGAGTGATCAGTGAGTGAGCAAGCGATCAGAGTGAGCGAGTGAGTAATCAGAGAGAGCGAGCATTTGATCAGTGAGTGAGCAAGCGATCAGAGTGAGCAAGTAAACGATCAGAGTGAGCAAGCGAGTGATCAGTGAGTGAGCAAGTGATCAGAGTGAGCGAATGAGTGATCAGAGTGAGCGAGCGAGTGATCAGTGAGTGAGCAAGTGATCAGAGTGAGCGAGTGAGTGATCAGAGTGAGTGAAGGCTCTGACAGGGAGTGATGATCCTGGAAGGAGATACAGCCTGGGGCAGTCCCTGAGCTGTGGGGGGAGGGGGTGGGGGATGGGGGGTGTTCCCTGAGCACAGCAGCATTACAATGAGAGTTCCCAGGACAGTGCAAGGGGCAGCACTGAGGGGCAGGAGTGTCCTGGAAGTGGATCTGAGATGTGCCAGGAGGGTTCTGAGAGACTGGCACATGTCGGATGTCAGTGCCTGTGGATGGGGGTGTGGCTATTGCCCATGGAGAGAGTGTGTTGGTGCCCAGTATCCAACATGGAGGTCTTTTGCAGCAAGCAGTGTGCTGCAAACACCAGGTCCCTGCTCTGACCTTAAGCTTGTTCAGTGTGTTTGATAAGATCAGAACGTGGATATTAGTAAGATGCGTTGTGGTATTATTCCCCAATATTGACAACTCAGATAGAAACCCACCTCACTGCTCAGCAAAAGCATAAAAGATGGAGTGAGAAGCTCCCTCCATTGAAATAGTCCTCCCTGGATTCCCCTCCATTGAAATAGTCCTCCCTGGATTCCCCTCCATTGAAATGAAATATGAATTAGCTTTTGTTGTCACATGAAATCCACCATAAACCCACATCATTCAGACCTCCATGAGATTGCATTCTAACTTTTACTTCTAAAGGGATAGAATTGAGAAATAGGGAACTGCTGCTAAAACTCTATCAAGCTTTGTTTAGACCAGACTATTTGTGCTGTGTACAGTTCTGCTTGTCCTGTTATAGGAAGGATAAAGAGGCTCCAGAGAGGGTGCATAGGAAATTGTCAAGGATGAGACTGGAACTGTGTGGGTGTAAAAATCAGGAAAGGATTGACAAGCTGCAGCTCTTTTCTCTTGAATGAAGAAGACGAAGGAGTGACCTCAGAGGTACCTGAGGGGTATGCACAGTCGCAATCATACAGCAAAGAGACCCTTCAGCCCATTGAGTCTACACTGGCCTATCAACACTAATCCCACTTTCCAGTACTTGGCCCATAGTCTTGTACGTTATGACATTTCAAATGCTCATTCACATACCTTTTAAAGGTTGTGAGGTTTATGAAAGGTTATGATCAATGTTGTTTGAGTGGATACGTGGAGAATGGGCTGAATCTTACCAGAAATCAGTGAAGGATCATTTTCAGCAGGTGTCATGGTGGGTTTCTTTCTCCCCAGGGTTTCTCACCCTCTCCATTCTCACATTCTCCCTCTTGACACAGGCAGAGAGTACTGTCCACCAACCAGACCCTTGGGATTCCTGGCTATATCATTAGATCCCAGCCATGACACCCCCAACCCTGGTCAGAACCCTGCACAGCCTGTTTGATGTGCTCTGGCCATGTTGGAGGGTAACTGGCACTCGGCTTTATCACCTGGGAGCTGGAGGTCCCGCTGGACGAGGGTTGCCATGTGAGAGATCATCGAAGAGGGAGCATGGCCTGAGATGTTGATGAATCATAGAGGTCCCAAGGAGCGAGCATCACAGCCTCGTCTTTTGACGGCACCGAACTATATCAATCTTATCCCCACACTGTGTGCTAGCAGGTAATGTGCAAAACACTTTTTGTTTTCTTTATTCATTCACGGGATGTAGGCTACGCAGGCTAGGCAGCATTTATTGCCCATCCCTAATTGCCTAGAGGGCAGTTAAGAGTCAACCACATGTTGGCCAGACCAGGTAAGGATGGCAGCTTCCCTCCGTAAAGGACATTAGTGAACCAGATGGGTTTTTCCCAACAATCGACAATGGATTCATGGTCATCATTAGATTCTTAATTCCAGATATTTATTGAACTTACATTCCACCATCTGCTATGGTGGGATTCGAAACTAGGTCCCCAGAACGTTATTGGGGTCTCTGGATTAACAGTCCAGCAATAATACCACTAGGCCATCACCTCCCCAAATGGATTCACCCAAATGGCCATGCCTCAAAGTCTAAGGGAAGCAGCCCTCAGTGAAGTCACATGGGAACTACCCTTTAGGCTGGGGATGCCAGGCCAGTCAGTCAAAGGCAGTGTCCAATGTCAGTGCAATGGCTCAGGCACAATCAGTCATTGAAGGTGGGCATGATCAGGATCATCTCTGTGCAGAGAGGGAGGAGATGAATGCTGGACACCCCACCACCCACCTTGCCTCTTTCTGTCCTTTTGTCAGTCATTTTCCACTGGACTGAGAGAGAGAGAGGAGCAGAGTGAGATGGAAGTGGTTGATACAGCTGGTACAAAGGGGGAATAAGTGTTGAAGGATCCCAATGCAGAGTAGGAGGCACAGAGGGAGTGCAGATTTATTAGTCTTGGTGAGGGTGGGGCAGGTGTAGAGAACGGATGGGTGAGGGAAGACATTGCATGTGTTGAGCCGAGTGGTAGATTATGAGCCTTGGTGGAAGGTGGCTCCATTAGGAGAGAGAGAGAGTGACTGTGAGGTATCAGAGAGGAGATGGTGCAGTGGAGAAGGAAATTGGTCCTCTTCCTACAGCGTTGGGCATTCCTCCAGACAACTGAGACCACAGTGACCTGGGTGGCAGCCTCAGACCACGCTGGCATGGATTGGGTGTCATGGTCTCCATTGCTGGTCTTTGCCTGCAGCACCCTGTCCAGTAGCACCTCCAGGGACCTCTCTGCAAAGCCGGGCACCCATTTCCTCTGTGCCATATATGAAGTGTTGGTGAGACCACGTCTTGAGTATTGTACATAGTTTTGGTCTCCTTACTTGAGGAAGGATATGGGGTCACTGGAGGAAGTTCAGAGGAGGTTCTCCAGGTTGATTCCAGGGATGAAAGGGCTGTCATACAAGGAGTGGTTGAATAGTTTGGGCTTCTACTTGGAGTTCAGAAGAATGAGGGGGGATCTGATTGAGGTATATAAAATGCTGAAGGGCTTTGATAAGGTGGACGTGGAACAGATATTCCTCCTTGTGGGACAGTCTCAAATAAGACAGCATAGATATAGGGTGAGAGGAGGTAGGTTCAAAACTGAGGATACCCGTATCTACTTATTGACTACAGCTCCACGTTCAACACTATAATTCCAACAAAACTAATCTCCAAACTCCGAGGCCTAGGTCTCTGCTCCGCCCTCTGCAACTGGATCCTCAACTTCCTGACCCACAGACCGCAATCAGTGAGAATAGACAACAACACCTCCTCCACCGTAATCCTCTACACCGGTGCCCCAAAAGGCTGCATACTCAGCCCCTGACTATGCTCCCTGTATACTCATAACTGTATCCAAACTACATCTACAAGTTCACTGATAACACCACCGTGGTAGACTGGATATCAAACAAGGACGAGGCAGAATACAGGAAAGAGATAAAGTGCTTGGTGTAAAGAGAACAATCTTTGCCCCAGCATCAGCAAAACAAAAGAGCTGGTCATTGGCTTCAGGAAACAAGATGGAGGACACGCCCCTATCTACATCAATGGAACTGAGGTGGAGACGGTCCGAGGAGTGATGATCACCAACAATCTGTCCTGGACCACCGACGTTGACAAGATGGTCAAGAAAGCATAACAACACCTCTACCTCCTCAAGAGGCTAAGGAGTTTCAGTATGTCCACAAGGACTCTTACCAACTTTTATAGATGCACCGTAGAAAGTATTCTATCCATATGCATCGTGGCTTGGTATAGCAACTGCTCTGCCCAGGTCCATAAGAAGCTACAGAAAGTTGTGAACACAGCCCAGTCCCTCACGCAAGCTAACCTTCCATCCATTGACTCTATTTACACCTCTCGCTACCTTGGAAAGGCAGCCAATATCATCAAAGACACCTCTCACCCATTATGATCTCTTTCAACCTCTTCCATTAGACAAAAGATACAGAAGCTTAAACACACGTACCAACAGGATCAAGAACAACTTCTTAGACTTGTGAATGGACCTCTCAAGTTTCAAATTTAACGTTGATCTTGCTTTTTTTGCACCTTCTCTGCAGCTGTAACATTGTATTCCTCTTGTTTTCAGCGGCAGGTGTGTGGAGAGAACGTGAGCTGGGAAGGAACTGATATATTCGGGAATTGGCTAAACCCGAAACACTACACGTGTAGTGTCTCCTACCCATCCTCCTCCTCTAACCAAACAAAAAAAGACTGTGTGGAGGGTCGGTAAGGTAAGGCTTTTTTAAAAATTCTTCTGGAAATCTAAAGTAGAGGGAATGGAAGCTAGGGCAGTTGCATGCTCCTCTTGCAGGATGTGGGAGGTAAGGGTCACTGCTGGTGTCCCCTCTGACTTCACCTGCAAGAAGCGCACCCTACTCCAGCTCCTCCAAAACCGTGTTAGGGAACTGGAGCTGGAGCTGGATGAACTCCGGATCATTCAGGAGGCTGAGGGGGTGATAGAGAGGAGTTATAAGGAGTTGGTCACACCAAAGGTACAGGAAAAAGGTAGCTGGGTGACTGTCAGGAATGGGAAAGGGAATAGGCAGACAGTGCAGGGATCCCCTGTTGTCGTTCCCCTCAAAAATAAGTATACCATTTTGAATACTGTTGGGGGGGAGCGACCTACCAGGGGAAGGCCATAGCGGACAGGTCTCTGGCACTGAGTCTGGCCCTGTGGCACAGAAGGGAAGGGGGGAGAATAGGAGAGCAATTGTAGTGGGGGATTCAATAGTAAGAGGCACAGACAGGTGGTTCTGTGGATGCGAACGAGATGAAAGGATGGTATGTTGCCTCCCGGGTGCCAGATCGTATCTTCAAGATCCTTAAGGGGGAGGCTGAGCGACCAGCAGTCATGGTACATATCGGTACAATGATACAGGTAGAAAAAGGACAGAGAATGTGAAAAACGAGTACAGGGAGTTAGGTAGGAAGCTGAAGCCCAGGACAAACAGGGTAGTTATCTCTGGATTACTACCAGTGCCACGAGATAACGAGGTAAGAAATAGGGACATAGTGCAGCGAAACACGTGGCTTCAGGGCTGGTGTAGGAGGGAGGGCTTCCATTATGTGGATAATTGGAGCACATTCTGGGGAAGGTGGGACCTGTACAGTAAGGACGGGTTGTACCTGAACCAGAAGGGCACAAATATCCTGGGAGGGAGGTTTGCTCGAGCTACGCGGGATGGTTTAAGCTAGATTGGCAGGGGTTCGGGAACCGGATTTGTAATTCAGAGGATGAGGTATTCAGCCTTCCAACAGACACAACAGGGAGTGAGGTTGTTAATAAAGAAATGCGGTCGATGGAGCGTAATTGTGGACAGAGAGGTGGTTTGAGGTGTGTATACTTCAATGCAAGAAGTATCAGAAATAAAGCAGATGAACTTAGAGCATGGGTCGGTACTTGGAACTATGATGTTGTGGCCATTACAGAAACTTGGGTAACTCAGGGACAGGAATGGTTGTTGGAAGTTCCGGGATTTAGATGCTTTAAAAGAAATAGGGAGGGTGGAAAAAGAGGCAGGGGAGTGGCATTGCTAGTCAGGGCTAGTATAGCAGCTACTGAAAGGCAGTTCGAGAGTGATATGTCTATAGAGTCAGTGTGGGTTGAGGTCAGGAGCAAGAAAGGAGCAGTCACTTTGTTGGGGGTTTTTTACAGACCCCTAATAGTTGCAGAGAAGTGGAGGAGCGGATTGGGAGGCAGATACTGGAAAGGTGCCGAAGTCACAGGGTTGTAGTCATGGGTGACTTCAACTTTCCAAATATTGATTGGAAATATTTTACTTGTAATAGTTTAGATGGAGCGGATTTTGTCCAGTGCGTTCAGGAAGGATTCCTGACACAGTATGTAGATAGACCAACACGAGGTGAGGCCACTTTGGATTTGGTGCTTGGCAATGAACCGGGCCAAGTGTTAGACCTGTTGGGAGGAGAGCATTTTGGCGGTAGCGATCATAACTCTGTTACTTTTACAATAGTCATGGAAAAGGATAGGTACGTACAGCAGGGTAAGGTTTATAATTGGGGGAAGGGTAATTACAATTCTGTTAGGCAAGAACTGGGTAACATAAATTGAGAACAGATGCTGTCAGGGAAGAGCACTATTGAAATGTGGAGATTGTTTAAGAAATGCATACTGCGTGTGCTCAATATGTTTGTCCCTAGCAGGCAGGGAAGATGCGGTCGAGTGAGGGAGCCTTGGTTCTCAAGAGAGGTTGAACGACTGGTTAAGAGGAAGAAGGATGCTTATGTAATGTTTAGGAAACAAGTAACGGGAAAGGCTCTAAAAGGATACAAGTTATCCAGGAAGGAGCTGAAGAAAGGGCTTAGGAGAGCTATAAGGGGGCATGAGAAAACCTTGGCAGATAGGATCAAGGAAAACCCCAAGGCTTTTTACAGTATGTGAGGATTAAGAGAATGACAGAGAAAGGGTAGGGCCGATCAAAGATTGTAAAGGGAATTTGTGCACGGAGCCTGAAGAGATAGGAGAGGTCCTTAATGAATGTTTTTCTTCGGTATTCACAATTGAGAGGGACCTAGTTGTAGAGGAGGACAGTGTGAAACAGGCTGGTAGGCTACAGGAGATGGATGTTAGTAAGGAAGATGTACTAGGAATTTTGAGGAACTTGAAGATAGATAAGTCCCCCTGGCCTGATGGGATTTATCCAAGGATTCTATGGGAAGCGAGGGAAGAGATTGCAGGGCCTCTGGCGATGATCTTTTCGTCCTCACTGTCCACGGGTATTGTGCCGGAAGATTGAAGAGAGGCAAACATCATTCCCTTGTTCAAAAAAGGGAATAGGGATAATCCCGGAATTTACAGGCCAGTTAGTCTTACATCAGTGGTGGGCAAATTATTGGAAAGGGCTCTGAGAGATAGGATTTATGATCACTTGGAAAGGCACAGTTTGATTTGTGATAGGCAGCATGGATTTGTGAGGGGTAGATCATGCCTCACAAACCTTATTGAATTCTTTGAAGAGGTGACCAAACACGTGGATGAAAGTGGAGCAGTGGATGTGGTATACATGGATTTAAGTAAGGCGTTTGATAAGGTTCCCCATGGTAGGCTCATGCAGAAAGTAAGGAGGCATGGAAGAGGGGGAAATGTGGCAGATTGGATTCAGAATTGGCTGACCCTTAGAAGACAAAGGGTGGTAGTGGACGGAAAATATTCAACACGGTGCTCAGTTATGAGTGGTGTATCACAAGGATCTGTCCTAGGTCCTCTCCTATTTGTGATTTTTGCAAATGATTTGGATGAAGGAGTGGAGGGGTGGATTAGATAGTTCGCGGACGATACGAAGGTGGGTCGCGTTGTGGACAGTGCAGAGGGCTGTTCTAGGTTACAAAGGGACATTGATAGGATGCAGAGCTGGGCTGAGAAGTGGCAGATGGAGTTTAACCCTGAAAAGTGTGAGGTGATTCATTTTGGAAGGATAAACTTGAAAGCAGAATACAGGGTTAACGGAAAGATTCTTGGCAGTGTGAGGGGCAGAGGGATCTTGGGGTTCATGTTCACAGTTCTCTGAAAGCTGCCACCCAGGTGGATAGAGTTGTTAAGAAGGCATATGGTGTGTTAGCTTTCATTAATAGAGGGATTGAGTTCACCAGTCGTTAAGTTATGCTCCAGCTATACAAAAGCCTGGTTCGGCCACATCTGGAGTATTGTGTCCAGTTCTGGTCGCCTCATTACAGGAAAGATGTGGAAGTGTTGGAAAAGGTGCAGAGGAGATTTACCAGGATGTTCCCTGGAATGGAGTGAAGGTCTTACGAGGAAAGTTTGAGAGAGCTAGGGCTTTTCTCTTTAGAACGACGAAGGATGAGAGGTGACTTGATAGAGGTGTACAAAATGATCAGAGGTATAGATAGAGTAGACAGCCAGAGACTTTTTCCTCGGGTGGAGGTAGCTATTACGAGGGGGCATAGTTTTAAAGTGAGTGGAGGTAGATATAGGGGAGACGTCAGAGGTAGGTTCTTTACTCAGAGAGTGGTCGGTACGTGGAACGTATTGCCGGAGACGGTCGTAGAGTCGGCCTCATTAGGGGCATTTAAGCGGCTATTAGATAGGCATATGGATGATAGTATAAGTTAGGGGTGGAGGTTAGATAGACCTTAGGATTAGGGTAAAAGTTCGGCACAACATCATGGGCCGAAGGGCTTGTACTGTGCTGTACTGTTCTATGTTCTATGTTGTATGTTCTATTCCTCACTCTGTTCTATTACCCTAAGCCACTTCATATGGTATGATCTGCCCGTACAGCATGTGAAACAAAACTTTTCACTATACCTAGGTACATGTGACAATAATAAATCAAATCAAATCAATCAAAAAAAAACTATTTCTCTTGGAAGATTGCGAATCTGTGGAACTAACTGTGCCAGAGTGCAGTGGAGGCAGAATCCATCAACAGCTTCAAGGCAAAAATCGATATCCTGCTTTTCATCAGAAACATAAAGGGCTGTGGGAGGCAGGGAGGAGAGTAGAGTTGAGACCAGGCTAAGATCAGCCATGGTCGTGTTAAATGGCAGTGTGGGCTCGAAGGGCTGAATTGCCTACTCCCGCTCCTAATTCCCATGTTCCTATATTTGCCTTCTTTGCCATGACAGTGCTTGACCTGCTGCACAACAGCCTTTTTAGACAATGGCACTGGTGTCACACTCCCAGGACGCCCCAACAGTGACAAATACTTCCAGCTACGACTAGTGGGAGGCTAGCATCAACAAGTGTGTGTCACAGGGGCATGGTCAGTAGGTAATGAGGCAAGTTTGGAATGAGAGCACAAGAAAACTCACTGGGCCTCAGACAGAGAACCCCTCCATGAAATGTGATAAAAGTTACACAGCCAATTTCTAGCAAGACTGAAGCACTCCTTCAACCTCCACAATAAACACAGAGAATGCTGGAGAAACTCAGTAGGTCTGGCAGCATCTGTGGAGAGAGAAACAGAGTTAACATTTCGAGTCCTGTGGCTCTTCTTCAGAACTGCCAGACCTGCTGAGTTTCTCCAGCATTCTCTGTTGTTTCAGATTTCCAGCATCTGCACTATCCATTCCTTCAACTTCCATGGTTGAGCTCAGCTTACTCAGTGTAGACTAAGTACTGAACTGGAGATCTTCCTGATCTATATACCTTAGACATGCACTTAAGGGGAACCCAAAGAAATATTAATAATATTATTGCATTTTGTTTTAGTTTGTTCATGGGATTCATCATCTTTCATTTTGAATCTCAATATTTGGAACCATTTGCTGGTAAGGACTGGCTCCCATCTCATGGATTCAAGCTGGTGCAGCTTGGAGCTCTGTCCTTGCTCTCCCAGTCCTCACTCACTTTGAGCCCAATAGAATGCTCACACATTCTCTGCCTTGCCTTTTTGCACTTCCCTCCTTATTCAGAACTTACAAGCTCTCAGAATGTCTGTCTTGCCTTGCCTTTTAGTGCAGACTCAAAGCCTGGTTGTCTGTGGTGGTCACTTAAGAGGATGGCCATGCGCATGGCACAGTGTTATGTCAATGCCACGCATGCAGATTATGCCAGCAACTTACACAGCAAATACATGGCATCTGCTTCAAACAAATGGCCATTTCTCTCAGTCTTGGTAAAGTCAAGTCAAAACAGACAGTCATCAGCAGGGAGTACCAGCACAATGTACAAGGGCAGCATCTCATTCCAGGGGTTTGGACATGGTCAGTTGGCCGCCTCGGGGTGGTTGGAGTCAGGGGCTCCATATCAGAGGGCTGAGGTCAGTACTGCAGGTCTTAACCAACAACTCCAAGGGTATACAGTCTGGGCAGAGTGTGCCACATTGTCCCAACATGCCGTGATGGAGCAATCAAAGACAGCACAATACAGAGGCTGAAGAGCTGGGTGAACAGCAGCAGTTGTTTGAGGAGGAACAGGAGAGCACTGTGCAGGGGAAACATCACCTTCAGCATGAGGGGGCAGCTCAGTGTTGGCGATACAAGCCAGAGAGCATGAACTGACACCCAGTTCCAATAGATATGAGCTGACTAAAGTGATCATCTATTGTCTGGAAATGTGTTTCTGTTTGAAAAACAAGCAGTTTGTTTGCTCCCACAAGGAAATGCTACTGTTCATTTTATCTGTTGTTCAGTAAAAGTTAATATTTTCATCTGTTTGAAGTGTTTCTGACAGTGATGTTTCCATAGCGAACAATGACAAATGTTATGCTGCACATTAAGTAATAAGTAGGACACACTTCGACAGAATTCTAACAATGGGATGGTGCTGAATATGGACACCCTGTGTAGCTGCATTCTTATAGCGGTAGTTACAATGACAATCGATCAGATGGTTGGTATAAAGTGGCAATACATTGGAATTAGAAGTGCACATTTGACAATGTCACTGATGTGTCCTCAGAAGCAGATCTTTTCTGTGGCCCTCCCACAACATGTACAGTGAGGGCTTATTCCTGGCCAGTAGTGATTGACCTGGTGAACAGCTGGGCTTTAAGTATGGTCACAGTGGCAGAAATCCCTGAAAGTCTCAGCAGTGCCAAATACTTCTGGCCACTGGTGAACGGACCATAGAGACATGGTTTACACATAACAAAATGAGCAGTGGAGAACTGTATGAAAAACTTAGACACAAATCCTCAGCAGACCTCCCTGAAATTGACTTGGCAGAATTTTGGTAAAATTGAGCCCTACATTGCATTAGAGTTTTACTTTTATCTTTTTCCCATATCTATTTTGAAATATGACCACCTTGGATGGAACTCTTTTATCAGAACTGACCATCTTTTATTGCTGGAAGATGGAGATGCAAAGTGTGCCTTTTCTGGAGTTCCAGATAATGAACTTTGAAATACCATATGGATGTGTAGGTAACAACCAGATACGAATATTCCATAACCTAATTAACCATGAAAAAAAGTATTTTACTGTACACCAGCAGCACAATGAGAATACATTTCTTTTTAGTTGAAGTATTTTTACTATTTTCACTGATGTGGACATTGCTGGCTGGGCCCAAATTTATTTGCCATTCCTAATTTCCTTTGAGAAGTGGCAGTGAGCCACCCCTGTTTGAACTGCTGCAGTCAGTCCATATGTTATAGGTACACCCCCAGTGCTGTTGGGGAGGGAATAGTCACTGGTATAACCTGGAGAAGAAGCAGAAGAAAATTAGGCAGAAAACCATTCCACCAGAATCCAACTCCTTGCTGTCACTTTAGGATTTAACTTCAGATGTACATACAATGTGGGTGAGTCTGTAATAATTAGGAAACAAATTATAGAATGATATTATGGAATGTCATTCATGCTGTAGCACCCCAGCAATGCTAGGCATCTTGGAACTTGTGTTGCTAGGGGCTAGAACAGGTGTAGAACTTAAAATATAAACATTTACTTTGACTAATGCAACAGTTTATATTCACTCAAAATTAAGAACAACTGTGGACTAAGTGATTGGAACAATCAACTTGGTGTTTGCAAACCTTTTTGAGAGTCACAGGATGTTAGCGGGGGTCCTGGGGGTCCAACAGGTCCTAGGTCACCTCTGTCACCCTAAAAGAAACAAAGCAGCCAGGTTTCCCTTCACCTCACGTTTATATCATTATTCTGTCTACAGCCTTCCCTCCTATATATGGCTCAACTCCCAAGCACTCCCAACATTTTCACAAAGTCACAGCATGAATTACATCAAAGGAATGACATGCTTTCTCCGTAAAGTTCATTCAGAAAAAACAAAACTGACATTGCACTGAAATGTTTACCCTAATATTTTCAAATTCCAGGAGCCAGGTTTTATAAGAAACTTGGTATTCGAGTTGGAGAATAGAAACATTCTCCAATTTTGGACATTTTTTGTCAGCACTAAATCAACCACAAGCACATATTAAGCAAATTGTTTCTGTATTGTTTCAGCAACACATCTGAAAAACCATCTATGACCCTAAACCATCTATGACACTAGCAGAATATTGTCCATATCTGCACGTAATGCCTCTGAATGAGATTTCCAATGGTGCACAGCACTTTGACCTATTCTCTATCTGCCTCAGGTCATTGAATTCAGGACCTGTATAGGATGCAATCGTGCCATAGCTTTAACTGGATCCAAACTCAAATCTGAAATGTCAAAACATTCACCTGCAGTAAGAAACAGTCCCTGGAAAACTGACCTTCGAAATAATGTTATAGAGGACTTAAATCGTTTACTAAACTGCTGGTTATTTTCTTCCTGATTCCAATATAGCACTTCCAATAGTTAATGCAGTAGGGAAATATAATCATTTTTACAAAATATGTATAAGTTTAATAAAGATTGAACATGCACAATTGAGATGTAAAATCATTTATCTGATTTATTTTAATTAGCTGATCTGATACAGGTATTTGTTAATCATGGTGATTATTTGACTAAATACCTTTGTCCCTGGAGAGCCATCAGTACCAGGCCAACCTCTGGGTCCACATTGTCCCTAAAATTGATAAGATGAAATATTAGTGGTTATGTTAGTGAAGGGAAAGCAATCCTTATAATTTTAAAACAAAAGAAAAGTTAGTTTAGATGAAGATGATGATCACTTTATCACTGAATTACTGAAGCAAAGCTTATTGGAGTATATGAGAATCTGATGGTGTGCATAGTTACAGAGCATGACTGGACCAGTTCTTCCCAATATGACAACAAGATGTTACCCCACAACAGTTGGGGCTTGAAGCCACAATCATGTCGGAACAGCTGGTAGAGGTTGCTAGGTAACTATCAGTCAATGTGATACATAGCCGGAAAATTGACATTGATAAAGGTCGAAATGGTCAGTACTTAGTTGTGTAGTCGTGTTGTTTAAAAGACAAAAAGATTTCCTTTCACCTCACCTGCTCCATGGTCACTGTCTCAAGATGAAGAGAGTGACTTCAGCCTCAACACTCTCTTTAGCTCCAACTTGAGCTTCCAATATTATTCTCTCCCTCAGAAAATGTACCTCCTTTAGTCTTATCTGTGCTACTGCCTCAGTCCAACTTCTGAGGAAACCTCACCCATATAATTGTCATCTCCTGACTTGACCATTCCACTATTCTTCCAGTTAGCCTCCTATTCATCACCCTGCATAAACTTCATCCTAGACTCTGCCCATTTGCCACGCTGTTTCCAAAGTTATCCACTGACCCTGATCAAGTTGATACACATTGACCCCTGAGCTCATATTTAATTCTTAAAATTCTCTTTTTTTTATGTTTAAATTCCTTTGCGTCCTCACACCTCCCTCTCCCTACAGTGCACTACACTACCCTCTCCCAGGGTTTTTTCAGGTAGGTGTTGTGGAAGGAAGGGTGAGGTACCATCTTGGGTGGCTGGGGAAAGGTGGGGAGGATAACATCCCTTATGTACAGAGGACATTCCTTGATTGAGATGCCTCCCATCTTCCTTCCAATATGCCTTCAGAAACTGTCTACCCGCTGCTACTCGACACTAGCCGTATTTAATCATGGACAGCATATTATCAGGGCCCATCGAGCAGTGGTGGGCAGCCTGCCAACTCTGCTACCCACCCACTCTCAGGATTGTGAAAGCAGGATTGGGGGCTGCTGGGAAAATGGTGAGCCAGCCACTCAATCATTTCACTTGCCCCCAAACTGAAACCCCCTTGTCCGGGCCATGTGCTGTCCATCCCCTTGGATTAACACTCACTTTTGTCCAACTATACTCCTGAATGTGGCATTTGTTTCTAGAATACAAGCATTATATAAATATAAATTCCTGTTGTCAAATCACACATTTTTCACATGACAATCTATTATGTTTATATTTTGTTAATACTGTTCTGTTCATTTTTGCCTGAAACATGAGCATGAAAGTATATTTGAAACTTAAGTTGCGTCAATTTCACTTCATACCTCTTGGAGGAATTTTTCTTCGTTCTTTCACGGCACGTGGGCATCACTGGCTAGACCGGCTTTTATCACCCATCACTAATTGCCCAGAGGGCAGTTAAGAGTCAATCACATTGCCGTGGGTCTAGAGTCACATGTAGTCCATACCAGGTAAAGGTGGCAGTTTCCTTCCCTAAAGTACATTAGTGACCCTGATGGGTTTTTCCCAACAATCGGCAATGGATTCATGGTCATCATGAAATGGTAGGATTTTAACCTGGGTCTTCAGAACATTAACTGGGTCTCTGGATTAATAGTCTAGTGATAATACGACTAGGCCATCTCCTAAATGTAATTCTTGAATATCTTGACCATCTTTAGTTGCTTCAATAGTTTCCAGCTTTAGTGTGTGGAGGAAATCAATGTGCTGTTGGGGTCCCCCTGCACTAATGGAACAATACAAATATCATAATGTATAGCTGTTGGAATTAGACTCATTCTTGTAAATCAGCAGGTAGAGGTTTCTGATATCAGATGGATAGAAATCAGACTTTTCTCTATGGTTGTGCAGTACTTGCTGTCGAAATGCCAGTCGTAACCCAGACATTACCCGAGTCTCTGGATTAACAGTCCACTGATAATACCACTAGACCATCGCTTCCCCAATTGGAATATGCATCTCAAGACACCAACACTTAGAGGTTTCAGGCATCTTTTATAGTGAATCAAATGTACATGAAATGATATAAAATATATTTATTTTAAACCTTTCTTCCTGGAGCACCTGCAAAGCCATCCTTCCCAGGATCACCCTTGAAAAGAAATAGATCATCATAAGCATTAAGGACAATAACCAATCCATCTCAAATTCTACTTCTGAATTGAAAATATTGTCAATTTTTAGTGGTAATCCTAAAGTAAGTAAGGTCAGTATTGGATATTAAACACTTTTAGGCGAGGTTGAGTTCAGATTAAATAGAATAGAAATGTTTCTTAGCTCCTAAAAAAATCTTAATCCCAACATGTTAAATTCAAACTCTTCAACATTTGAAAGTCAGCGTGAAATTTTCGCTTTCTATAGAAGTAATTCATACATCAGATTGCTAACGTAAAGTTACACTATTGGCAATTTAAGACTGCAGGCTGATTGCCACTAAAAACACATGAATCACTGACTTAAGAGTCATAGAGTCATACAGCGCAAGAAAGGCCCTTCAGCCCATCAAATCTGCACCAACAATAACTACCACTAAAGGCTCACTAGTCCCAATTTTCTACTCTTGTCCCATATCTTATAACCAGATACACCAGACTTATATTGGGGTTAAGAGGATTGGGCTATGAACAGGTTGCATAGACAAGGCTTGTACTCTCGAGTGGTCAAGATGAAAAGGATTATATAATTGAAGTCTTTAATATGGTTACGGAATTTACTGGTGTATTGGGGCCTCCAGCAATAAGTGGCGACAGTGAGGGAGAACCCTAATCAGGGAAGCACAAGCAGTCAGGCAGACAATCTTTGGATGAAGGGGCATCTTTTTCAGAAAGTGGCCTCAAAGGGTAGCAGAGACAGACAAAGGATTTTCTCAACCAAACGTGAAAAATGGGCTTAATTCCATGTAAATATTTGGCTTTCCTAGTTAAGCTTTATTGTTTCTTCATGTTTGTTAAGATCTGATTCAGTAGAATAAGAAATCACTGCTTTATGATCTTTGGGTCATCCTATATGTTTAAATCACATGTTACATTTCTGGAGTAGTTGGCACAACTTCACAGCACAGGTATCAAGTCAGGGCAGCTGAAGAACAAAGACCCCTGGCTGAGATGGAGTGGGTGGTGGAGAAGTTGTAAGTGATGATGTACACAAAGGAGGCCAAAGCAGGCGTGGTATTGTTGAAGGTTCAGGCATCAGCAGAGAAAATTGGATCTTTTAGTCAAACCCCTGGCAGAGGCTCCTTCATAAATGTTCTCAGGACGCTATAGAGGAAGGAAGCATTATCCAAGTTGGATATTCCATGAGCTGATGAGTGGGAAGCTGGACAGATTCAGTACCAGAAACACCAAATGCTCTGGTGATTGAAAACTGTATTGAGCATGCACAGCTGGGCATGGCATGTAGGCACCTCAATGTGAATGAGCAGGTGGTGGAACATCTGTGTGAGGATGCCCATCATAAATACTGGATATTTACAGATGTGGACGGTGGATTTTTGAGGCAATGAGAACGGGGTTTTGGGGACAGCAGTAGCCTTACAGCTGATGTTTCATGAATACAAGCAAGCCAGAGAGAGAATCTGGTCTCCATATCCCTGGAGGTGGTGAAGTTGTTTGAGATTCTTGCTGCCTGTATGGCTAAGAGTGGGGGCTGTAGGGTGTTGAACAATCTGACCATAGCACCATGGTACAGGAAGCCATTCCAGAGGCAGGGGAAAAGAAGGGAAAAGTATTTGTAATCAGAGATAGTATAGTCAGGGGAACAGACTCTGCTCTGTGGCCAGAATCGAGAATCCCGAAGGCTGTGTTGCCTGCATGATGCCCCGGTTTGTGCACCTCTTATGCAGTGTAACATTATGCCTCGCTCTTAGCACCCTATGATCTGTATGTCCTTGATCTGCCCCTAATGCTCACAAAACAAAGCTTTTCACTTTTCCTAGGTACATGTGACTACAACAAACCAAATCAAATTCAGGATATCTCATCTGGACTTCAGAGGAACTTGGAGTGGGACAGGAAAGATCCAGTTCTCATGGTCCATGTTGATACCAATGATATAAGTAGAAAGAAGAAAGATGTTCTGCTCAGATCTATGAGCAGCTAGGAGCTAAGTTAGAAAGCAGACCAAAAAGGTAGTAATATCTGGATTACTACCTGAGCCACAAGCAATTGGCACAAGGTCAACAAGTTTAAAGAGGTAAACATGTGGTTCAATGATTGGTGTGGGAGAACCCGGTTTGAATTCATGGGAGATAGTAGGAACTGCAGATGCTGGAGAATCCGAGACAACAAGGTGCAGGGCTGGATGAACACAGCAGGCCAAGCAGCATCATAGGAGCAGAGAGGCTGACGTTTCGGGCCTAGACCCTAGGCCCTGCTGTGTTCATCCAGCCCTGCACCTTGTTGTCTTGAATTCATGGGACGTTGGCACTAGGACAGGGGAAGGAGGGAGCTGTTCTAATAGGACAGGCTCCACCTGAATCACACTACAAACAGAGTCCTGGCGAATCACATAACTAGGACTGTGGTTACAGCTTTAAACTTAAAAGCAGGTGGGGGTGGGTTAAATAGCATGGAAAGTTATCAGAAAAAATACAAGTGGGGAGGGCTCAACTGAGGTTAGTAAATTTGGAGTTTAGAAGGATGAGGGGGGATCTGATTGAAACTTAGAATACTGAGAGGCCTGGATAGAGTGGACATGGAGAAGATGTTTCCACTCATAGGAGAGACTAGGATCCGAAGGCACAGCTTCAGAGTGAAGGGATAACCCTTTAGAACTGAGATGGGGAGGAATTCCTTCAGTCAGAGGGTGGTGAATCTGTAGAACTCATTGCCACAGAAGGCTTTGGCGGCGAAGTCTCTGAATGTATTTAAGACAGCAATATGTAGATTCTTGATTAGTAAGGGGATCAAAGGTTATGGGGAGAAGGCAGGAGAATGGGTTTGAGAAACATATCGGCCATGATCAATTGGTGGAGCAATCTCAGTGGGCCGCATATTATAATGCCGTTCCTATATCTTATGTTCAAGTTAATAACTGTCTCCAACACTTGCCATCAGGCCTTGCTGCAGTGTCATGTGGAATGGAGTAGCCATTTTTTTCGATTTACTCATGGGCTGTGGGCGTCGCTGGCTGGGCCAGCATTTATTGCCCATCCCTAGATGTTCTTGAGAAGTCGTCCTTATCCTTCTAGATGGAAGTGATTATGAGTTTGGAATGTGCTGTAAAGGATCTTTGGTGAATTTCTTTAGTGCAGCTTGTACATAACACACACTGCTGCTACTGAGCGTTGGTGGTGGAGGGAGTGGATGCTTGTGGATGTGGTGCCAATCAAGCCGGCTGCTTGTCCTGGATGGTGTCAAGCTTCTTGAGTGTTGTTGGGGCTGCACCCATCCAGGCAAGTGTGAAGTTCTCCATCACACTCCTGACTTGTGCCTTGTAGATGGAAATCTGGCTTTGGGGAGTCAGGAAGTGAGTTACTCACTGTGGAATTCCTAGCCTCTGACCTGCTCTTATAGCCACTGTATTTATATAATGGGTCTAGTTGAGTTTCTGGTCAATGGTAATCCCAAGGATGTTGATTGTGGGGGATTCAGTGATGGTAACACCATTGAATGTCAAAGGGTGGTGGTTAGATTGTCTTTTTTGGAGATGGTCATAGCCTGGCATTTGTGTGGCATGAATGTTGCTTTCCATTTGTCAGCCCAAGCCTGGATGTTGTCCAGATCTTATTGCATTTGAACAAGGACTGCTTCAGTATCTAAGGAGTCATGAATGGTGCTGAACATTGTGCAATCATCAGAGTTTGGTGGTTGATGTAGAGATGAGCAACTCTCTCCATGGTGTTGCAGAACCTGTAGTATCGGTGTCAGATGGCTCTGGTAAAGTGGCATCGGATAAGCTAGAACAATGTAGCAGTCACCTGTGTGCTGTGAATCCAGGGGGTGCATCCAGTGTAGGAATGTGCTTTCCTGATAGCATTTGCGGGGTTTGGGGCTGGTGGTTGCTGCAGGAAGCAGCATCATGCACTGCCAATGATAGGACTCCAAGAGACCTGACCAAGCCAGGCACCAACATCACATGATTCTCCAAGGATCCCTTGGAAAGTACCAGGACAGAAATGCTGGATATCTCCTGTAATAGGGTTAGGGTTAGGGTAGATAAACTATTCCCCAGTGGAAAACTTCAGAATGAAGTTGAAACCAAGAAGCACTTCTTCACACTGTTGCTAGGTCAGTTGAAAAATTCTGAATTAAGGTTCTGAGAATGTTGTTAGGTTAGGGTATTGAAGTGTCACAAAACTCACGTTAATGGGTGGAGTTAAATTACAGATCAGACTTGATCCAACTGAATGCCAGAACCAGTTCAATGGGTTCAATGGCCTATTCCTGATCCTATCTTCCTTGTTTATGCATGACCTGTTTGGACACTTTTTTTTTGCATGGCTTGTGCAGTCAGTCATTATTTGGAACTTTTCATGAAAATTTTCCAGAAATGTTGAAACACTGTGTTCTCCTTTCCCATCAATACTGTTGAAACACTTTGCAATTTAATTTGGACATAGTGAAGGTTAGTTAGTTCAGTTGGCTGGATGGCTGGTTTGTGATGCAGAATGATGCCAACAGTGTGGGTACCATTCCCACACCAGCTAAGGTTATCATTGGAGGACTCTCCTTCTCAACCTCTCTCCTTGCCCAAGGTGACCCTCAGATTAAACCACCACCAGTCGTCTCTGATGAGAGAGTGAGACAATGGTGACTATTTACTTTTTACACACCACAAAACCTCTATGTATTTTCTACTGGAAAGAGTTCTGTAATAGAAAGGAAGTATTTGTACATCAACTAGCATTTCTCCTTACCCGATTGCCAGGAAAACCAATAATACCCTTTTCACCCTTTTCACCAGGAGCTGTGGGGAAAACCTAAATGTGAATAAAGAGAAAATAAATTAGATTTCATCTGGGTTTTAATTATTTAAATGTACAATATAATATATTTATTAGGAAATACAGTTTAAAATTAAAAGCTTTACATTCTACAGACTGAAACAAGAGATTTAATTAAAAGTAAACTTAAATAATAAGAATAGAGCTCTCATCTCATCACTCTTTTCTTTTAGTCATCTTTCATTTTCCCTTTGGAAGAATGCTACAGTTTATAGTAGTTAATATTAATTCCGAAGGTGCTGCTGAGGCTGTATTTATTTTCCATCGCAGTTACCCAGAAAGGATGGTAACGAGCCCTGTTCTCGATCCACTGCAGTCCTCGTTACTCACAAAGAATTCACACAATCACCGAATTATTAAGGGCAGGAGCCAGCTATTTAACCTATTGTGCATGCACTGACTCCTTAAATCAACATCATTATCTTGCACCAATCTCCTGACTTTACCCCATACCCTTGCAATCTACTTCAAGACAAATAATCCCCATCCAATGCCCTCTTGAATGCCCCAATTGAACCGGCCTCCGCCACATTACCAGACAGTGCATTCCACATCATAACTACTCACTTGCTGAAAAACGTTTCTTCTGATATCACTTTGCTTCGTTTGGTATCACTTTAAATCTATGTCCCTCTTGTTCTTGATTTTGTTTTACGAGCAGGAACAGCTTCTCCCTAACTGCTCTATCCAGCCCACTCATGATTTTGAAAACCTCAAGCAAATTACCTCTCAACATTCTTCTCCCTCAGGAGAACAATTTCTTCAGTCCTGATGAAGAGTCACTGGGCCCAAAATGTGAACGCTACTTTTTTTCCTTACAGATGCTACCAGTCCTGCTGAGTTTTGCCAGCAATTTCTGTTTTTGTTTCTGCAATCTATCCTCATAAATGAAGTTTCTTATTCTGGGAACTATTTTTGTACATTGCTTCTGCACTCTCTCCCCATGTGTTCACATTTTTCCTATAATGTATGTCCACAGCTGTACACTATACTCCAGCTGAGGTCTAACAAGTGTCTTACACAAGATCAACATCACTTCCTTGCTCTTATACTCTGTGCCCTATTAATAAAGCTGAGGGTACTGTATACTTTATTAACTGCTCTATCCATCTGTCCTACCACTTTCAATGATCTGTGCACACGTACACCCAGGTCCTATACCCACTTTGGAATTGTACCCTCTATTCTGTATTGTCCACCACTGCCCTTCTAACCAAAGTCCATCACCTCTCACTTCTCAGCATTGAACCTCATCTGGCACCTCTTCGCCTGCTCCACCAAAGAGTTATACAGCACAGAAACAGACCCTTCAGTCCAACTCATCTGCGCCAACAGACAGCCCAATCCCATCTGGTCTCATTTGCCAGCATTTGGCCCATACAGCTCTAAACCCTTCCTGTTCATATACCCATCCAGATGCCTTTCAAATGTTGTAATGGTACCAGCCTCCACCACTTCCTCTGGCAGCTCATTCCATACACGCACCACCCTCTGTGTAAAAAAATTACCCCTCATACTTGTCAATGTCCTTTTGGAGTTCCACACTGTTGTCCTCACAGTTCACAACTCTTCCAAGTTTAATGTCATCTGCAAACTTGGAAATTGCCCTCTGCACACGAAGGTCCAGATCATTATTATGCATCAGAAAAAGCACAGGTCCCAATACTGACCCCTGGGGAACTCACTACAAACCTTCCTCCAGACAGAAAATTCTCCATTGACCATTTCTGTTTGCTTCCTGTCACTAAGACGATTTTGTTTCCATGTTGCTACTGTCCCTTTTATTTCATGGTGTAGAACTAGCCGCACAAATTGACCGATCAACTCAGAGCGTGGACAGACACGTGGGCCTGGGATATTATAGCCATTACAGAAACATGGCTAAGGGAGGGACAGGACTGGCACCTTAATGTGCCAGGATACAGGTGCTTTAGGTGGGACAGAGTTGGAGGAAAGAGGGGAGGGGGAGTTGCATTTTTGATTAAGGGGAATATCACAGCAGTAGTCAGAGATGAAATAACTGAGGGATCATCCAGTGAGAGTTTGTGGGTGGAGCTAAGAAATAAGAAGGGGATGGCGATGTTACTGGGGTTATACTATAGTCAATCGGATTAGAGGAACAAATATGCAGGGAGATTGCAGAGACTTGCAGGAGAAATAGGGTTGCCATAGTCAGGGATTTTAATTTTCCTAACATAGACTGGGACCGCCATAGTGTTAAGGGTTTGGATGGGATGGAATTTGTTAAATATATTCAGGAAAGTTTCCTCAAACAGTATATACAGGGTCCTATTCGGGAGGGGCAAAAACTCAACCTACTCTTGGGAAATAGGGCAGGACAGGTGACTGAGATGACAGTGGGGGAGCACTTTGGGATTCATGGCAATAGTTCTATTAATTTTAAAATAGTTATGGAGAAGGACAAAACTGGACCACAAGTTCAAGTTCTAAATTGAAGCAAGGTGAATTTTGATGAAATTAGACAGGAGCTTGCAGTGGTTGATTGGCGAAGTTTGTTTGCAGGTAAAGGCACCTCTGGCAAGTGGGAGGCCTTTGAAAGTGTGATAGCTAGAGTTCAGAGTCTATATGTTCCTGTGAGGGTGAAGGGCAACGTTGGCAGGAGTAGGGAACCCTGGATGACAAGAGATATTGAGGCTTTGACCAGAAAAAAGGAGGCATAGCTCAGGAACAGGCAGCTGGGATCAAGGGAATCCCTGGTAGTATACAGGGGATACAAGAGTTTACTGAAGAAGAAAATCAGGAGGGCAAAAAGGGGGCATGAGATAGCTTTGGCTGAGAAGATTAGGGTGAATCCAAAGAGATTCTTTAAATATATTAAAGGAAAAAGAATAACTAGAGAGAGAATTGGACCCCTCAAGGATCAAAGTGGACATGTATGTGTGAAACCAAAGGAGATGGGCGAGGTCCTCAATGGATATTTCTCCTCTGTGTTTACCGTGGAGAAAGACAGGGAGACTTGGGAATTTGGGGGAAGTTAGTGGCTATATCTTAAGAATTGTCCGTATCACAGTACATGAGGTGTTGGAAGTATTAAAATGTATGAAGGAGAATAAATCTTCTGGTCCAGATCAGATATATCCAAGAACCCTGCAAGAGGCGAGAGAAGAAATTGCAGGAGGCCTGGCTGATATATTTGCATCATTGTTAGCCATGGGTGAGGTCCCAGAAGACCAGATGGTAGCGAATGTTGGGCCTTTATTCAAGAAGGGCTGCAAAGCAAAACCAGGGAATTATAGACCAGTAAGCCTAATGTCTGTGGTAGGTAAGTTACTTGAGAAGACTCTGAGGGATAAGACATACATGC
Source organism: Rhincodon typus (assembly GCF_021869965.1). Lineage (NCBI taxonomy): Eukaryota > Metazoa > Chordata > Chondrichthyes > Orectolobiformes > Rhincodontidae > Rhincodon > Rhincodon typus. The sequence continues at coordinate 2,314,396 of NC_063344.1, forward strand.
ATTAAGAAAGACAGGGGTTTGATTAGGAGTAGTCAGCACAGCTTTGTGTGTGGGAGATCATGCCTCACAAATCTGTTACAGTTCTTTGATGAAGTGACCAGGAAGGTTGATGAGGGCAAGGCGGTAGACGTAGTCTATATGGATTTCAGTAAGGCCTTTGATAAGATTCTACGTGGCTACTCTGGAAGGTTAGATCGCATAGAATCCAGAGACAGCTGGCAAATTGGGTACATAATTGGCTTGATGGTAGGAAGTAGAAGGTAATAGTGGAAGGATGCTTGTCAGACTGGAGGCCTGTGACTACTGGTATGCCTCAGGGGTCAGTGATGGGCCCATTGCTGTTTGTTATTGATATATCGTAATTCATGTCTATTAATAATTACTCGTAATTGCATGTAGAACATAGAACATAGAACAGTACAGGCCCGTCGGCCCACGATGTTGTGCCGACCTGTTATCCTACTAAGCTCAATCTACCCTGCATACCCTACATTTTACTATCCTCCATGTGCCTATCCAAGAGTCGCTTAAAAGTCTCTGAAGTATCTGACTCCACTACCATTGCCGGCAGCGCATTCCACACACTCACCACTCTCTGTGTGAAGAACCTACCTCTGACATCTCCCCTATACCTTCCTCCAATCACCCTAAAATTATGCCCCCTCGTAATAGTCATTTCCGCCCTGGGAAAAAGTCTCTGACTATCCACTCTATCTATGCCTCTCATCATCTTGTAAACCTCAATCAAATCACCTCTCATCCTTCTTCACTCCAATGAAAAAAGCCCTAGCTCCTTCACCCTTTCCTCATAAGACCTGCCCTCCAGTCCAGGCAGCATCCTGGTAAATTTCCTCTGCACCCTCTCTAAAGTTTCCACATCCTTCCTATAGTGAGGCAACCAGAACTGAACACAATATTCCAAATGTGGTCTAACCAGAGTTTTATAGAGCTGCAGCTCTTGCGGCTCTTAATCCCAATTCCCCTGCCAATGAAAGCCAACACACCATACTCCTTCTTTACAACCCTATCAACTTGGTTAGCAACTTTGAGGGATCTATGGACGTGGACACCAAGATCCCTCTGTTCCTCTACACTGCCGGAGAATCCTGCCATTAACCCTGTATTCTGGATTCAAATTCAACCTTCCAAAATGAATCACTTCACACTTTTCTGGGTTGAATTCCATCTGCCACTTCTTTGCCCAGCTCTGCATCCTGTCAATGGGGCAGCACAGTGGCTCAGTGGTTAGCACTGCTGCCTCACAGTGCCAGGGACCCGGGTTCAATTCCAGCCTTGGGCGACTGTCTGAAGCTTCCACATCTTTCCTATAATGAGATGACCAGAACTGAACACAATATTCCAAGTGTGGCATCACTGTTCATGATTGCATGTCATATTAACTACAGACTTATGTGCACTAGCCACCCCATTCAGACTGACTCAAAAGTGCATTACCATATCAAGTTACATTCCACTCAAAGGTGCAGTCATGCAGAACACACAGTGTCATTTAACAAGGCCACATAAATATCACAGGATAAAACATTTTTACACTTCCATACCAAGTAGTGCTTTTCATATTAAAGCACACCAACATCTAAAACCCAGCCTTGACTAGGTATGATCCCCAAACCCCTTACTCTAAACCCCTTTCCAGCCAGTGTGGATCCAAGAATCATTCCAAGATAACAACTGGATTATAACTGAGGAAGGGTCACCATACCCGAAACGTTAACTCTGATTTTTTCTTCACAGATGCTGCCAGACCTGTTGATCATTTTAAGGTAAGAGAGGAAAGAATACATAGGAACCTGAGGGGCAACTTTTTTTTTTTTTTTTTAAACACGGAACGTGGTACACACATAGATGAATGACCAGAAGTGGTTGAGGCGGGTATGTTAACAACATTTAAAAGGCATTTGGACAAATACATGGATAGGAAAGGTTTAGAAGGATGTGGGCCAAGTGCGGGGAAATGGGGTTAACATGGATGCACATTTTGGTCGGCATAGATGAGTTTGGGCCAAAGGGCCTGTCTCCATGCTGTAGGACTCTATGACTCTGAAGTCTGTTGTGTGGCACTGTATCAAACACCTTCTGGAAACCCATGTTCACCACATCCATAGTATTACCCTCATTGAGCCTTTCTGTTATCTTCAAAAATCTCCAGCCAGTTCATTAAACATTATTTCCCCTTAAGAAATCCACACTGACTCTTCCTAACCAACACAGATTTTTCCATGTAGCTGCAAATTCTATACCGAACAGATGACGATACTCTCACAATAATGGTAAGAGGAAACTCAAGTACAACAAATTGAAGCAGGAAAATGCTTTGCACTCACTGAAGGTCCAGGAAATCCAATAGGTCCAGGAGGCCCTAGAGGGCCTTTCTCACCCTGAAAGAAAAGCAATATTTTACACCAAGGTTTGATTTATTTATTGGGTCAATGTTTTGCAGCATTATACTGGCCAGTGTCCTGTTTCAATTTGTGACTGATTATTCGCAACATTTTACATTAATGAAAAAGGTACCTACATCCTCACTGTTGTGATAGCTGTGCAAATGGCCTTTAACAGTTAAAGTAACTGAGAATCACTCTCACCACATCGCAACACGGTTATCAAAAGTATGTTTGTTGTGGCTTATACCTGATCTCCTTTATAGAAAATTTCTTCCTGAGGCTCAATGAGTTCAATATGGCCTGGGTCACCTTGTTCACCCTGTTGAGAAGGGGGAATAAGCCGGGGTATAAGTAATAATAATGTCAGGCTAACATCCAACATTCCCACCATAAAAGGATATGACGATGCTATTGATACAGAGTTCACAAATACCACAGTAAGACGTTGAAATTCTTAGTTTAGCTTTGCATGGCATAACTATTGCAAAATAAAATGAATTTGATTTAATTAAATTCATTGCATGGTCTATAGTTGGATATGACAAACAGCTAGCAATATACTGACAACCTTCCATTAACTGATGACTGAACCAATTCCATCAGAATCATGGCTGCAGGCTCCATGTTTACAGGTTTTTTTTTAAATCACTCTGACCAGAGATGTTATGGCACACCTCTGGATCAGGTGGGTCTTGAACCCAGCCTTTCTAGCTCAGAGGTAGAGACACTACCACTGTCAAAGAGTCATTGAGCCAACCAGCATAGAAACAGGCCCTTTGGCCCACCTAGTCTATACCGACCAACAAACACCAAATTACACTAATCCCATTTACCTGCACTTGGTCCGTAGCCTAATATGCTCTCGCATTTTAAGTCCCCATCCAGATACTTCTCCAATGTTATGAGAGTACCTGTCTCCACCACCCTCTCAGACAGCATTTGCCATATTTCTACCACACTCTGGATGAGAAAGGTTTTCCTCAGCTCCCTATAAACCACGTATTCCTCACCTTAAGCTTAAACCCTCTGTCTTAGACATGCCTGTCATCGGGAAATGATTCTCACAATTGACTCTCTCTATGCCTCTCATAATTTTGTATACCTCAATCAGATCCCACCTCAGCCTCCTCTGCTGCAGGGAAAACAAACCCAACCCACCCAGTCTCTCCTTATAACTGAGACTTTCCATCCCAGGCAACATCCTGGTGAATCTCCTCTGCACCCTCTCCAGTGCAATCACGTCCTTCCAATACTGTGGCGACCAGAACTGCACACAGTGTTCTATCTGTGGCCCAACCAACATTCTATAAAGTTGTCAACACAGTGTGGAGCTGGAGGAACCCAGCAGGTCAGGCAGCATCAGAGGAGCAAGAGAGTCAATGTTTCAGGTTGGGACCTGAAACGTCAACTTTCCTGCTCCCCTAATGCTGCCTGACCTGCTGTGTTCCTCCAGCTCCACACTGTGTTGACTCTGACTCCAGCACCTTCAGATCTTGCTATCTCCTTCTATAAAGTTGTAACACGACTTCCTTAATTTTATATTCTATATCCTGGCTAATGAAGGCTCACATCATGTATAGAGATAGTAGGATTTTCTGAAGAAGGGTCTAGACCCGAAACATCAGCTTTCCTGCTCCTCTGATGCTGCTTGGCCTGCTGTGTTCATCCAGCTTTAAACCTTGTTATCTAGCATCGTGTATGCCTCCTTCACCACCCTGTTGATCTATGCTGGCACCTTCAGGGATCTATGGATTAGTATACCATGGTTTCTTTGTTTCTCTAGGTGCCTACTATTCATTGTGTATGTTCTTCCCTTATTAGAATTCGCAAAGGGCATCACCTCACACTTATCAGGATTAAATTCCATCTGCCATTGCTCTGCCCAATTTACCAGCTGATCAATATCAGACTGTAGCCTGAGACCATCCTCTTCACCATCAACATAACCAATTTTCTGTCATCTATGAACTTACTAATAATACGTTGTACATTCACATCCAAGTCATTAATGTACATAACAAACAGCAATGGTCCCATCACTGATCCCTGTGATACACTACTGGTGATGGGCTTCCAAACACAAAAACAATCTTCCAACATCACTCTTTGTCACCTATTTGCAAGCTAACTTTGGATCCAGTTTGCCAACTTGCCTTGGATCCCAAAGGCTCTTACCTTTTGGACCTGCCTTCCACATGGGACCTTGTTAAAGGTCTTACTGAAGTCCACATAAACCACATCAACTGCACTAGCCTCATCAATATTTTTAGTCACCTTTTCAAAAAACTCATTTAAAATTAGTCAGACAGGATCTCCCTGTAACAAATCCATGCTGACTATCCCTTATCAATCCCTGCCTTTCCAAATAAAAAACGAAAGAACTAAACAGAAATTTTTGGAAAAGCTCAGCAGGTCCGGCAGCATCTGTGAAGGAGAAAACAGAGTTAACGTTTCCGGTCTGGTGATCCTTCCTCAGAACTGCTGCCAGACCTGCTGAGCTTTTGCAGAAATTTCTGTTTTGTTTCCTGCCTTTCCAAATGTTGATTAACCCTGGCCCTCAGAACTTTTTCCAGTAATTTTCCTACCATCAACATCAGACTAACTGGTCTGTAATTGCCCAACCTATCCTGCTGCCCTTCTTGAACAAAGGGATCACATTAGCCATGCTCCAGTCAACTGGCACTTTATCTGTGACCAGTGAAGTATTAAGTATCTCTGCCAGGGCCCCAGCAGTCTCCTCCCTTGGCTCCCACAGCAGCCTGGGATACATCTCATCAGGGCCTAGGGGCTTATGCACCTTTATGCCTACCAAAATATTTAATACCACCTCCTTATTAATCTTAACATGTTCTAGAACCTTATCAACGCAGTTGAAATCCCTGGCTACACATGAGAAATATTCATCTAATACCTCACCTACAGATCGCACCTTTGGTCTCAAAGAGATCCCACCCTTTCCCTGGGAATCCTCTTACTCTTATATTATAAAATGCCTTGGGGTTTTTCTTAATCACATCTGTCAAAGATATTTCATGGTCCCTCTTTGCCCTCCTAACTACACTCTCCTCTCCTCTCTACACTCCTTTTGGGCCTCCCCTGTTTTTAATGTACTGTACCTGACATGTGCTTCCTTCTTCATCAAACACTTGCTACCCCTTGACATCTAGTGTTCCCTGCCTTTGCCGCCCTTGCCCTTCACTCTTCGAGGAATATACTGACCCTGAATTCTCACTATACCACTTTTTAAAAGATTCTGACTTTCCAAATGTAAACTTACCAGCAAGTAGTTGCTCCCAGTCAATGTTTGCCAAATCCTGCCTAATGATATAGAAATCGGCCTTCCACAATTTAGACATTTAACCTCTGCACTATCCTCATCGCTTTCCACAATGACTTTAGAAACTTAGAGTTATGGTCATTATCCCCAAAATGTTCACCCACTGACACTTCAACAACTTGAGCAGCTCCACTTCCCAGGATTAGTTCTAGCGCTGCCTCGTACCTGGTCGGCCTATCTACTTACTGGCACTAAAAACTCTCCCGGATGCACTTTAAAAATTCCACCCCATCTAATCCTTTCACATTAAGGCAATCCCAGTTAATGCTCACAAAGTTGAAATCCCCTAATATTATAACCCGTTTCTCTGACACCTTTCTGTGATTTGCCAACATATCTGCTCCTCTATTGTCCTCTGTCTGTTGAGAGCACTGTAGAATGTGCTATAAGAGACCGACTGCCATCACTTTAGAACAGTAAGAATGATCTGCTACAGCTCCAAAAAGATTTTAAGGTGGGGAGGTGCTCTTGTGCAGTGGTAGTGTCCCAATCTCTAGCCTAGGACACCCAGACTCAAGTCCCACCTACTACTGAGGTGTGCAATAAAATTCTCTGAACAGGTTGATTAGGAAATCTTGGAAAGATTGAGGACTAGGTTGTAAGATACAAACAAGGAAGTTTCACCCACGCTTAATTCTGCTGGAAGGTCTCTTTGAATCTATCTCGTCCTTGATCCTGGACTGAGACACTGAACAGACAAACATTTATCATCTCTCTACTGTGGTTTTGTCTATTCTAAAACAAAGTTTAAAAGATCTAAAACAGTGACCTTGTTGCAAAACCTTCACATTCAAAAATACATCTTTTTAGACCAAGGTTGACTTTTATCAGTTTAAATAATAACGTTTTTGATTTTCCATCATCAAAATTCCACAGGACAAGGAGCAGAAGAACACAAAATCAATGTTGTCTGAAATAATAAGCTGCAGGAGTGCTATTGCGAACAGACTTTAGCAAGCTCAGCAACCTCACCCATTAATGTCTATAATTTCAAACAAGCTGCAATATGAAATAAAACTGATAATTTGCAGTCCCAGGTTGAAATATTTAATGAATCATGCTGAGTGAATTGGGTAGGAATTAAATACTACATTAATAATTCCACAATCAAACTATTGGCCATTTTACCAATCACATTGCAACAATCTGAACAATACCTATAATATCCAATCGGTTAGGGCTATACGATAAAAATTCATAACATTGTTTCAATATCCTAAACTTTACTGATTTGAAGGCTATATTCTGCCCTTTGCCCTTGGCCTCTTCAAAAGATATAAAGTGGAAGAAATGTTCAAAGGGAATATTTTTCTTTGAATATTTCATTATCAATGAAAACACTTTCATACAACGAAGCATTTAGGCCCTTACCTTCTCGCCTTTTTGTCCTGGAAATCCAATGCCCTGCCAAAAATGATAAAATATACATTTGAGCTAGGAAATTCCTGTTGAACTGGGTTTTAAATCAGTAATTCAGATATAAAAAGTAACTTCAAATAACAAGATTCTCAAAGTTCCTGAGCCATCTCACCTCCTCCAGCCAGAAAATCCCTCACAGCATCTACCATCTATACATTTGGTAATTAGCAGGTACTGTTTCCATCAACCAAACCCCATTTTACACTTTGAGCTCTTATATTGTTTTTGCACCATTTGCATTCATTACTTATTACAAGATAGGATCTGTAGTGATTGGAACCAGCTGGATCTTGTTGACCATGAGATCCTTGATTGTGGTCGATAACCTGGGCCAATCAGGAAAGCCCTGGCTGATCACTATAACCAGAAGATTTAGAATCTCCTCTGTACTGGGGATTGACTCCGTGCCGGCTGGTCACAGCCAGTGTACTGTGCACAAGTGAATAAAGGGTGACTTGGTAATGGGATTCCAGCTTCTGTGCAGTTATTTCAAGATCACAAGTTTGAAACTTACACAGTTCTGAAGAAGGGTCACTGGACTCAAAACGTTAACTGATTTCTCTCCATAGAGGCTGCCAGACCTGCTGAGTTTCTCCAGCAATTTTTGTTTTTGTTTATGTAGTTAAAAAAACTTACCTGGTCACCAGGTAACCCTTGTAAACCAGGAGGTCCCTGGAAAGAAAGATGATTTGTAAACATTAATTTGTGTGTTTTCTTTGAGGCGAGGATTCTAGGCATATTACAAAATAGAAGAATTTTTTTTTAAATTCTATGTTATGGTGAATTAACGTTGTACTTATTCTGGCATGTCTTTGTAGTAGTTTTCAAATCTCTCTGGTGAAGGACCACTGACCATTAGAAATCAAAAAGTGCAAATTCCCCATCTAAATGATAAAATTATAAATTCCTAACATTTACAAGCATGTGCAAACAATAAATCTAATTATGAACTATATAATCAAAATAAATTTGAAAATGTATTACAATCTTAAGGATGGAATTCCTACATGAAAACAGGTGTCCCAGGTAGACAGGACAGTGAAGGTGGTGTTTGGTATGCTTGGTTTTATTGGTCAGTGCATTGAGGATAGGAGTTGGGACATCATGTTACGGCTGTACACAACGTTGGTTAGGCCACTTTTGGAATACTGTCTGCACTTCTGGTCTCCCTGCTAATAGGAAGGATGTTGTGAAACTTGAAAAGGTTCAGAAAAGATTTACAAGGATGTTGCCAGGGTTGGACAGTTTGAACTGTAAGGAGAGTCTGAATAGGCTGGGTTTGTTTTCCCTGGAGCGTCGGAGGCTGAGGGGTGACCTTACAGAGGTTTGTAACATCATGAGAGGCATAGATAGGGTGAATAGACAAGGTCTACACCCCAGAGTTTTAGAGGAGATAGCTGAAGAGATAGTGGAAGCATCAGTGGTGATCTTTCAGGAATCGCTAGAGTCAGGAAGGTCCCAGAGGACTGGAAAATCACTAACGTGACACCCCTGCTTAAAAAGGGAGTAAGGCAAAAGACAGAAAATTACAGGCCAATTAGCCTAAACTCAGTCGTGGGTAAGATTTTGGAGTCCATTGTAAAGGATGAAATTTCTGAATATTTGGAAGTGCATGGTAAAATAGGGCAAAGTCAGCATGGTTTCATCATGGGGAGGTCATGCCTGACAAATCTACTAGAATTCTTTGAGGAAGTAATGAGCAGGGTAGACCAAGGAGAGCCAATGGATGTTATCTACCTGGACTTCAAGAAGGCCTTTGACAAGGTGCCGCACAGGAGGCTGCTGAGTAACATAAGGGCCCATGGTGTTAGAGGCAATGTGCCAGCATGGATAGAAGATTGGCTGTCTGGCAGAAAGCTGAGAGTAGGGATAAAGGGGTCTTTCTCAGGATGGCAGCTGGTGACAAGTGGTGTTCCGCAAGGGTCAGTGTTGGGACCACAACTTTTCACTTTATACATTAATGATCTAGATGAAGGAACTGAGGGCATTCTGGCTAAGTTTGCAGATGATACAAAGATAGCTGGAGGGACAGGTATTATTGAGGAGGTGGCGAGGCTGCAGAAGGATTTGGACAGGTTAGGACAGTGGGCAAAGAAGTGGCAGATGGAGTACAACGTGGGAAAGTGTGAGGTCATGCACTTTGGTAAGAAGAATAGGGGCATGGACTGTTTTCTAAATGGGGAGAAAATTCAGAAGTTTGAAGTGCAAAGAGACTTTAGAGTTCTAGTTCAGGATTCTCTCAAGGTAAACTTGCAGGTTGAGTCAGTAGTCAGGAAGGCACATGCAATGTTGGCATTTATTTTGAGAGGACTTGAATATAAAAGCAGGGATGTACTACTGAGGCTTTATAAGGCTCTGGTCAGGCCACATTTGGAGTATTGCGTGCAGTTTTGGGCCCTATATCTCAGGAAGGATGTACTGGCCCTGGAGCGGGTTCAGAAGAGATTCACGAGAATGGTCCCAGGAACGAAAAGCTTAACATATGAGGAACATTTGAGAACTCTGGGACTATACTCATTGGAGTTTAGAAGGATGAAGGGGATCTAATTGAAACTTACAGAATACTGAATGGCCTGGGTAGAGTGGATGTTGGGAAGATGCTTTCATTTGTAGGAGAGGCTAGGACCCGAGGGCACAGCCTTAGAGTAAAGGGAAGACCTTTTAGAATGGAGATAAGGAGAAACTTCTTCAGCCAGAGAGTGGTGAGTCTATGGAATTCACTGCCACATAAGGCTGTGGAGGCCAGGTCATTGAGTACATTTAAGACAGGAATAGATAGGTTCGTGATTATCAAGGGGATCGAGGGTTATGGGGAGAAAGCGGGAGAATGGGGTTGAGGAACTTATCAGCCATGATTGAATGGCGGAGCAGACTCGATGGGCCGAATGGCCTAATTTATGCTCCTATGTCTTATGGCCTTATGGTCTTATGGTCTTTTCCCTGGGGTGAAGGAGTATAATTACATCATTTAAAAGACATCTAGATGAGTATATGAATAGGAAGGGTTTAGAGGGATATGGGCCAAATGCTGGTAAATGGGACTAGAAAGTGTTCATTGCCCCTTAAGGGCCCAGAGACCCTAGTTTGAGAACCACTGTCAAAGTAACCACTTTTGTGAAAATATCTTGTTTTGCCACCCTAAAATATAGAACAAAAAGATGCCACTCAAAGTTACTGCATTTAGGAGCAATACTTCAGAAGGCGAATTGGCAATCTGGCTGGTTCCGGTGGTGACTTCAAGTTGTCAGTAGCTTCCAGTAACACATCAGTATTGTAGGCAGAATTCATTGATGCCCTGTGCTGTGGGAAGCTCCCAATGATAGATAATGTGACTAATTCCTAAATCCTAGTAATAGTCAGTGTTGTAGCTAGTATACTTGTAAAGATCAGTGTTCTGTGTAGAACACAGTTCAGAGGAAGGAAGGCAGTCCATTTTTGGCCATTCTTTCTAGCCTCTCTCCACTTGAGTTCAGAAGTGGGTATTCTGAAGAATGCTGCTCAATCTCAGAAGCTTCAGCAAAATATTCCACCTCCCAAATATGTTGAAGCTCAAAATCTGGAATATTTGGAGCACTTGGCAGCCACCTCTCTCTGAAGGCCAGCATTGACAAGGAGATCCAACACCAGCAAGTCTCAGGTGACAATAACTTCCTGAAATTATCTAAAATCCTAGTACAGAGCAAGAACACATTCCCGTACTGCAGTGAGACCTCAACTGTGTATCGGTGACATACACGAACACTAGAGAAATGTCCGCAGCAATAAATCCAGACGAGACAACTAATACAATGGGGAGGACTATCAAACAAACACTGATGTCCTTCCTGAAGCCACCTCCACAAGCATTCAGGCAAAACTCTTGCAAAATCAAAAGAAATGGATGAAACACAGTGCCAAAAACCACAGTCCCCCTGCCCCAGTCCTATTCTCATCAACTGTCCAATGGCAATGCCCAGGAAGTCACACAAAAATTCTTCAAAGATACTCTGAAACTCTCTTCAATGTTTGGTATCATTAACATAAATTATGAGATGGACTTGTGACCAATTTTTCCAAATGGCCACAGCTTATCTATCAAACTGCTTCATGCTTTGTATCACAGCATCTAAACAATAGATAGACAGGTGACAGAGAAGGAAAGAAAAGGAAGCAGATTCCCCATTTTGGATCTCACCTTGTCATAGACAATTTGCCCAAATAGCTTGAGATTGAGAATCAGTCTGTACAGGTGTGTAAAGACTCACAGCGGAAACTGGTGATTAGAGTTGACACCATCCTTGGATTGATGGACAGCTGATGATGGTGAGGAGAGGACTTTGATGGATCAGGGCTGTGGTTCAAAAGAAGCTCCAAAGAAGAGTCATGCAAGCACTAGCTCAGTTTCTGTCTCCACAGTCACTGTCAGATCTGCTGAGTTTCTCTACCACTATCTGTTTCCAAATCAATGCTGCACATTAATCCTAGGGATGGATCAAACTGTGGAATGTTACCTTTAGTCCATCCAGAATAAAACTCAGGCACTCCCAATGTAACAAATTTGACTTAACCAGCTCAAGAATTTTCAACATTGTATTGTCCTTTGTCAGCCCTGAAAACATCAACACCTGCTTTTTCTCTTTGTTACTATTAAGTCTTGCTGCAGAATAATGCCTAAATTAACATGTTTTCAGGATTTTATCATCTTTTCAATGAAAATATCATGATCTTACTTAAGACAACAAGGTGCAGAGCTGGATGAACACAGCAGGCCAAGCAACATCATAGGAGCAGAAAGGCTGACGTTTCGGGCCTAGACCCTTCATCAGAAAAGGGGGAGGGGAAGGGGGTTTTGAAATAAACAGGGAGAGAGTGGGAGGCGGATAGAAGATGGATAGAGGAGAGGATAGGTGGAGAGGAGACAAACAGGTCGAAGAGGCGGGAATGGAGCCAGTAAAGGTGAGTGTAGGTGGGGAGTTAGGAAGGGGATAGATCAGTCCAGGGAGGACGGACAGGTCAAGGGGGTGGGATGAGGTTGGTCGGTAGGAGATGGAGGTGCGGCTTGAGGTGGGAGGAGGGGATAGGTGGGAGGAAGAACAGGTTAGGGAGGCAGCGACGAGCTGGACTGGTTTTGGGATGCGGTAGGGGGAGGGGAGATTTTGAAACTTGTGAAATCCACATTGATACCATTGGGCTGCAGGGTTCCCAAGCGGAATATGAGTTGCTGTTCCTGCAACCTTCGGGTGGCATCGTTGTGGCACTGCAGGAGGCCCAGGATGGACATGTCGTCTGAGGAATGGGAGGGGGAGTTGAAATGGTTCGCGACTGGGAGGTGCAGTTGTTTGTTGCGAACCGAGCGTAGGTGAAGGGTCTAGGCCCGAAACGTCAGCCTCTCTGCTCCTATGATGCTGCTTGGCCTGCTGTGTTCATCCAGCCCTGCACCTTGTTGTCTCGGATTCTCCAGCATCTGCAGTTCCTACTATCCATGATCTTACTTAAAGCTGGTTTCTTTGCTGCTCTTCTAGTGTTGAGTTGTCATTGCTGTATTTTATTTCAGTGGCACCCCTTGTATAAGATAGTGATGTCGTCTCATTCTAACAGTGATCTACTTACTGGAAAACCTGGTGGGCCTCTTGGTCCTGCGAAACCTGGAAGACCCGAAGCTCCTGGAAGACCCTGTGAGAGGGCAAAAGAAAAATATTTATGTCTGCCATTGATGATACAGTGTAACAGGACAAGGATATATCTTGCATTTGATGCAAGACTAATTGGATAATTGGACATTTCTTTTCAAGAACCAGCCCCGACACAATGGGCTGAATGACTCAGGGTAGTGTAGTCAGTACAGACTCTATGGGCCTCAAGACCTCCTCCGTCTGATTCAATGACTTCCTCTTGTGTTGCATCATTCTACGATTCTAATCCTGCTGTTAAATAGTTGAATATAATTTCTCTTAGATACTGCAGACATTTGAGTGACGTTTCATTTATTTCTTAGTTACAAATTTCTTTTTGTCACTGGTTAATGTTCGTAAACAGTTTGAGAATAATTAAAAGTTACTTAAACATTAAACAATGTTCCAGCAAACCTTCTCTGAATAGAACAGCAGGGGCTGGAAATCTGAAACAAAACAGAAATTGCTGGAGAAACTCAGCAGGTCTGGCAGTATCTGTGCAGACAAATACAGTTAATGTTTCAAATCCAATGAACTGGTCACTGAATTCAAAACATTAACTCTATTTATTTCTTTCTCTCTCTCTCTCTCTCTACAGATATGCCAGACCTGCTGAGTTTCTCCAACAATTTCTGTTTTTGCTTCTCTGAACAAAACTACCGGGTGTCAAACACAACTTGATCCCCTTCTTCAGTAACCTTTAATCTGTTCATCATCAATCACTGATAATGTCACTTCTCTTTTTAATTGAAATAAAATGAATAATGGCATCAGTAACAACCTTTGTAAAGCTAAAGTGATTTAATTTGATTTAAAATGAAATACTTTAAGCTGTGCCTGTACATTGAATTGAATTGGTATTTTGATGGCACTTTCACATTATATGGACATTTCTTTTAATGATTGGTTAGTAAACACCCATTTTTTTTTTAAACCACTGGTACTGATTCAAACTTGTTGCTGTCTACAGTTTCAATTTTTCTAACTATAAAAACATGGGAAAAGTCAAGGCCATTCAGCCCCTTGAGCTTGTTCCACCATTCAATGAGATCATGACTGATCTGTGGCCTAATTCCATATCCCTTCTTTTAGCCCATATCCCTTAATGCCTCTACTTAACAAAAATGCATCTGCATTAGATTTAGAATTAACAACTGATCCAGCATCCACTGCCATTTGTGGAAGAGAGTTCCAAACCTCTCCCACCCTTGTGTAGAAGTACTTCCCAAAATCTCTCCTGAATGGTCTGGCCCTAATTCTCACACTATGACCCTAGTTCTAGAATCCCCACTCAGTGGAAATAATTTATCCTTATCTACCCGGTCTTTTTCTGTTAACATCTTGAAGGCTTCAAACAGATTACCCCTTAACTTTCTAAATTCGAAAGACAACAGGCCTAATTTGTATAAACTCTCCTCATAACTTAATCCCTGAAGTGCAAGTTTCATTCTTGTAAATCCTGTAAACATTGTACTCCCTTCAAAGCCAATATATCCTTCCTAAGGTGTACTGCCCAGATCTGCTCACAAGACTCCAAGTTTACTCTTATTAACAGTGAATCCACCAGCTACCACTTAGTCTACCTGCCTAATTGGTCCAAACTCCTTTGAATATGACCAATCTTCCTGAAGCTCATTGTTTGGCCACTTCATTTAAGTGTTTCCAATTAATTAATGCTTCCTGTCTTTTTCATTATCAACAAAGTCTTTGTCCAGCAGACGTGATTCTATTAATTCCACCAGTTTTCTGCAAAGTCACACACATGGAACTGATTTGATTAAATACACAATTGCATCTTCAGAAGTAATTCAAAGTCTACCATTTCAGAGGACAGTCAAAAATAAGCTGCCAAAGAATGTCTAAAAAATACATTTCGTCACTTGATTGAAAATTGTGGTCTGAGTAAATTCTGGATTTTAATTACATATTTAATTAATATCATTGGTACCAGTTAGCATAATTGCCAGCTTTACTGTTATGATTTCTGACAGTCTGTTTTAGGTAGGAGAAACTGAGTGTGCATTGAGGCATTAACTCTGTTTCTCTCTCCACAGATGCTGCCAGATCTGCTGAGTTTCTCCAGTGATTTTCGGTTTTGTTTCAGATTTCCAATATCTGCAGTATTTAGCTTTTAATCTGTTTTACCTATGTGATATTTCATTCTTGTCTTTATTGTTTATTGCAGATAATAAGTCTACCATGTGAAGGTTAAATATAAATTAGTACAAAGAACAGCCAATGGCTAAACATGCCAGATTTAACATCATAATGGAGAGACACTCAGAAGTACTCAAAAGTCCCATAACTGAAAATTAAAGGTAAATAGATGGAAAGTTACTATTTAAGTCAATTCCACCTTCAGTAAAGGTTATGTGCATCTAACTGAATGCTATCCTGCTCAATCTTGAACCTTGCTTCCAAACAACTCAGATCTGTCCTCTGTGTATCTAGTTTTGATCCTTGTCCTGTTCCCTCTGCCATCAAGCGTTTTCTCTCTCTCTCCACCATGACCACCTTTCCTAGTATTTCCCTGCATTTCATTCCTGCTTTGACGTTGTTCTCCCCTCGCTTGGACTTTGCCTCATATTGAAAAACTGTTTCCATTCTGTATAATCACGGCAGTTAACATGTTGAAGAATTAAGTGCTGGCAAAGTAATATATTAAAACTGACTCTGATTAATTGACAGCCAAATTGAAAACTTCCTTTCATTATGCATAAGCTGATTATCGCCTTCATCACATCACTATCTTTTAATGACTCCGAGAGATCCTGATTCTCTACTGTGCAGATACAGCCAAAGAAAAGCCGAAGCAAAAATATGGAAATTATTTGTTACTTACAGGAAAGCCACTTGGGCCTTGGAATCCTTGGTCTCCCTATTGATGAGAGAACAAAATGATCCATTAATCTTCAAATATTTCAACAGTCTTTATCCAATAATATCATTCTAACAAAATTTAAGTCAGATTAACCAGGCAACTGCTACATAAATTCAGTTTCCCATACTTTTCAACCACAATCTGTAGTCTTTCCATTCAGCTTTTCACTAGTGCACAGTTTCTAACAGTTGTTCCCTACAAATAGTTGCTTTGCCCAATATTTCTGTTGTGTATTTTGGCATTTGTGTTAGAGTTACTCGGTGATTTATAGTCAATAGGTGAGCAATCTATCTTTGTAGTCCTCTATATCTCACTGATTCCCAGTATGCAACCACAATTTTCCATTACTTCTCTGGGTTCAACTATTCCCTACTGAAGTACCTTCATATTAATCTGTCCCTTGGTGTGGCACCAATTCCTATTTAGTCTATTGCTCCTCAATTTGGAGCCAATGGGTTGGACACCACCCCCCAACAGAGGTAGGGCGGGCGGAACGGTGGCTCAGTGGTTAGCACTGCAGCCTCACAGCACCAGGGACCCGGGTTCAATTCCACCCTCGGAACTGTCTGTGTGGAGTTTGCATGTCCTCCCTGTGTTTGCGTGGGTTTCCTCCGGGTGCTCCGGTTTCCTCCCACAGTCCAATTGCCCATAGTGTTCAGGGATGTGCAAGTTAGGTAGGTTATAGGGGGATGGGTCTGGGTGGGAAGCTCCAGTGTTCGATGTGGACTTGTTGGGCCAAAGGGCCTGTTTCCACATTGTAGGGATTCTATGATCTATGAAACAATCAAAGTCTAGGTTGCTTCCCAATCCTGTGCCCACCCAGGGATACAAGGTCACTTACTGAGGCTTTCACAGAAGAATCCCCTTAATGGGAATGAAGACAGATCCCATGCCCTAATAAGGTAGGTGAACAGGCTCACAAAGCTGGAGGGCCAATCAGAGACATCCCAGCTTGAAAGAATTAAGAGGTAAGGAAGTGAGGGAGTGTTTCAACACTGAGGTGCCTACTCCCCACTTCCAGTCATTTAAAATATTAATTTAAAATGCAGCCATTCCACTTGGGATGGAGTCAGGTTGGGGACATGTGGGGTGGTGGGAATGGATGGCTTGGGGGGGGGGGGGGGTGGGCAGGGTTGGGGAGGGGGTCCCAAACCAGGACCGCCAACGTCTGCTCTCACAACTAGATGGTAAATGAACAGCAGCCTCCCTTGCATGGCATTGGGTGCCCGCCTTGCCTGCCAGTGGGGAACTGAAAACTGACTGTGGTGACCTCCTTGGAGTTGGAAATCAGACATACCATTTCAAAAATAATCAACTTCAAATTTGTAAGTGTATGCATGAACTATTAGTATGTGAGCCAGCAGATTAAGGCATTAAGCTCTGAGCAAATAAACTCTGAGCAGATAGTTTACCTTCTGCACAGCTTACAATTATTCAACTGATTACTTGTAGACTAAATGCTGGAATTGTTTCTCAAACAGTTAAGTGATATTGTTGAACAGAATGGACTTTGGAAATTAAACGTAGAAGCATAATTTCATTTTTTGCCAGCTAGTGATATAGTAGAAAAATACAGGGGTAAATTTTCAATCACACTCAGCTGCATCATTGAAGTAATTTACTATTCAAACAAATCTGCAATAAACTTCAGCACAGATTTTCAACAGTCAGACTTCCATGACAATGGGTTGTAAGTTGCGTTCCCTGTACCCAATTTTTAAAGGTATGTTAAATAGAATAGATAACTTCAACACCCACAACCCGAGCTACAGATCTACTCCAAAACCTTAAATAGCATAGACTTGACACTTTCCAGTTGATTCCATGAATCCACAGCAAAACTTATTATCTATAGCCTCTTACTCCCCTTCCCTTTCAGATATTGCAATGTGTACAATGTTAATACTCTACTAATTTTTAGCGTTCTACATTTGTCTGAACAATGTTTCAGGATTTTGCATTCGTTATCTCATTAAACAGTTTACTTTGAACTTCTGCTAGTGAGGCAATTAACAGAAAGGGCAGCCATTGTGTCTTGATGACCTTATGGTCATTTAAAGGTGCCAACCAGCCTGGCTTCAAGCAATCATCTCAGTTTTAATTATACAAGATGTATTCAAGGTTTATATGTCAGCTTTTAAGAAATGAGCAAACCATTTGAACTTTGCACCTTGAACTGAGTATGATCCATCTTTAAATGTGAACCATGTATATTAATAAATTTGCTAAATGACTTGATCAATTAACTAAAACTGTAGAAGAAAACACCTTCACTTTAAAAGGACATGCTGATGGCCTGTTAGAAATGTTGGTTTTTAATTGTTTTAATATCCTGGAAATGTTGAGGTGAATTGTTTACAACACTTGACATTATTGATAAGGGGGTGTAACATTGTTCTTACAATCCTCTGTATCTAAAAGGATGTGACATTTGTTCACACGAGTTAATGTTAACACTTGGGGCCTAGCGAATAAAATACAGTACAGACATTTATTTGGCTTGCATAACTCTAGTTACAGAGGTAGACGGTGATATCAAATGATCCTCACCTTACGTGAATGGAAAGAGTGAATTTGAACTATTTCCTAATAAGGAATAAGAAACCCTTCAAATTATTAATAAGAATTGAAAACTCAATACTTGTTAGCACAGTGCTACCGTAGCTTCTGTGATAGAATTCTTCTCAGACACAGTTCAATCTAACATCATTTTAAAGACAGGAGAACAGAGACATCAGTGGTGTTGGTACTGTCCAATAAGCCCTGGGCCTTGAAGGATAGGAAACTCCTGTGTTGTCCTCACTGTATTTTTGTTAAGTATTTAGAAAATCTTTAATAAATTCTACTTGATTCATAAACACTGGCTACATATTCCTCATTAAGTCTGACAAAACTGAAGACCCTATTGTCATAAAATAAAAATTCGGAACTGCAGAGTTTTTAAATAATCAAAACCTGTAAAACTTACAAATGATTGCTTCTGCCTTCTAGGTTTCTCGAAAGTCTGCATATTTTAGCACAGCCACCTGAACAAGCGAAGTACCAGCTTTAACAGAATACAAGTCCCAACTCATGAAGTATAGTGTTTTGCCAACATTCCTTCCTCTACATCAAAAACAGGTTTCAGAATTGATACCTTTTATCTTCAACTAATGGCTAAGTCATACCCCGGACTATTGCTATGTCTTTGTTTTGCTAGGTTCTTTTCCTAGAACAGTCCCTCACTTTCACCTTGTTCTTTTGTCTTCTGTAATCCACTTGAAATTAAAGGTAGCATTTATATAGAGTTAGCTGGTATGATGGTGTTTTAAAGATGGTATTCTGTCACTGCTGGGAGGCGGTGCTAAAGAAATGGTAATGTCATGATTCAGAGCAATCCAAAATCCCAGGTTTAACATTCTTGAACACAGGTTTGAACCTTACCATGGTAGATGATGAATTTGAATTCAAAGAAAATCTGAATAAAAAGCTAATCTAATGACAATCGTGTAACCATTGTCAATTGTCATAAAAAATCCATCTCATTTTCTGATGCCCTTTGGGGAAGGAAATCTACCATACAGATTCAGCTGGCCTACATTGATTCGGACCCACAGCAATGTGGCTGACTCATAACTCTTAATGGTCCTAGGGCAATTAGGAATAGGCAATAAAATGCTGGCATAGCCAGTAACGCCCACATCACATGAACAAATTTAAAAAAAAAACTATGACTCAAAGTATTCAAAGATTCAAATGGCATTGGTTTGTAGAAGACAACAGTGTCAGGAATGGAACAATCACTGTTCTACTGTACAAATACTTAGCCTAACAGCTCACTCTGTCAATGATGTACAAGCCAGGGCCCCACACTGTCATCATCTTCCTTCCTACATTTATTACATTAGAAAGTAAAGAAAATTAATGGACAGTAACCAGTGCTTTAAATTGAACACTTACCGGGGGACCCATCAAAGGAAAGGTAGCAGTTATGGAATCTCCTTTTGACCCTTTTGGTCCTGGTATTCCCTAAAAGAAACATGGTGCAAGACACGTATGAAAAAATGAATAGCAATATAGTACATGTGTTCATATTATCTGACATTTAAGCAAAGTACTGTTCACATCACGAGATAGTCATACTCTAAATTTTAGTTCTAATTCAATGTGAAATGGTTCTCTGCAAAACACTGCATATAGCATGCACTTCCAAGGAGTGTGACACCTGTAATATTTTATTTTTATGCTAATTCCAACACCGTTATTTGATGCCTTCAATTATTCAATATATTTGTGGTTCTACCTGCAGTTCCACTTCTAAAGCACTATTTATCTGAAACCTGTTGCTGGACATATCTTCCTGCTGCCACATGCTGTTGAATGATCGTACACCCCTCAACATTCTCAGCAATGCCAGCACTCAGTACCAGTCCCTTTACCCACCTTTCCTTCTGTTGCTCACTGCTTCACCAATCCCTCCACCCTCCTGCTCTCCTGCTGTGGCCCCTCCCATTGCTCACCATCGTCACACCTAAAAATCACAGCCACTGAGGCTGGATAGAGGGTGATCATATAGGCCTCTGTAAAAAGAAACAGACCGAGTCATATCAGAGACTGTAGGAGAGCTGATCAAAAGCTTGATCAAAAAGGTCAGTTTTAAACAGGGTCTTAATAAGGAGAGGGAGGAAGTGAAGCAGATCTGCTTAATAAGAAAATATCAGCGTACGGATGAATTCATGATTGAAAATGGTGGCATGAAGAGGCACTGTTCAATAAACCATGGGCCTTGAAGGATAGGAAACTCCTGTGTTGTCAGACCCAGAGCAGAAATAGGCCATTCAGCCCATCAAGTCTGCTCTGCCATTCAATAAGATTGTGGCTAATCTAATGATCCTCAGCTCCACTTTCCTGCCTTTTCCTTGTAACCCCTAATTCCCTTACTGATTAAAAATCTGTCTATCTTAGCTTTGAACATACTTAATGATCCAACCTCTACAGCCCTCTGCAGTAAAGAATTCCAAAGATTCACTTTCTTCGGAGAAAAGAAATTCCTCCGCATCTCTGTCTTAAATGTGTGACCCTTTACTGTGCAATGATGCCCTCTGGTCCTAGACTCTCCCACAAACAGAAACCTTGTTTTGTTTGCAATGGACCAGCTAATTGTGAGGTGACTGTGTCCCCTGTTCAATATAACTCACTGATTGAGAAGCCTTTCATCTTACACAATTGTTTGAAAAAAAAGCAATTCCTTGCTCTATCTGCCTATAAAGAGATAACTTTGAGACAGGGACCCTAGCAGAGAGACCTCCCTCCACTATATTAACACTAAAAGAGGGTGAACTACTTAAAGAACAGCAGCTTCATGGTGATCATGAGTCTCTAAATTCTAGATTTTTATTGAGTTCGAAATCCAACATCTGCCTTGGTGGGATTCAAACCCAGCCCCAGGACACTACTGTGGTCTCTGGATTAATAGTCTAGCAATGACACTACTGGGCCATTACTTCCCCTGTTGTGGAGCTCCTGGATTGCAGAGGCTGAAGGCTGAAGGCCCAAGTGACCCTTCAATGTAGCCTTGGAGCCTTTCACTCCACCTGGTGCCAGCTACCACTGATTCATGGTTGAAATCCTCACAGACTTCACTTGCAGATAAACTCTCAAAAATTCACTGTGGGCCATAACCGATGGAAGACAATCTCAGAAGCCATCATGTAATTCTAAAGTGGAAAATCCTGGCCAAAGTTTCAGGTCGGTGATGTTTCAGAAGTTAGAAATGTAATGGGTTTTAAGCAAGTGAAAGGAGAGGATGAAATAAAAACAAAGATCTCTGATAGCATGGAAAACAGGAGAAAATAATTGATAAAGGGGGCAGTATTGAAAGGCCAAAAGGAATGGTAATGGAAGAGCAAAAGCAGCAAAGGATGTGTCCAGAGGTGTGAATAGCAGGAACAAAAACAAAAGTTGCTGGAAAAGCTCAGCAGGTCTGGCAGCATCTGTGAAGAAAAAATCAGAGTTAACGTTTTGGGTCCAGTGACCCTTCCTCAGAACTGGGATTAAATGGGATTAAAGCAAAACCGGCAGGGAAAATGAAACAAAATTGGAGCAAACATAACAGTCTTGAAATTGCTGGACTCAATGCTGAAACCAGAAGACTGTAAATTGCCTAATCAAAAGATGAGGTGCAGTTGCTCATGGTTTCATTGAGCAATAGAACATCTATAATTTGAGACAGATTTGAGCTATTGAATGGAGATGACAAAGAGATGACAAATGAAATGGAGAGTGGTTTTAGAATCAGCAGGGGGACAGGGGAGGTACCTGAGGTAGAGTCATTTCAATAGACAATACATGAAATTACAATATCAGGTCAGGGTCAAATAGAATGTGGAAGTATCAAACTGTGAACTGTTAGGGTTTTGAGGACATTCCTTGGGGAATGGGGATGTTCTCAAAGGAGTTGAGGTAAAGAAAAATGTCCAATAGATACAAGAAAATAAAATCAATTTGAAAAAGCCATTCAAACAGTTGTCTCTTCCCTTGATATAAATTCTTTCTCAAGACCTTATTATTTTTCATTATCTTTCTCAGCAAAGTCATATCCCTTTAGTCTGCTGAATGAAAAATATACTCAATTCCCTTCTCAATGGCTGTATTGAATGAGCAACTTTGACGTTGGTGGCCCAATCACAGGAATTGATGTGGCAGGGCCAAGATGCCAGCAACAGCAGAGCGGCACCTGCGGCCAGCGTCCATCAGCTGTGGTGACACTTTAGGCCCAAAGCGGTACTGCTGGCACAGATCGACCAGAGTGGTAGTTGCATTGGCAGCAGCATGGTAGGTCCAGTGTGGTGTTCCTGGCAGCGTAGCGGTGGTGGTGATGGTGGCCCTGGAGCAGGACTCCTGGGATGGATGTGGATGTATTGGTGGGCATGGACCCCCACCTCCAACCCCCCAAATGTCGAGCAGAGCAGAGCTCATGGGAGGAAGAACTCTACTTTCCATTATATTTTAGTTATATCTTAAAATCTTCTATAACTCAAAATGGCACTGGAGCATAGCGATAAACTCCACTTGTCACTGTGTTTATTTGCTAAATACAAGTGATGATAAATCATTCAATTCAATTCAATTCAATTCTATTGCCACGTGGGAACAGCTTTTACAGGTGAAGATCCTATTGCCTAAGGGTTAGATCCAACAAAGATTTCTTACCAGCAAGCCGGGTCTTCCTGGATATCCCCCACTGCCTGGAAGGCCAGCGTCTCCTCGAGTTCCATTGCAACCATCCAATCCAGGAGGGCCCCTTGGGCCCTGCAGCCCTGGTAAACCCTAAAGCAATTGAAACTGGTTATGAGGTTGTTATGAAGCCATGTGAGAATTAAGGATTCATATTGTTGTACAGGGCTTAGCATGAGAAAATTTTGCATCTGGCTAGATCCTGAGCAAGCATAGATCAGGTTAGTCTATCAGGTAAAAACACATGACCACAGCTCCATTATAGTCAATGAGTGGAAAATAATTCAAGTACATTCTCACCGGAATGCCGTCTAATCCTGGAAAGCCAGGAACACCAGTAGCACCCTGGAAAATTAAAACAGTTAAATTAATTTTGTAAATTAGTCCTTGCCTTCACCATTCTAACAATTATAGGAAGAATAGTTGATCTGTCCCTTCATTCCACCAAACAGCAACCTAAGGTAGTCCACAGCAATTTTAGGTGTTTGGAGCACAGTTATTGTTGGTATTATCAAATATAATGGCATAAACCATTAGCCAAAACATCAGATACAGGCAGGAATTTTGTTCTTATTCTATTACGGGTCGTGGCTGTTTCTGGCTGTGCTGATACCCATCCCTGGCTGCCCTTCTGAAGACAGAAGTGAGCCACCTTCTTGAACCCCCCGCAGTCCATGTGGGCTATGGACATCGACAGTACTGTTACAGAGAATAGTAACAAAACTATGCCTCTTAAAAAACAGTTTCTGGCTCAACTAGATTTGAGCTGTTTGTTTGAACGTGATGGCAATTATCCTTCAAGTATTTATATGTCATTGCAGGTTGGCAATGGGTTACTCTCATCAAACTTGATGGTGGGCGCTAATACATTCTGCATGCAGCAATGTGTTTTTCTCATCTTACTCCATCTCCTTTAATTCCAGGAAATCCAGGCAGGCCACGATCTCCCTTTTGTCCTTTCTCTCCCGGTGGACCTTGTGGGCCTTGAAGTCCAGGGGAACCTGGTGGACCGTGTCTTCCTAGTAAGCCTGGCTGTCCCTGAGGTTAATAGGTAATATGTTGGCATTTTTTTCAATTTTGCAACAAATCAAGCTCAACAATAAACTCCCTGCACAGTTAAATTCCCCCATTTCAGTGGTGTTAGACACAACAGAGAGAAGATCCATTAGATATAGTGTACAGAGAGAAGTTCTCCCTGATCACGCAAGGAACAAGTTCAAAAGGGGCATTGATTTAAAATGATGTGCAAAAGAGCTTTTCAGACAGTGAGTAGTTAGGATCTGGAATGCACTCTCTGGAAATATGGTGCAGGGAGGTTCAATTGAGGCATTCAAATCGGCATTGGATGGTTATTTGAATAAAAATAATGTGCAAGAGTTTGGGAAAAAACGCCAGGAGACCAACACCAGGTAATAATGCTCATTTGAAGAGCTGGTGCATTCACAATGGATGAATGGTCTCTTTAACACAGTTCTGTGATTCCGTGAATAGGTCAGGGAAAAGTGCCAAAACTCAATGCCAAGCTGAGTTATGCATGTCAGAGCATTCAATTTTGTTTTTCCCAAGAATAGAATATA
>NC_063344.1:2338980-2354001 GCF_021869965.1 Rhincodon typus
AGTCTGGTGGCCCTTCCTCAGAACAAAGGAAGTTCTGAGGAAGGGTCACCGGGCCCGAAATATTAATTCTGATTTTTTCTTCACTGATGCTGCCAGACCTGTTGAACTTTTCCAGCAACTTCTGATTTTGTTCATAGAATTCATTTTATTTTAAATTACCAACCCACTTAATCCCTTGGTGAGAAAGTCAGCAGCGATTCTTCCTGCCCTCCACTAAAGGAAACCTTGCAAAACTCGAGGATACATCCCTTATCTTAGATGTTGTATTGTTCATTCTTGACTAGTTACATTCTTTTGGATGACAATTTTTATCAGAATATTTATCAGGATTCCATATTCTACAGTGCATTTGATTACCTGTATTTGGACCTTTCCTCATAGCTCTTAAAAGCATTCCCACCTAGATATTCATCCAGCATTTTTTTTTAATGTTCTATGGAAAGAAGTGGAAAACTTGCATTTGAATTTTATCACATCTCTAAAAAAAACCAGTGGAATTCGCAGACAATAGGGGTGCTTTTTTTTTGCTATTCTTCATTCCAATGAGAATTTCTGTTTTATCTGAATCCAAAAATGCAAAAAGGACAAATCTTTTGCTTCTCTACAATCAAAAGGGTTTTTCTCCATGTGTGCTTTTTCAAGTCAAGGCAAAATGTTTTTTCATTTGTTTACTGGAAGCTGTGTGTAACAGAAATCTCAAGCCATATCCAAAGAAACTAAAGAGAGTAGCATGATGGCAGATAATCAGACAGAACATGGATTCTCATTTCACCTTAACAAACAAAAATCTGTGGATTCACATCAGCTTTCATAAACTGTCTACATTTTATAGGTACAGCAAAAAGATGGAGCTTTGATAAATATGCATTTCAAATTACTTCATATACTCATAAAAAGATTGCAATTTGCATTCAAAGATTTTTGTTTAGGATGACAGGATAACTTGTTTCTTACATATTCACATTCCTTTTACTCCTGCTTGCAAGTTTTCTTATAATGTGTAGCTGTAGATGTAATCTCACAAACTTGCAAGCAGGAGCTAGGCAACATTACAAAGGTTATTATTCAGACTATGGTTCAAGTCTTGGTTAGTCTACAATCTAAGAGATCAGACCCTTCTTCAGAACTGATAGTGGCTAGGGAAAGGTGGTGTTTATACTGATGACAGGGGGTGGGGAAAGGAGTGAACAGATCAGTGGAGATGGAGCCCAGAGAGAGGAAAAGTTAAGCAGACAAAGAGACAGTTGATAGTAAAGCCAGGGAAAAAGAAAAGCTGATAATGAGAGCTATGAGTGGGTGAAATGGGTTGGCTGTCCTGAAAGCAGCCCATGTCATCACAGGGCCAGGGTTTGGGGGTGGGTAAAGGACATGGAAAAAGGTGTTCAAGCCCTAAAATTATGGAGCTCAATATTGTATCCTGAAGTCTGCAGGGTCCCTAAGTGGAAAATGAGATGCTGTTCTTTCAGCTTGTGCTAGAGCATTGCAGCAAGCCTGAGTCGGAGACATTGGCCAGAGAACATGGTGGTGTGTTGAAGAGGCAGGCAACTGGAAGCTCAGGGTCATTTTTAGCAAACAGAATGTAGGTGTTCTGCAAAGTGGTAGCACAGTCTGCATTTCGTCTCCCCATTGATGAGCAGACTACACTGTGAGCAGCAAATGCAGGAGACCAGCTTGAGTGATGTGCAGATAAAGCGCTGCTTCACCTGGAAGGTGTGTCTGGAGCCTTGGATAGTGAGTAGGAAGGAAGTACATGGGCAGGTGATACACTTTCTGCAGTTGCAGGGGAAGGTTCTTTGGGGGTGTGGGGAATTGCTGGGGATGGAGGAGGAGTGGACCAGGATGTCCCAGACGGAACACCTCCTTGCGGAATGTTGACATTGAGGGGAGGGGAATATGTGTCTGGTGGGGACATACCGCTGGAAGTGGTGAAAACGGCAGCTTATGATCCTCTGGATGTGAAGGTTCATGGAGTAGAAAGTGAATACCAGGAGGATCCTATCAGTGTTGAGAGAGATGAGAGGTGAAGGTAGAAGTGCAGGAAATTCATCCAGGCAACTGGGGAGTGTTCCATCACACTCCTGACTTGTGCTTTGTAGGTGATGGATAGGCTTTGGGGAGTCAGGAGGTGAGTTACTCACGACTGTATTCCTAGCCTCTAACCTGTTCTTGAATTCACTGTATTTATATGGCAAGTCTAATTCAGTTTCTGGTTGATGATAACTCCCAGGATGTTGTTACCAGGGGATTCAGTAATGGTAATACCATTGAGTGTCACAGGTTCATGCTTAGCTTCTCTCATGTTGGAGATGGTCTTCACTTGGCACTTGTGTGGCATAAATGTCGCTTGCCACTTTTCAGTGGAAGCCTAAATGTCATCCAGATTTTTGTGCAGAAAGGACAGATGCAAGTGAGTGAAGTGTAAGATGGGTGAACTAATGTCTAGACTTTGGAAATCAAGAAGTGAACACACATTCTCAGAGCGCAGAAAGAACCAGCCTTTCACTGAGAAATGACAACTGCTGTACACTTTCATGGTTTGAAGGTTTGGCAAACTGTCAGCTTTACTGTACAGGCACTCCTTGCTGTGCACTCATCACTGACCTTGCCTGGTTCCACACAGCTCTGGAAACGCACGTACCAGGTTCAAACTTCAGTTAATTCCCTCTTTGATTATTACAGCTATTCAGCTAACAGTTCCATACAGGGATTCCTCTCTCTGGCAAACTACCTGGAAATGAAACAAACACAGAGAATAATGGAGAAACTCAACAGGTCAGTTAGCATCCGTGGAGAGAAATACAGTTAACATTTCGGGTCTGGTTTGACTTCTTCAGAACACAAAGAAGAGTCATACTGAACTCAAAACATTAACTCTGTTTCTCCATTGACAGATGCTGCCAGACCTCCTGAGTTTCTTAAGCATTTTCTGCGTTAGTTTCAGATTTCCAGCATCTGAAAGATTTTGCCTTCATTCCAGTTGGATCATGTCAATTACCTGATCCAATACTACTTTCAGGGTTTCAACCTCTTTGCTTGCCCCCAAACCTGTCTCCCCTGACAATTAAAATTCTGTCCTTTTTAAAATATAAAATCAGGTCATTTTTATTTAATAACACTTACAAACACTATATAGTCCACGGGCTATTTTCCATTGCACGCCAACATCAGGATAAAGTTTCAGTGCCTTGATACTGAATAAGGTTATCAGGAAGTTGATGCATTGAAATCGGACAGTTCCTGGATTATGGCATGGAATTTGCAATTGAATGATGGTGAAATGTTCAGTGTTTGCCATTATTATATAATTAGACTAAAAGAAAGAAACTTGTAGTATGCACACACGTGCAGTTAAATGTAGAAAACTAGCAGTTGTGATCCTTTCCTTCTTCTCCTCAGGGCTTGCTGCTACATTTCTTGCAAAGGTCATCAACATTGAAACAGTGACTTGCATGAACTTCAATTTTTTTACACATTATTCTTACTGCAAAAGCTGTTGAAAATGTTAAGCCTGGGTAAGCAAGGTCTAACTGAGTTTTCATAATAAGACCTATGTACCAAGAAATAATAGCTCTTGCCCTAAAGCACATTTCTGCAAGTCTGCACTGTCATTCCCTCACAAAAGTACTAAAACGTTCACATTTTTAAAATAATAAAAATTAAGTTCTATTTTTAACACTTTACTTACAGCATTTTAGCTTCTACCTTAATTCTACGTGTTTGTAATTACTCTTCACTTTTTTTTCTGATGTGGTTTAAAAAGTGAATTATGAACCAAGTTTGATTATTCTTTAATTTGATTGGCTGATCAGTCTGTCCAATGTCTTCATTGTTGCTCAATTCCATAGATCCTGAACTGATGTTACCATTTTTAAAACCACGTCAGAGTTAAAGAAAATTACAATATTTAAAAGACATCTGGACGGGTATATGAACAGGAAGGGTTTAGGGGGATATGGGTCAAATGCTGCCAAATGGGAGTAGATTTATATTGGATATTTGGTCAGCATAGACGAGTTGGACTGAAGGGTCTGCTTCCATGCTATACATCTCTATGACTCTATGACTCTATCTGCCCATTGGAGCCTGTTTGATATGTTGTGAAAAGCTTCCTTTCAGGTCAGCAGGCAGCTTTGTCTCCTTGCTGCTGGCTATGAAGTTCAGCCCAACATGTCCGAGCAGAAATAAAATACATGTTCCTTAGGGGAGACAGGTAAACTGATGATTGTAAATAAAAATGGTTGATGATTGTAAATAAATTTTTCCTGTTTCGTGAGAAAGTACTACAGCTGAATAGCTGCTTTAAAAGGTTAGAACTGCTTAAAAAACAACAATCAGCTCATGTTCAAACCCTTGGGTGATTACAGGTATGTGCTGTAATAAAATGGCATGCAGTATAAAGATTCTGTCAAAGCCCACCCAAGCAGTTTTGTAATGCGTAATTAGGGAGAGGAGCTACACTGCACATGAACAGAAACACTTCTAACCACAGTCAGATCTTCAGTCAGGAGGAACAGTGGAAAACAGTCGGCTGTTTAGGCTCTCAAAGTTGTTCTTCCATCCAATGAAATCGTGATTGTCTGGATCCAAATTCCATCACACACTTGGCTCTACATCCTTGGCTAGAATGCATGTATCAGCCCCATTCAATATGATCAGAGCTGATGTGATGTTGACCTGAACTCTACATTCCTGCGTATCCCCAATAATCTTTCATCCTCATCAAGAATCTATCTCCCTCTGCCTTCAAAATATCTAAAGATTCTGCATCCACTGCCTTTTGAGGGAGGGAATTCCAAAACTCTCAACCCTCTGAGAGAGAAAATGTTTCCTGTTCTGTGTCTTAAACTGGTGTCTCCTTATTCTTGAACAATGACCCCTAGTTCTGAATTCTCCCACAATAGGAAACATCCTTTCCACATCCACCGTCAAGTCCCCTCAGGATTTATGTTGCAATCAAGTCACCTCTGTCACTTTTAAACTATACAGGATACAAACACAGCCTCCCTAGTCTTTCCTCTTAATGCAATCCACTCATTCCAGGGTTTAGTCCTGTAAATAAAACCAAAGAACTGCAGATGCTAGAAATCAGAAACCAAAGCAGAAATTGCTGGGAAAACTCAGCAGGTCTGGCAGCAACTGTGGAGAGAAATCAGAGTTAACATCTGGACTTGAAATGTTAACTCTGCTTTTTCCCTCCACAGATGCTGCCAGACCTGCTGAGTTTTCCCAGCAATTTCTGTTTTGGTTTTGTAAACCATCTCTGAACAGCTTTCAACAATTAATGTTGTTCCATCAGGTCCGGTGACCAGCACTGTACACAGTATAGGTGACTCACCATTGCCCTGTATAACTGAAGTATCACTGCCTTGCTCTTGTATTCAGTTCTTCCTCACAATAAAACATAACACTCTATAAACTTTCCAGAATAGCACTGTCACCTTTTCTTAAATATAGTCCAGACATCAATTCACAGAAAATAATTGTGCATTGATTAATGTTTGAGACTAAAATTTGGATCATGCCCCATTGTCATGTAAACTGTATGTGCCTTACGAAGCGAAAGGCCCAGATCAAACTTGATCCTCTGGCTTCATTAGAATAATGGTGAGTTGCACCAACAGCTCTGACCCCTGGAGTAGTATTTATTCAGACTTGGGATATGAGCATTGTTGCCTTTTAGTACCCATCCCTAATTGCCCTTGAGAAGGAAGTGGTGAGCTGCCTCTTGGACTGCTGTAGTCCTTGGTTTGTAAGGTCACTGATAGTACATTTTGGACCATCTAGATTTTTAACCGAGCAGCACTGAAGAAAAGGGGATATATTTCCAAGTTAGGATGGTGAATGATGGCTTGGAGGCAACATGGTATTTCCCATGTATCTGTTTGCCCTTATCCTTTCAGGTGGTAGTGGTCATGGGTTTGGAAGGTGCTGTCTAATGAGCCTTGGCGAGTTACTGTAGTGCATCTTGCAGATGGTATGCACTGCAGCAACTGAGCATTGGTAGTGAATGCAGGGAATGTTGAAGGTGGTGGATATGGTGCAAATTGAGTGGGTTGCTTTGTCCAGGTCCAAGGCCAGCTGGTTATTGCTGGAGCTGCACCAATGCAGGCAAGTGCGGAGTATACCACCTCAGTTGCGAATTTTGTCTTGTGAACTGTCAGGGATGGGAGGGTGAGCATTGTTGGGGGAGTGAGGAAGGGGGTGAATATTTTGGGGGTTGAGGGAGGCTGGCAGATTGGCTTTGAGGAAACGGGAAGTGAGTTACTCACCATAGGATAGTCAGCCTCAGGATCTGCTCTTGTAGCCACTGTATTTACGTGATTGGTCCAATTCAGTTTCTAATCCATCTCTGAGGAAGTCTCAAAGAAATCCCAATATATAATTTGTCCAGATACCAACGTGGTGTGGAAATTGTGTATTTTACTAGTAAACCAGTAAATATGGAGATGTTACTGTAAGTGAAGGCTGCATACAGATATCAGACTGTAGTTAGTGGAGTGACTGCAGGAGAATGAAGGAGCAGAGCAACTGTAGTCTTTCCTGTTACTCACAGCCCCTTTTGAAAATAAATCTTAGATTTATATCTGTTTACAAAATGTAGAGTCTAGCCCTCCATGAGTCAATTTTAAGGATTTACATGTTTTCTGCCCTCAGACAGTGGGTTCTGCTTGTGCCCTCTTGCATTCTGTTTCTATCAGATGTCATCAGGAACAATCACATTTTATTGATTAGATTTAAGATGCTAGAGTAGGCACTGACAACACTAACATGACTGCACTGGATTGTAAAACAGACTCTGAAGAAGGGTCTAGGCCCAAAACGTCAGCCTTTCTGCTCCTCTGATGCTGCTTGGCCTGCTGTGTTCATCCAGCTCTACACCTTGTTATCTACATAAATAAAAGTGCTCACCCGCTGACAGTGTTCACCCCCTCCCTCAGCACGCCCCTCACTCCCTGACAGTACTCACCCCTCCCTCACCCTCTGACAGTACCAGCTGGCTGTGCAATGGAGTGAGAGCAGGTTGGTGCCAGGTTCCACACAGACAGCTCATAAAGAAACAGAGGAGTTCACTAGTCATCATTACACAGGATGGAATATGAGCTTTTAGTTTCCATCAATGCCAATGGGAGAAATGACTTGATAATGCCATCCATTTTCTTATTGGGAAGGAGGGT
Source organism: Rhincodon typus (assembly GCF_021869965.1). Taxonomy (NCBI): domain Eukaryota; kingdom Metazoa; phylum Chordata; class Chondrichthyes; order Orectolobiformes; family Rhincodontidae; genus Rhincodon; species Rhincodon typus. The sequence goes on from NC_063344.1 coordinate 2,346,156, forward strand.
AAAATACAATAAAGCCAATGTGTAACAGCAAGGTTTCTGTTTAGTTTCTGTCCAATTGTTTTGTTGTCAAATAGGTCACTGTCTGCTTTCATCTGGAGGAATAGAATGCAGCATAGGTGGGATCAATAAAAGAAAAGAAAGAATATAATTTAAAGATAAAGAAAATATTTTCCAATTTTGCATTTTATTTCTGAAAGAACTGGTAATAATAATATAAACCTGGAAATTACTGGAAATGGCTTCAAATAGCCACTAGGAGACAGCAGAGACAATCGAGAATGACAGATAACACAATATTCATAATAACTTCTGTAACAACTTCCCAAAGTCATCCCAACAACTTGAACCCTTTCAACATTTCCACAAACTTTCCCTCTCATAGACTGATCTATCACCCTGAGATTACATCTCTGAAATGAAACACTGGTGCCTTGTTGTTAGAATCTCTGGATGCTGGAGTAGGAATGTTTATTGCCTTCACATTGAAAATTGCTTTTGGTCCGATATTTTCATGGCAGTGTTCTTCCATAATTCTAGCTAGAAGCATTGCACCAGAAAATGATAAAGAATTAGAGATTTCTCTCCTCTAGCCCTTAATTTCCACTGTCTTTCTTGGTCCTGCCTATGCAGCTCTGCGTATGTTTCATGTAAATAGCATGGCTGTGTACGTGGAGGAGTTTCCAACATGTCCCTTCCTTATCACTGCTGGTGAGTGGAAGGCCATTGTAAATTGGGACAATGATTCTGGATCCCCTGATGAAGTGAAAGGTTCCTCTCTCAGCAATAGTCTGAAATTGGCCATTTGATCATTACAGTAACATGTCAGAGCTTGCTATGTCTTCTATCTCATTCTATTACAACAAGTCAACTTATGGGAGTTCTTTTTCCCAATGACATACTGGTAGTTGACAAAGTTGTAGCAATGTGGTCACAATAATTTGCCCTCCTCAATAAAAATAGTGCCGTGAATCTGTGATATGAATGCATTAGGAGTTATTGAATATACTTGAATGCTCACTTTGTGGAAAAGCATGTTTACTAATAAATGCATGCAGACATTTTGAAGATGTAATGTAATCTGACAGTTATACATCAGAGTGTTTGCCCTTTTTTTCACATGGCCATCAATCTTTCTCAACTACATGTACACCGTAATTCACATCAGAACTTTCTAATACACAGAATATGACGTGGCAGGACCACATCCTAATTGCATGTATTTTTTTAAGAAGGAGGATGCTGATGTAGCTTTTTGCAGCATTTTGAGTTTTTTTAAAATTCATTCATTGGATGTGGGCACTTCTTAATTGCCTCCCCAGGGCAGTTAAGAGTCAATCACATTGCTGTGGGTCTGGAGTTACATATAGGCCAGACCAGGTAAGGAGGCAGATTTCCCTCCCTAAAGGGCATTAGTGAACAGTTCCATGGTCATCATTAGACTCTTGATTCCAGATTGTTATTGCCGTGGTGGGATTCAAACCCAGGTCCTAGAACATTTCTGGATGAATAGTCTACTATAATACCACTAGACCATCCCCTGTGTAAATTGGTAGATTTGAAGCTGTAGCCATAAAATACTCTTTTTACCTTTTTAACACCCCAACACTGTCAGTTATTCAGAAAAAATATTGTTCTCTCAAATTGTCATTAATGAGAAGATGTCATCATTCCTTTAAAATAAGAGCAAATTGTGTATTTGTTTCGAGTGAAGGAGGATGAGAAACATAATTCAGGATGGCTCCAAGGTCAAAAAGTGTGAAAGGAGAGATAAAGTAAACCTAGAAACAATGCTCAGTCATCACCAAGGGCTATCGAATCTTTTATTTGTGTCTCAATCGCAAAACTGAGTCAAGAAAAGAATTTCATAGCTTATGACATCTCAGTAATGACTGAATTAGAGAGTGTGAAGGGGTGGTGTATCCTATCTCAGTTACACACACATTCAGACAGAGAACATATTGTCTTTAGCTTTAACGGAGTTGTTCACATACCTGGGCTCCTTTAGCAGGGAAACATTGGCAGACCGAACAATCTCGTCCGTAACAGGGACCAGTGTAGTCAATATGACCCTAAAACAGGAAAATCATTGATGAGAGACTGATAATATGCAGAAAATAGCAACAAAGCAAGATAAATTGAGAATGTTCTTAATGAGTAATTCTTCAAAATAGTTGGTTAATTTAACCAGAAAACACTTTTATTAACCTGCAGCAATGGATCCCAGCAAAATAATTTGAGAAATGGATAATGGGGCATTTCTGAGGAGCTTCTGAGCAGCACGGGCAGGGAGAAACACAAGGTTTCCTTGGGGCAGGTGAGACATCCCCGCTCTACCATGTTCACGAGGAAACCTTTAAAGTGTAAGGTTAAATGTTCCGGTTGGTACACTTCTCCTGTGCACGGGAGATTCCCTGATGAGACTGGAACCCAGAACTGTTACAGCATCACAGAAACATGAAATGGCTACAGCACAGAAGGAAGATACTAGGCTGACTGTATCCACGCTTGCTATCTGTGACAGCAATTCACCAAGTGGCACACTCCACCCTTTCTCTGTAAAGGTTTCCTGTTCAAAGAATTACCCACTTCCGCATTGAAAGCCATGTTTGAATCTGCCTCCACCACGCTCTCATACAGCTCATTCCAGATCCTAAACACTCGTTTGATAAAAAAGGTTGCCTTTATGTTGCTAATGCTGGTTCTCAAACTTCCCACCAATGAGAACAGTTCCTCTCTCTGCTCTGATCAGTCTCATTATGATTTTGGATGTCTCCAGACCAATCTTCTCTCTACAGGAGAACAATCCCAGATTCTTCAATTGATATATGTAGTTGAGGCTCCTCATCCATGGAACTATTCTTGTGGATCTCTTCTGAACTCTAAGGCAAAGATCCTTAGACAGCACTTTCCAAGCCCACAACCACTTCCATCTAGAAGGACAAGGGAACACCACTATATGTAAGTTCCCCTCCAAGCTACTCACCATCCCGACTTTGAAATGTATCGCTGTTCCTTTATTGTTGCTGGGTCAAAATCCTGGAATTTCCTCCCTAAGGGCATTGTGGGTCAACCTACAGCACATGGACTGCAGTGGTTCAAGAAGACAGCTCATCACCACCTTCTCAAGGGCAACTAGGGGTGGGCAAGAAATGCTGGCCAGCCAGCGACACCCATATCCCATGAGCGAATAATAAAAAGCAGTGGAAGAGATTACTATAGACGAGCTGGAGCCAGAGAGTGTATACAAAGGGAGATTTGACCAGCAACAAGTAGCTGTTTGGTCTGTGAGGTGGTGACAGTTGTTGAAGAAAAGACCTTCTGCCTGCCAACAGCTGTGTGATTGGTTCCCAGGTAACTGAACAGCTTGTTGGAGTGAATGTTTGGTCAGAAGCCATTGGATCTCTGAAAAGGAAGGTGCTGTATTTTTACTCAGCAGCAAAAAAAAAACCACAAGCCTGAAGAAAAAGCAGTTTATTTCCCCTCATCAGTCACTGTGGCTTTTAACTAATACGTCAGAGACCTGCAAATGTGAAGAAGTAAACCCCTGCCTTCTGCAAACAAGTGATGTATCTGGAGAAGGAAAACCAAGCAGCAGCAGGTCCAACAAACCAAAAGGAGCATCTGAGTGAACCTCTGTGGACAGACACCAAGTCTTTCCCTCCACCTAGAACACCCAAGGTTATTTTGGTGTCTGCCTGTGTGAGTGTGGGTAGAGTTATATGTCAATAGTTCATGATTATTTACATGTAGCTACAGTCCATTTATTTGTTATAAATAGTCATTCTTGTTCAGTACAGAAAGCTGCTCCATGCTTTCTATCAACCTGGGTCTAAAAGATAGGAGAATTGGAGAATTCTAAATACTTGTTAAAACCTTTAACTTTTATGATGACCCTGGAAATAGTGGGGCTTGATTTCCAGCACATGACCTCAGTGAGTTGTAACATCTTTGAGACAGAAAATTCTTCCTCATCTCTATCTTAATCTGTTACTGTGCAGGAATAGGAAGGTAAGCCATTGAAGGAAATGCTTTAGTTATGACAAGACAGATAAAGATGAAAACAGGCTGCAGCAGTCCCATCTAACTGGACATCAGTGGAGTGGCATTGGATGAAGATGGTGCAGTCAACTGGTTTAAAGACTACAAATGGAATGGGAAAGCTAAGCAGGGATAGACCACCATAGAAACATAGAAACTAGAAGCAGGAGTCATAAAGCTGTACAGCACAGAAACAGGCCCTTCAGTCCAACTCGTCTATGCCGAACAGATATCCCAAATTAATCTAGTACCATTTGCCAGCTTCTATTTTCTATGTTTCTATGGTGGTCTATCCCTGCATAGCTTGTAGGAATAGGCATTCAGCTCACTGAGCCCACTCCATCATTCAATGTGATCATGGCTGATACTCTTTCTCAATGCCATACACTCCCTCTCTCCCCATATCCTTTATATGTCTAACTTGTTTTTCAATATACAGGCTTATATTTTGGTAGCCAAGCAAATAAACGCCTACCTATATATTTTGTGCTATAGTTCACACGAGCTATGTGACCACTTATGAACATATTTGAGGTTAAAACTATTTACCTCGTGATCCAGACACATATTTTCATTGTAACAGGTGCTGAGACTGATAAGGAGTTGGGAGGTCATGTTGCGGCTGTACGGGACATTGGTTCAGCCACTTTTGGAATACTGTGTGCAATTCTGGTCTCCCTACTACAGGAAGGATGTTGTGAAACTTGAAAGGATTCAGAAAAGATGTACAAGGATGTTGCCAGGGGTGGAGGGTTTGAGCTCTAGGGAGAGGCTGAATAGGCCGGGGCTATTTTTCCTGGAGCATCGGGGGCTAAGGGGTGTCCTTAGAGAGGTATATAAAATCATGAAAGGCATGGAAGGCTAAATAGCAAGGTCTTTTCCCCAAATCAAAAATTAGAGGTCATGGCTGATGTGTTTCTCATTCTCCCCCCTTCTCCCCATAACTCTTGATCCCCTTATCAATCAAGAACCTTTCACTCTCATCTTAAATATACTCACTGACTTGGCCTCCACAGCCCTCTGCGACAATGAGTTCCACAGATTCACCACCCTCTGGCTGAGGAAATTCCTCCTCATCTCAGTTTGAAAGGGTCATCCCTTCACTCTGAAGCTGTGCCTCAGATAACATGGGGACCAGGAAGCAAGTTGAGTACAACCGTCAGAGACTGTTATTGAAGCAGGACTGATAAACCATGGGGCAATTAGTTGCTTGAAAAAGAGAAATGTTAGAGGATAAGGAGAGTAAGCAGTAGTGTGTTTGGAAATGGTGGCTTGTATTGAGAATAACACAAGCATAGATTCACGACCAAAATGTCTTTTCCTATGCTCTAGCATTTCTTGACTCCATGACACACAGTATCATTTTATTGTCTCTTTTTAAGCACTTTACTTCTTACCATAGCCTTCACACACAATTTCCTTCATGCCTCATCTGTGCCATGGTCACTAGTGATCCTGGGTCAACAATGCTGAAAGTGAAACTGCTGTCCCTTCCCTTCTCCCACACAGCTCCCACAGCCCGACAAGCTGGTTAGCGAGTTTCTGAAGCCTTGAACTAAAGGCAGTTTTATTTCTATATGCTCAAGTACAGCATGTAATGGTTGGGTAATGAATAGCTTTGAGGAATGTGGGATTGGGTTGCTCGGTTGGTTGGACAGCTGTTTTGTGATGCAGAGTGACAGTAACAGTTTGCGTTCAATTCCTGTATTGTCAGAGGTGACCATGAAGGATTCTCTTTCTCAACCTCTTCCCTTGCCTAAGGCATGGTGACTGTCAGGTTGAACCACCATCAGTCATTTCTCTCTAAAGAGAGAGCAGCCGTATGGTTCAGTACAGCTATGGTGACTTTACCCTTTATACATAATAAACTTTATCATATGTGCACTCACATTTTGCACATACTAGTACACACCATAATCACAACAATGTTTCAAACAATGTATTAGAGAAGAGTTTCAAAGCTCTGCCAATTGGCTGATATAGCTGCTCGACATTTATAATATAATACCTTTAGAATTTCATCAGGAGTAACAAAAGTGACCTTTTGATACCTCCTCTAGAGAGTGATTTCTCTGGATTTACAGGAATTAAACATTTGTGTTTTGAGTAAATAAATGTTTTTGCCTCATTGATAGTGATGCCCTGTCGTAAATTGTAACCACTCAACTCCATTAGTAAGTTTGGAGTTATTTCCATTTCTACAGTTACAGGATGCTGTTGAAAAGCAAGAGAAATTTTGTGTTTTACTGATCCTCAATAGAGAGGAGTTGGCGGCATATCGTTAAAACTGACTTGGGCTGAACTCCAGAGACATAGGTGCAATGCCTAATGTACAGCAGGTGGAATTTGAATTCAGTTGATAAATCTGAAATTAAAAAGTGAATATCAGTCACAGTGCCATGAAACCAGCCTCTCAGTTGTATCAAATTGCAAGAAAAAGCCTAAAATGAATGAACCTACTAACAATTGGGAGTTCATATCAGAATTGGGAGAGTCAGTCATCTCACAGAATCATACTTTACAGAAGATACCCATAAAAACACTATGACTATCCTGGGTGTGATAGGTTGTGGCACAGTGGGGTATATTTACACAAGAAGGAATCTAACCATTGTTCTTGGCATTCAATGGATTTACGATTGCTCAATCCCCATTATCAACATCCTGGACAGTTACCATTGACCAAACATTTTACCATACCAGCCATATGAATACAGTGACTACATAAACAGGTCAGAGAGTCAGAATATTCCAGCAAGTAACTCATCTGCAGTCTCCTCAAAGTCTGTACACAATGTACAAAGTTCAGGTCAGGAATGTGATGGGAATACTCCCTACTTGCCTGGATGGATGCTGCTCCAACAACTAAAGAAGCTTGGCACCATCCAGGACAAAGCAGCCCACTTGATTGGCATCACATCCACAAATATCTACTCCCTCCACTACCAATGCTTAGTAGCAGCAGTATGTACTATCTACAAAATGTACTGTAGCTTCTCATCAAGAGTCCTTCAAAAGCAAACTCACTACCTCTACCGCCTAGAAGGATAAAGGCAGCAGATACATGGGAACACCACCACTCCAAGCTACAAACCATCTGACTTGTAACAATATCACTGTTTCTTCACTATCACTGGATCAAAATCCTGAGACACCCCTTCTATTAGCACTGCGAACTACATTAGTTCAAGATGGTGACTTGCCCCTCACTTTCTAAAGTTCTGTCAGAACAGGCAATAAATGCTCTTATAGGGGTCAAACCAATGAGTGATACCTATTTAACTAGCTTAGGTTTGAAATTCCAAGCAGTAGAAGAAAAGACAGTTGCATCGTTTTCCCAATGCGGCCCAGCACTTAGAGATGTTTCTACATTTACTTCCAGGAAACCGTACCAGGATCTATGGTTCTAATTAAGTCCAGTAAAAGCAGATGTGAGATCCATCATGCACTCATAAATGGCCAAAAGATACAAGGAAACTCCATGATATTGATTACCTTTCCAGGTGAGACTGTCCCACTATCAAAAACTAAACTATATTTTTAATAAGAGACAACAAGGTGCAGGGCTGGATGAACACAGCAGGCCAAGCAGCATCATAGGAGCAGAGAGGCTGACGTTTCGGGCCTAGACCCTTCACCTACGCTCGGTTCGCAACAAACAACTGCACCTCCCAGTCGCGAACCATTTCAACTCCCCCTCCCATTCCTCAGACGACATGTCCATCCTGGGCCTCCTGCAGTGCCACAACGATGCCACCCGAAGGTTGCAGGAACAGCAACTCATATTCCGCTTGGGAACCCTGCAGTT
>NC_063344.1:2354401-2368973 GCF_021869965.1 Rhincodon typus
CATTGAGTTGCAGGGTTCCCAAGCGGAATATGAGTTGCTGTTCCTGCAACCTTCGGGTGGCATCGTTGTGGCACTGCAGGAGGCCCAGGATGGACATGTCGTCTGAGGAATGGGAGGGGGAGTTGAAATGGTTCGCGACTGGGAGGTGCAGTTGTTTGTTGCGAACCGAGCGTAGGTGAAGGGTCTAGGCCCGAAACGTCAGCCTCTCTGCTCCTATGATGCTGCTTGGCCTGCTGTGTTCATCCAGCCCTGCACCTTGTTGTCTCGGATTCTCCAGCATCTGCAGTTCCTACTATCTCTGATATATTTTTAATAAGTTGCTTCTTCAGCTGCTTCCATTGCAAACAAAAAGGCCAGATCAGTGCCATATCTAGTCCCATTTGCCAGCATTTAGCCCTTATCCCTCTAAACCCTTCCTATTCATATACCCATCCACATGCCTTTTAAATGTTGTAATTGTACCTGCTTCCACCATTTCCTCTAGCAGCTTGTTCCATACACGCACCACCATCCGCATGAACAAGTTACCCCTCAGGTCCTTTTTAAGTCTTTTCCTTCTCACCTTAAACCTTACCCTCTAGTTTCGGACTCCCCCACCCTAGAAAAATGACCTTGACTATTCACCCTCAGCCTCCGACGCTCCCAGCCTATTTAACCTCTCCCTATAACTCAAATCTTCAAGTCCCAGCAACATCCTTGTAAATCTTTTTTGCACCCACTCGAATTTAACAACATTCTTCCTCCAGAAGGGCAACCAGAATTGTATGTGGTATTCTAACCTCTGCATAAAGATACTTCTATTTATTCCATGGCCATCTGGAAGGGCAAGCGCAGCAGATACATGGGAACACCATCACATTTAAGTTCCCCTCCAAGCCACTCACTATCCTGACATGGAAATATATCGCCATTCCTTCACTGTTACTGGGTCAAAATCCTGGAATTCCCTCAGTGGTATTGATGGTCAACCCACAGCAGGTGGATTGTAGCAGTTCAAGAAGGCAGCTCACCACCATCTTTTCAAGGGCAACTAGGAACGGGCAACAAATGTTGGACAGCCAGTGACTCCCATATCCCACAAACGAATAACAAACCTTCGTCTGAAATGACTTACCTCTCACTGTTTCCTAAGACTGTAAGCCCTTGTTCTAGACCATCCTCAGCTAAGCGGAAACATTATCCTTGCATCCAGTCTGTCGAGTCCCGTCAGAATTTTATATGCTTCAATGTAATCCCCTCTCATTCTTCTAAACTCTAGTTCATACAGGTCCAGTTGTCCCAATCTCTCCTCATATAACAACCCTGCCATCCCAGGATTCAGTCTGATGAACAGGCATGGCCCTCTCTCTCTATGCGAGGTATATTTTTTTCTCAGGTATGGAGACCAAAGCTGCACACAACACCCCAGGTGTGGTCTCACCATAGCACTGTATAATTGCAGCAAGACATCCTTGCCTCTGTACTCAAACCCTCTTGCAATGAAGGCCAACAGGCCATTTGGCTTTATAACTGCTTGCTATACTTGCATGCTTTCTTTCAGTGCCTGATGTGCAAGAACACCCAGGTCCCTCTGTTAATCAACAGTTTCCAATCTGTCCCTATTTAAATAACACTCTGCTATTCTCTTATTCCTACCAAACTTGTCAACTTGTCTAAGTCATCCTGAAGCCTCTTTACATTTTCCTCACCATTCACACTCTCATCAAGCTTTGTGTTGTCAATAAACTTGGAAATATTACACTTTTATTCCCTCATCCAAAGGATCAGAGCACTAAGCACTAAGCACAATGGTACCCCATTGTCACCATCTCCCATTCTGCCAACAACTTATTTATTTCTTTTCTCTGTTTCCCGTCTGCTACCCAATTCTCATTCCATGCTATTACATTACTCTGCAATTCTATTTGCTTTGTTTTTAAACAATAGCCTCTCATGTGGGACTTTTTCAAAAGCTTTCTGAAAATCTAAATACATCATGTTTTCCTCAGCTATTCTACGAATTAAGTCCTCAAAAAGCTCTAGCAGGTTTATTGATAATGATCCTCCTTTTGTAAATCAATGTTTCTTTGTGTAATACTATAAGTATTTTTCAAGTCTTCTGTTATCACATCCTTCATTGTAGACTCCAGCATCTTCCCTACAACAGTTGTTAGGCTAACCGGTCTATAATTCGCTGCTTTCTCCCTCCCTCCTTTTATAAACAGTGGGGTTACATTTACCACTCTCCAATCTGCTGGGGCTATTCTAGGATCTACAGAATTTTACAAAACACCAACCAATACATCCAATATTTGCATAATCACCTTCGATAGTACCCTGGAATGTATATTATCAGGCCCTGGGGATTTATTAGCTTTCAGCTCCATTAATTTCTCTCTCAATTTTTGTTTATTAATATTAGTCGTTTTCAGTTTCTTCTTTCCAATAGATTCTTGGTCCCTAGTACTTCTGGGAAGTTTCTTTTGAGTCTTCTTCTGTGAAGGCAGAACAACAGTATTTGTTTAACTGCCCTGCCATCTCCTTGTTCTCTATTATCAATTCTCACTTGTCTTCACTAATCTTTGACTTTTTACATGTAGAAACTCTTACAGTCAATGTTTCTGTTCCTTGCAAGGTTAGTCTTTATTTTTACTCTCATAATCAACCTTTTGGTTCCACTTTGCTAAATTCTAAACTGCTCCCAAACCTCAGGTTTGTAACTTTTTCTAGCATCTTTATACAATGTCTCTTTGGATCTAACATTATCCTTAACTTTTTTGTTAACCATAGTTGAGCCACTTTTCCCATTGAGTTTCTTCACCCAAAATGAATATGTAACTGCTGCAATGTAGGCATTTGTTCCTTAAATATTAACCATTGTCTGACCACTGCCACAACTTTAAATGAAATTAGTCAGTCTATCACAACCAAATCTCTCCTCCTACATTATAGTTTCCTTTGTTTAGATTTAGGACTCTAGTTTTGGATGGAACTTGTGTCCTTTCTATCTGAATAAAGAATTTGTTTGTATTATGTCTGCTTTTTGTAAACAACCTCTCATAACCAGATTGCTAATTAGCCCTTTCTCCCAATTCTAGGATGGTCAGCCTCTGATTTTGCTTTTCAAAGTATTGGTTGGAAAATCCATTTTGCATACATCTCATATAAAGTACATTTCACTAGGGTAGCCCCATGGAAATTAAGCCTCAATATTCCAGAATAAAGTGTCTAAAAGTACGCAGAATTCCCCACTTTACCTGCCTGTTAGACCAAGGTTGATAGAAAGCATGGACCAGGTTTCTGGACTTAACAAGAATGTTTATTTATTACAAATAACTGTAGATAAGAAATTACGAATCTTTCACATACAACAAAGAAGATTTACAAGGATGTTGCCAGGACTAGTAGGCCTGAGTTGTAGGGAGAGGTTGGCCAGGATAGGATTTTATTCCTTAGAATGTGGGAGAATGAGGGGCGACCTTATTGAGGTGTATAAATTCATGAGGGGTATATAGGGATGGGGAATTGAAAACTAGAGGGCATAGGTTTAAGAGATAACAAGGTGTAGAGCTGGATGAACACAGCAGGCCAAGCAGCATCAGAGGAGCAGGAAGGCTGACGTTTTGGGCCTAGACCCTTCTTCAGAAATGGGATAAGGTGAGCGGGGAAAGATTTAAGAAGGATGTGAGAGGCAACTTCTTCACACAGAGAGTGGTGCATATATGGAAAGGGCTGCCAGAGAAAGTGGTTGAAGCAGGGACAAGAGTAACATTTAAAAAAACATCTGGATAGGTACATGGATGGGAAGGGTTTAGAGGGAAATGGACCAAATGTGGGCAATTGGAACTAGCTGAGAGGGCACCATAGTCAGCATGGACCAGTTTGGGCCGAAGGGCCTGTTCCTATGCTGTATTACTCTATGACTCTATAACTCTATAACTCTACACACTTATAAGGCTCCCCCTCTACACACACATACAGACAAATAAACAGAGGGAAAGACAGGGAACATGGTCCCTGTTCACAGGATTTGTGAGATGATTCTTGTGCTGATCATAATGCTGCTTCTCGATCTTCCCTTTCCAGATACTTTCACTTATTTACAGGAGGCACAGGGTGTCTGGTTCACATTTATCAAGGTCTTTCACTTATCAATTAAAATTCACAGTTTACAGCACCTGGAAAGGGGAAATTAATTGGCTATCTTCGAGTCTAAGATCCTCTTTTTACTGCAGAGAAAGGAGACAGTGCCTACCGTTGTGGAGATCCAATCACATCTGCCAAGAGATTAACACCCCCAAGGTGTTCAGCCTGGGAGCTTATCACATGGCTGTTGGCTGGCAGAAGTCCTTTGTCATCAATAATTGGTCATTACTTCACAAATCAGTCAGCTCTTATAGCTTCATTATTACACACCCCCTGGATCTAGCTCACCTTGAAACGAGGCTTCCTTTACTGCTTGAACAAATGGCTGTGTAAGCACCATTTACAATGAATGTCAGATTACTTGCTTTTAAAATTGCCCCATCAATCCTTGGTTTTTAAATCTGTCCTTCTGCCATTTCAGTCCATAATCAAAAATATTACAACAATAAAAAGATCGACAGTCTTGACAACGTTAATGTACACTTTCGATCTGGACAGAACTTTGATTTGGCCACATTTGGAGTAATAGAACATAGAACATAGAACAATGAACAGGACAGCATAGTACAGGCCCTTCAGCCCACAATGTTGTGCCAACCTATTATCCTACTAAGATCAATCTACCCTGCATACCCTACCTTTTACTATCCTCCATGTGCCTATCCAAGAGTCGCTTAAATGTCCCTAAAGTATCTGATTCCACTACCATTGCCGGCAGCGCATTCCACACACCCACCACTCTCCGTGTGAAGAACCTACCTCTGACATCTCCCCTATACCTTCCTCCAATCACCCTAAAATTATGCCCCTCGTAATAGTCATTTCCGCCCTCGGAAAAAGTCTCTGACTATCCACTCTATCTATGCCTCTCATCATCTTGTACACCTCAATCAAGTCATCTCTCATCCTTCTTCGCTCCAATGAAAAAACCCTAGCTCCTTCACCCTTTCCTCATAAGACCTGCCCTCCAGTCCAGGCAGCACCCTGGTAAATTTCCTCTGCACCCTCTCTAAAGTTTCCACATCCTTCCTATAGTGAGGCAACCAGAACTGAACACAATATTCCAAATGTGGTCTTACCAGAGTTTTATAGAGCTGCAGCTCTTGCGGCTCTTAATCTCAATTCCCCTGCCAATGAAAGCCAACACACCATACTCCTTCTTTACAACCCTATCAACTTGGGTAGAAACTTTGAGGGATCTATGGACGTGGACCCCAAGATCCCTCTGTTCCTCCACACTGCCAAGAATCCTGCCATTAACCCTGTATTCTGCATTCAAATTCAACCTTCCAAAATGAATCACTTCACACTTTTCTGGGTTGAATTCCATCTGCCACTTCTTTGCCCAGCTCTGCATCCTGTCAATGTCCCGTCGCAACCTACAACAGCCCTTCACGCTGTCCACAACTCCACCAACCTTCGTGTCATCAGCAAGCTTACTAACCCACCCTTCCACTTCCTCATCCAAGTCATTTATAAAGATCACAAACAGCAGAGGTCCCAGAACAGATCCCTGTGGAACACCACTGGTCACCAAGCTCCAGGCTGAATACTTTCCATCTACTACCACCCTCTGTCTTCTATTGGACAGGCAATTTTATATCCAGACAGCCAAATTTCTGCAAATCCCATGCCTCCTTACTTTCTAAATGAGCTTACCATGTGGAACCTTATCAAATGCCTTGCTAAAATCCATATACACCACATCCACTGCTCTACCTTCATCAATGTGTTTTGTCACATCCTCAAAGAATTCAATAAGGCTTATGAGGCATGACCTGCCTCTCACAAAGCCATGCTGACTATTTCTAATCAAACTGTGCTTTTCCAAATAATCATAAATACTATCTCTCAGAATCCTCTCCAATAATTTGCCCACCACAGAAGTAAGACTGACCGGTCTGTAATTTCCAGGATTATCCTTATTCCCTTTCTTGAACAAGGGAATGACATTTGCCACCCTCCAATTTTCTGGCACTACTCCAGTGGACAGTGAAGATGCAAAGATCATTGCCAAAGGGGCAGCAATCTCTTCCCTCGCTTCCCGTAGAAACCTTGGGTATATCCCGTCTGGCCCAGGGAACTTATCTAACCTCATGTTTCTCAAAATTTCTAGCACATCCTCCTTCCTAACATCAACTTGTTCGAGCATATCTGCCTGTTTCATGCTGTCCTCACAAACGTCAAGGTCCCTCTCACTGGTGAATACTGAAGCAAAGTATTCATTAAGGACCTCCCCTACCTCCTCTGACTCTACGTACAAGTTCTGTCCACTATCCCTGATCAGCCCTACCCTCACTCTAGCCATCCTCTTGTTCCTCACATAAGCATAGAACACCTTGGGGTTTTCCTTGATCCTACCTGCCAAGGTTTTCGCATACCCCCTTCTAGTTCTCCTGAGACCATTCTTCAGTTCCTTCCGGCGTCCTTGTAGACCTCTAGAGCCCTGTCCAATCCTTGCTTCCTCAACCTTAAGTAAGCTTCCTTCGTCCTCTTGACTAGATGTTCCACATGTCTTGTTATCCAAGGTTCCTTCACCTTACCAACCTTTCCTTGCCTCAGTGGGACAAACCTATCCAGTACCTGTAACAACTGCTCCCTAAACAACCTCCACATTTCTATCATTGACAGTTGTGTGCAGTTAGTCCATAAGACTGTAAGAAAATGGAACAGGAGTAGGCCATTCAGCCCATTGACTTTGCTTTGCCATTTGATCATAGCTATGTTTCTCAACTCCATTCTCCTGCCTTCTCCCAGCAACCCTTGATCCCCTTTCCAATCATGAATCTATCTATCCCTGTCTTAAATGCACTCAATGTTTTGGCCTCCACAGCTTTCTGAGGCAATGAGTTCCACAGAGTCACCACCCTTTGGCTAAAGAAATTCCTCCTCATCTCAGTTCTATAGGGTCATCCCATCTCTCCGAGGCTGTTCCCTTGGGTCCTAGTCTGTCTTACAAGTGGAAACATCATCTCCACATCCACTCTGTCCAGGTCTCTCAGTATTCTGTAAGTTTCAATTAGAAACCTCCCTCATCCTTCTAAACTCCATCGAGTACAGATCAAGAGCCCTCAATAGCTCCTCATATGACAAGTCTTTCATCCCCGGGATCATTCTTGTAAACTTCCTCCAAACCGCCTCCAATGCGAGCACATCCTTCCCTAGATACAGGACCCAAAACATCCCACAATATTCCAAATGTGGTCTGCCAGAGAGTTATACAGCCTCAGCAGTACGTCTCTGCTCTTGTATTCTCGGTCTCTGGAAATGAATGTTAACATTGCAATTGCCTTCCTAACTTCCAACTGAATCTGCATGTCAATCTTATGAGAATCCTGAACCAGAAACTCCCAAGTCCCTTTGTGCTTCAGATTTCCAGAGCCTTTCCCCGTTTATGAAAAAGACTATGTCTCCATTCCTCCTCCTAAAATGTATTACCTCACACTTTCCCACAGCGTATTCCATCTACTACTTCTTTGCCCAGTCCTAGTCTGTCCAAGTCCTTCTACAGCCTCCCCACTTCCTTGAGATTACCTATCCGTCCACCTATCTTTATGTAATTTGCAAACTTAGTAACAATACCCTCAGTTCCTTTGCCCAGATCATTAACATATAATGTGAATAGCTGTGATTCCAACACTGACCCCTGTGGAACTCCACTAGTCACCGGCTGCCATCCTGAAAAAGACCTCTTTATCCTTACTCTCTGCTTCTGCTAGTCAGCCAATCCTGTGTTGATGCCAGTAACTTGTCCCTAACACCATGGGCTCTTCACTTATTTAGCAGCCTCCTGTGCAGCACCTTGTCAAAGGCCTTTTGGAAATCCAAATAGATCACATCCACCATCTCTCCTTTGTCTAACTTGCTCATTACCTCCACAAAGAATTCTAACAGATTTGTCAGGCATGACTTCCCCTTAATGAAGCTATGCTGACTCCGCCCTATTTTACCATGCACTTCCAATCTCCGCATTCCCAACCTTAGTAGTGGACTCTAAAATCTTACCAAAGACTGAAGTCAGGCTAAATAGCCTGTGGCTTCCTGTCCTCTGGGACCCTCCCTGACTCCAGTGATTCCTGAAAGATCTCCACGATTGCCTCTACAATCTCCTCAGCTATCTCCTTCAGAACCCTGGGGTGTAGTCCAACTGGTCAAGGTGACTTATCCACCTTCAGATCTTTCTGCTATCCTAGCTCCTTTTCCTTAGTGATGGTCACCGCACTTAAGACAGAGATGAGGAAGAATTTCTCCTTTTACCACAGTTCTTTACCACAGATTAGTGATGATGTTGCATCATCATACTCTAGACTGAGGTAGACAGATTTTTAATCAGTAAGAGAATCTGTAAGTTTTGTGGAAAAGACAGAAAAGTGGAGTTAAGGATTATTAGATTAGCCATGATCTCATTAAATAATGAAGCAGGCTCAATGGGTTGAATGATCTATTTCTACTCCTAAGTTGTGATGTTATGATCTTAAAATAAATTACCCAGTTTTTGATGCGACCAATTAAATATGCTAAACCATCTATATGAACTCAAAAATAGTAATAATGGAAGCACCTTTTATGACTAAGCATCTACTCCAGAATAATAACATTGCAGGCATTGGGAGTTGAGTTTCTCAGTCTCACTAACCTTACGCTGCCAACAATTAGGCATCCGAGCAGCTAGATACACAAGATACCTAATGGAATAGTACACTGGGCACTAGCTCCATGATCTCAAATGAAACAATCATCCCTGCCTCAACCATTCTTTGTAACAAACTATCCTGCCTTTTAGCAATCCACTGTGTGCAGAAATTCCTCTAATCTTTTTTGAATTCTCAATTGTTGTGTTATATCTATTTACATCAATTTAAGACTGAGATGAGGAGGAATTTCTTCACTCAGAGAGTTGTGAGTCTTTGAAACTCCTTACCACAGAGAGCTGTGGGGACAGAGTCCTTGTGTATATTTAAAGCTGACACAGATAGATTCTAGATCAATCAGGGAGTTAAGGGTTACGAGGAAAAGGCAGGCAAGTGGACGTGGAGAATGTCAGATCAGCCATGATCTTCTTGAATGGCAGAGGTCCTCCCTGGCCTACTTCTGTTCCTATTTCTTATGGTCTTATAATTTAACAGTAGATGTACCTTTCAGGGTCATGCTTATGACATTATCCCTTTATCATGGCATGCATCTTTATGTAATAAAGTTCTCAGACTCCCTCTTACTGAACTCAGTCCTCTTGTAGCATAGTATGTTGACAGAAACTTGCTATACTACATCGAATTGGTTAGCTTGAACCCAGACACTCTAGTGCCCGTGATTGTAATGAACACATGCAAACACCAGCATCGGGGTTATGTGAGCATCGCTGGCAAGGTCAGCACTTATTGTCCATGCCTAATTGACCAGACGGCAGTTCAGAGTCAACCACACAATGCAGTGGATCTGGATTCACTTGTAGACCAGACCAGGTAAGGATGACAGATTTCTTTAAACAAAAGCAGAAATTGCTGGAAAAAACTCAGCAGGTCTGGCAGCATCTGAGGAGAGAGAAACAGAGTTCATGTTTTGGGTCCAGTGACAGATTTCCTTCCCTGAAGGACATTCAAAGGCATGATTTTAATGCCTAAGAGAAAAACTATATTTTACTTAAAGCTTTTGAAATTGCACATATGGCATTCCCTTTCTTACCAATCCATTATTTCTTCATAGGATCAATTCAATTTGTCAAACTGGAGTTGCTTTTCACAATTCTGAGTTGATGAACCCTTGCATTGCTGCATGTTTAACAACTTTATCTGAATTATGATCTGTAAAGAGTTCACCTACACCTGAAAGATACTGTTTTAGTTACCCAGTATCCGTCTCCTCCTTCTTCAGAAAGACCAGTTACACTAACAGATCTGTCATCCAAATACAACATCTGTATATATGAGGATTTAAAACTTGCAACCAAAGCCTCTTTTCCCTCCTGTCTATTTTTCAACAGCCTAGGGTGTGTATCATGTTTCTTTTTAGCCTTACTAATCTCCCTATGACATGTTCTATACTCCTCCTGATTATCTTTAACTTCATCATATGCCTCCAGTATAAATATGTCAGCGATCAGCTCATGCAGATAAATTCAGAATCAAGAGTATCTGCCAAGAACTGAAAATAGGGACACAATCTGAGTTCTGGTCAGACTGCTTGTTTTAGCTGATTTCTATTTCAATTAGTGGATTATTTATGTTTTGTGCATTTTCTTTAAATTTGTGTTTTAAATTTACTCTTGTTTGTTAATTCCATTCCAAAATCATATCCTGCATTCTGTTTCTCAAATTAATCTATTTATCCTCTGAACACAACATTAAACCAAGGCGCCCAGCTATTCCCATTGATAGACATCAAGGTTCCAAGGCACTATTCAACGAGGTATGGGACACTCCTGGGTAATAATTATTCCTCAAATAAATCATTAAAAGTTTTCTTATCTAAACTTCTTATCACTTTGATATTTGTTGGTTCTTGCTATACACAAACTGGCTGCAAGGATTTTTATATCATAAAATTCTGGGTTGATGAACTGGTGGCACAGTGGTTATCACTGCTGCCTCACGTCACCAGGGACCGGTGTGCAATTCCAGCCACATGAAACTGTCTATGTGGAGTTTGCACATTCTCCACGTGTCTGCATGGGTTTCCTCCGGGTGCTCCGCTTTCCTCCCACAGTCCAAAGATGTGCACATTAGGTGGATTGGCTGAGCTAAATTGCCCTTAGTGTGCCAGGGATGTGCAGGTTGAGTGAATTAGCCATGGGGAAACACAGGGATAGGGTAGGGAAGTGAATCTGGGTGGGATGCTCTTCAAGAGAGTCAGTATGGACTTGTTGGGCCAAACGGCCTGTTTCCACACTGGAGAAATTCTATGGTAACAGTAATTACACTTCACCAATATGTCATTGGCTGTAAGATAATTTCAAACATCCTAAGATCATGAAAGGCAGAATAAAAACACCTGTGGTTTGATTTTATTTCCTTATTTTCCATAATGTGATGTTAAGTTGATACGATTTTTTCGGAGATAATGAATTAATATCAATGTCCGTTTTTCCATTTGCAGAATATTAACAATTCTCTGCGATATTGCTGTCGGTCTCAAGCATAATGTAATATTTAACTGTTGAGAAAGTGCTAGGTTTATATTTTGTGTTGATTTCAAATTCACTCCTCAGATTTTCCCCTGGGAACTAGCACATCCTGGGGTCAATCATTTGTTGGAACAAATGCTCTCTTCCAAATAATTTCTTAATAGCATGAAGATCTGGGGGCTCGGAATAGAACTCTTATGCCATAGAAACTGGGAGCAGGAGTAAGCCAGTAGGTGATGTGAGCAAAAACATTTTCACACAGTGAGTATTTAGGGCATGGAATGTACTTCCTAGAAATGTGGTGGAGTCAGGTTCAATTCAGGCATGGAGGAGGGAATTGGACAGTTATTTGGATAGTGATGGTATGCGAGGACTGGGGAAAAGGCAGGAGATTAGCACCGGGTAATACAATCATTCCTGGCACAATGGGCTGAATGATCTTCTTCGGCACCATAAAAATCCTGTGATTCATTTGGCCCTTCAAGACTATTCTGCCTCAATATGATCGTGGCTAATTCTCTATTTCGATGCCATATTCTTGCTTTCTCTCCCTTGGTGCCTTTAATATCTGAAAATGTATCAATCTCTTTCTTGAATACAGTAATCCACAGATCACTGCTACTAAGCTATACTTTTTAACTGATTATTACTTTCTATTTATTATTGCTAATTTAGTATTCTGTCTGTCTAACTAATTTCTCTTCAATTCCATGTCATGTAACATTCTTTAAAAGTGTTGCATCTTTGAAACCTTAAAATTGATTTTCAGAAGTTTAAGTAAATGATAATCACTATATGGCTTTTACCACACTGTAAGATCTACAATCATTTGTTTAGTTATTTCCAAAACAATTGCTGTAAATTAATGAAACATTAATGAGTCCAAATTCATACAAATAATATCTTAAGGCCTTCTTTGTGTTATTAATGTCCTTTGCTCTCAAATATTATTCAAAGTAAAATGTCAGACTGGTTGACTTATAAACTGAGTTTTTACCTCATGTTTTACAATATAAGCTTGCAATCTTTTTGTTCTCAAATGATGTTCCCCTGTTCAAAGTGCTGTAAAAATTATGAAGAATGGAATCCCAGTTCATCTATGTTTCCTGTTATTTCCCAGAACTTTGTGGGAAGCTAGGTAACAGATTGCTGGGCCCCTTACTCAGATATTTGCATCATTGATGGCCACGGGTGAGGTGCCAGAAGACTGAAGGTTGGCTAATGTGGTGCCCTTATTTGAGAAAGGCTGTAAGGAAAAGGCAGGGAACAACAGACTGGTGAGCCTGACGTCAGTAGTGGGTACATTTTTGGAGGGGTTTCTGAGGGACAGGATTTACATGCACTTGGAAAGGCAAGAACTGATTAGAGATAGTCAACACTGCTTTGTGCATGGGAAACAGTGTCTCACTAACGACTGCATTTTTTGAGGAGGTGACAAAGAAGATTGATGAAAGCAGAGCGAAAGAAGTTGTCTATATGGACTTCAGCAAAATGTTTGACAAGGTTCCACATGGTAGACTGGTTAGTACTGTTAGATCACATGGGATCCAGGGGGAGCTAGCTAACTAGATACAAATTGGTTTGAAAGTAGGATACAGAGGGTGGTAGTAGAGGTTTACTTTTAAGGCTGGAGGCCTGTGACAAGTCAAGTGCCAGAAGGATCGGTGCTGGGTCTACTGCTTTTCATCATTTATATAAATGATTTGGATATGAATATTGGAGGTGTGATTTGTGAGTTTGCAGATGACAGCAAAAGAGGTGGTATAGTCGACAGTGAAGAAGATTATCTCAGATAACAACAAGATCTTGATTAGATGGGCCAATGAGCCAAGGAGTGGCAGATGGAGTTTACTTTAGATAAATGTGAGGTAAGGCAAACCAGGGCAGGATTTATATGCTTAATAGTAAGGTCCTGGGGAGTGATGCCGAACAAAGAGACCTAGGGGTGCAGGTGCATAGTTCCTTGAAAGTGAGTTGCAGGTAGACAATTTGGTGGAGAAGGCATTTGGAACGCTTGCCTTCATTAGTCAGACATTGAATATAGGAGTTGGGACATCATGTTGCACCTACACAGGACATTGATGAGGCCACTTTTAGAATACTACATACAATTCTGATCGTCCTTCTATGTTGTTGAACTTGAGAGGGTGCAGAAAAGATATACGAGGATGTTGCCAGGGTTGAAGGGTTTGAGCTGTAGGGAGAGGCTGAATACGCTGGGACTATTTTCCCTGGAACGTCGGAGGCAGAGGGGTAACCTTATAGAGGTTTATAAAATCATGAGGGGCATGGATAGGGTGAATAGCCAAGATCTTTTTCCTGAGGTGGGGGATTCCAAAACTAGAGGGCGTAGGTTTAAGGAGAGAATGGGAAGATTTAAAAGGGACCTAAGGGGTAACTTTTTCACACAGAGGTGGTGGGTGTATGGAACAAGCTGCCAGAGGAAGTGGTATAGATGGGTACAATTACAACATTTAAAAGGCATCTGGAGGGGTATATGAATAGGAATGGCTCACAGGGATATGGGCCAAATGCTGGCATGGGACTCTGTCGGATTGGAATGTCTGGTCGGCGCAAATGAATTGAACTGAAGGACCTGTTTCTGTGTTGTATGATGCTATGACTTGTGTCTTTGATCAACTATGAAAGGCGTTTTGCTTATTATTTGTGTATGCCACAGAAACATTGTCTTAATGTGACTGCCGTAACAGTTAATTATCCTGTACCATTACAATTGCCCAATCAATACAACTGATCATTTTGTAGAATCAAAGTTGACAGTGTAATTTTACTGACAAACTGACTCTTTTAAGGAGCAAGCAGAGTACTTTAAACTCAAAGACCCAGACAGTGCCTAACAAAATAAAACAATGCTTATTACAACAAATTTTTTTTTTCACATGCTGAGCTTGATATCCCGTTTGGCTCCTTTTTCTCCGGTCTTAAACAGGAGAACAATGAACAATGTCTCTACTGGGATCGTTATTTAATTTTAAAGAAGAATGTACCATTTTACACACATAGTGATTCTAAACGGAGATTGTGTATGTTAGTCACACATTAACAGGATCACAGTCTTGCAGAGAACTGCTGATAATCCTCCACAGTAAAGCTATTGCTACTTAAAGGGTCAGATTGCTGACGAAAAGGTAAGATTCCTCTGCAACATTCATCAAAAGTTTTATGAACCTCACAAGAATTTTTTTGCGCTCATTGAGGATACACTGTTTCCTGTTATATAATCAGCAACAGCTTCAGGCTGGTAGAGAGAGAGATCTGCTGGGTGTGCGGGAGGGGGAGGGGGCACTGCAGGGTGTGCGGGGGGGG
>NC_063344.1:2383973-2489095 GCF_021869965.1 Rhincodon typus
CTAGACCCTTCATCTGATGAAGGGTCTAGGCCCAAAACGTCAGCCTTTCTGCACCTATGATGCTGCTTGGCCTGCTGTGTTCATCCAGCTCTGCACCTTCATGCAGAATTTTGTTTGTTTCCTTTCATGTGTAAAAAAATCAATATTTTGATAAATATACTTTCGCAGCCTTTTGTGAATATATTCCGTGACTGAGCACCATGGTAAATGAATTGTAAAAATAATACTTACACTCTATCAAGCCTAGGGGAGGCAATGGCCTATTGGTGTTATCACTGGATTATTAATCCAGAGACCAGATAATGCAATAAAAATCTGGAACTAAGAGTCTAATGATGACCATGAATTCAATCTTGCTTGTCAATTGTCAGAAAAATCCATCTGGTTCACTAATGTCCTTGAGGGAAGGAAACTGCTATCTTTACTTGGTCTGGCCTACATGTAACACTCCAGACCCAGAGCAATATGCTTGACTCTCAACTGCCCTCTGGGCAATTAGGGATGGGCAGTAATTGCTGACCAGCCAGTGACACCCCATCCAGTGAATGAACAAAATAAAAAAAAGTTTCACTCTAGAATCTGACATATCCACCATTACCATTGGCTGGAGTCAGAACAAACTAAATCACCTGAAACAGTTGCAAAATACATGTCAGAAATTCACCAAAGATCCTCAGACAGCACCTTCCAAACCCATGACCACTTCCATCTAGAAGGACAAGTGCAGCAAATACATGGGAACATCACCACCTTCAAGTTTCCCTCCAAGACACTCACCATCCTGACTTGGAAATTTATCGCCGTTTCTTCATTGTCGCTGGGTCAAAATCCTGGAATTCCCTCCCTAATAGCATTGTGGGTCAACCCACAGCAGGAGGACTGCAGCAATTCAAGAAAACAGTTCATCACCTCCTTCTCAATGTCAACTAGAGATGGGTAATAAATACTGGCCCAGCCAAAGATTCCTATGTCCCACAAGGAATAGATAAAGGATCCCCTTGGCCACAGAGACTGGACTGTTAATCCAGAGACTCGATTAATGTTGCAGGGACCCAGGTTTGAATCCTGCCACGGCAGATCATAGAATTTGAATTCAATTGTTAAAATAAAATCTGGAATTAATTGTTGAATGATAACCATGAATGCATTGTCAATTGTCACAAAAAAACCATCCAGTTCTCTTACAACCTTTAGGGAAGGAAACTGCCATTCTTACTTGGTTTGGCCTACATGTGACTCCATACACACAGCAACGTGGTTGACTCTTAAATGCCCTCTGGGAAATTAGGGATGGGCAATAAATTCTGCCTAGCCAGCAACACCCTCATCCTGTGAATGAATAAATCAAAAACAAAAGTAGGAAACCTGTAAAAACTGAAAGAACTGTGGATGCTGTAAATCAGGAACAAAAACAAAAACAAAGTTGCTGGAAAAGCTCAGCAGGTCTGGCAGCATCTGTGAAGGGAAAAACAGAATTAACATTTTGGGTCCGGTGACACTTCCTCAGAAAACCTGTATTTTGCTTTTTGAATCCAATTCAGTTCAAACATACTGGGCAAATGGAAGTGATGAGGATGGTTTAGTTTAGTCCAGAGCAGCCATAATCCTTGCAAAGTATCTGGTCAAATGTGCTCTTATGTTTTTATCTTGACTTTCCATTTCAATCCAAAATGGATCAACTATGACTTACATATTGCATCTCCTGCCAGTGGAACATTCCCCAGATCTTTCAAATGATTTTCAATTGCATTCCTTGAAACAAGTCTGGTGACTGAGAAATTGCAGCATATTTCAAGCTTTTGCAAACTGATTAGAGAAAGGAAGTTAACACTTTCTTTTCAGTCATACTAGAATGGCCACCAGTTTCTCTCTGACCACCCTCAGCGGTTCTGGACGCATAAGATGCACGCTACAAATGCTGTGATCTGGTTGATACCTAGCCAAGACTTTCCTGCATTTCCTTGCACGATTCAGTTTCTCACACCTGTGGTAAACTGGAAAAGTCATTGACCATGAAGGCAGACAATCTGAGTTAGGAACACCTGTCTGTTTGCTGGCATTGGAGGAGTTTGATAACCTGCGTTATCAGATGAATATATTATAACATTGTCTAGACTGGAAATGTATAGCCTCAACCAGGCATGTGACTCATATGGTGTTCCCAGAAAACAGGAATTCCTGGCAGGATTTACAAAGCAACCTTATCCCGATTATATTCTGAACAATGAGCTTATCGATTCACCAGCTGTGATAATGTCTGCTATTTTCTGAAGAGTTTTTGAACAGTAAATTCACATCCTGTCATATTCTAGCAAAGTAGTGACCTTGTATTCACCTTGTTGTCAATTGTTCTTACAGAGTCCCCAGGTAATTAGCTACTTTAAGACAGCGAACTTATACATCTTAACATTAAAGTTACACACAACCAATGTTTCAACAGCAAACTGGAGACAAGAGATTTGAAGTAAATTAAACTTTCATTGATTTAGGACACAAAATCTGAAAATCACCACCAATCAAATTTCTTTCATTCTTTTATTTCCACAAATATAACTGAAGACATAGTCCTATATCTCTGACTTAAAAACATTTAGGATTTGGTACTAGATTGGCTCCTTTGAACAGAGACAAATTGCAGACAATTTCAAGCCAACTTAACTTTATTTCTGGTTTAACAGCAACAAGTTGCATTCATTGAGTAATCTGACATCAAAAAATGTTCCAGGCTGCTGAAAGAGGCCGAGTCAGGCAAATCCACAAAAAAAAAGTAGATGGAGTAAACCATTTGTCTTATTGAACTGACTCCACCAGTCAAACAGATCAAGCTGACCTTTGACTTACTGCACTGTCCTCAGTAACCCCATTCTATTAATTCCCTCAGTATACAAAAACCTATTGGCGTATGTCTTCAATTTACCGAATAACTAAACACCTGCTGGTTGAGTTATGAAGTGAGATTATGAAGAGGGTGGCACGGTGGCTCAGTGGTTAGCACTGCTCCCTCACAGCACTAAGGACCCAGGGTTGATTCCACCCTTGGGTGATTGTCTGTGTGGAGTTTGCGCATGCTCCCCCTGTCTGCTGGATTTCCTCCAGGTGCTCCGGTTTCCTTCCACAGTCCAAAGATGTACAGGCTAGGTGGATTGGCCATGCTAAATTGCTCATAGTGTTCAGGGATGTGTAGATTAGGGGGATGGGTCTGGGCTGGATGCTCTGAGGGTCGGTGTGGACTTGTTGGGCCAAAGGGGCTGTTTCCACACTGTAGGGATTCTATGATTTGATTATGCTAATTAGGCTTGTTTGCTCTGGAATTTAGAAGGTTAAGGGGTTATGTGATGGAAGCCTTCAAGATATAAACAGCAAAGGACAGTGTAGATAAAGAAACTATTTCCATTGGTTGGGGATTCTAGCACGAGGGGCATAGGCTGAGAATTAGGGCCAGACCGTTCAGGGTGAATATTAGGAAGTACTTCTACACACAAAGGATGGGAGAGGTTTGGAACTTTCTTCCACAAGGGTCTGAGTCAAAATCCTGGAATTTTCTCCCTATACAAAAGCCTGGTTCGGTCACATCTGGAGTATTGTGTCCAGTTCTGGTCAACTCATTACAGGAAAGACGTGGAGGCATTGGAAAAGGTGCAAAAGAGATTTATCATGATGTTGCCTAGAATGGCGGGATGGTCTTATGAGGAAAGGTTAAGAGAGCTAGGGTTTTTCTCTTTAGAACGACGAAGGATGAGAGGTGACTTGATAGAGGTGTACAAAATGATCAGAGGTATAGATAGAGTAGACAGCCAGAGACTTTTTCCTAGGGTGGAGGTAGCTATTACGAGGGGGCATAGTTTTAAAGTGAGTGGAGGTAGATATAGGGGAGACGTCACAGGTAGGTCCTTTACTCAGAGAGTGGTAGGGGCGTGGAATGCATTGCCGGAGAGGGTAGTGGAGTCGGCCTCATTAGGGGCATTTAAGCGGCTATTAGATAGGCATATGGATGATAGTATAAGGTAGGGGTGGAGGTTAGATAGACCTTAGGACTAGGGAAAAAGTTCAGCACAACATCGTGGGCCGAAGGGCCTGTACTGTGCTGTACTTTTCTATGTTCTATGTTCTATGTTCTAACATCATTGTGGGTCAACCCACAGCAGGAGGTTCAAGAAGGAACCTCACCACCACCTTCTCAAGGGGCAACGAGGGATGGGCAACAAATGCTGGCCCAGCCAGCGACATCCACTTCCCACAAATGAATTTACAAAAAAATGGCAGTATCAGAGTCATAGAGCTGTACAGCATGGAAACAGACCCTTCGGTCCAACTTGTCCACGCCGAACAGATATCCTAAATAAATCTAGTCCCATTTGCCAGCATTTGACCCATATCCCTCTAAACCCTTCCTATTCATATACCCATCGAGATACTTTCTAAATGTTGCAATTGTACCAGCCTCCACCATCTCCTCTGGCAACTCATTCCATACACACACCACCACTCTGCATGAAAAATTTGCCCCTTAGGTCCCTTTCAAATCTTTCCCCCTTCACTTTAAACCTATGCTGTCTAGTTTTGGACTCCCCACTGTGGGGAAACGACCTTGGCTATTCACCCTATTCATGCCCCTCATGATTTTATAAACCTCTACAAGGTCACCCTTCAGCCCCCAATGCCCCAGGGAAAATAGCCCCCGCCTATTCCACCTCTCCCTATAGCTCAAACCGTCCAACCCTGGCAACATCCTTGTACATCTTTTCTGAACCCTTTCAAGTTTCACCACATCCTTCCTATAGCAGAGAGACCAGGATGATAGATCAGTTGTTAATTTTAAATTTGAGACAGATAAATATTTTATTAAGCAAAGATATTAAGGGATATGGGCCAAAGGCAGGTATATGGATTTAGGCCACAGATCAGCCATGATATTATTGAATGACCGGCTCAAGAGACTGAAAGACCTACTCTTAATCCAGAAGACCATAAGTGAAATAACTTCATGGAGGTCAGTATTCTGTCACCAAGTCACCTCTTATTTACATGTGCGTAGTACATGACACTGACCCAGCTAGCACAGAGCCAGCTCCTAGAGTAAGCAGAAACCCCTGACACTCCTGTTTATATCTGTCAGTTGGGGCTCCCTGACTGGATCAGATTAACAGCCCCAATCAGGGAGCTCATATTCTATGAGATCCACCAGGCTGACCTTGTTCCAATTTCTACATCCCTCCTTCTCTAAGTCCTGGGATGTAGGCCCATGTCTTTTCCTGTAGCTTCTCCTGGGGGGTTTTTGCACCAGGTCTGGTTCCTTTGACTCTGCCTTGGATACTGGTGGCATATACTGGACCATAATCTGCCTCTTGCACCCAGAGCATCTCGGCCTAAATTCATCTTCTTCTTCAATTAACAGCATCGAGGCTGCAACATCTGTGTGCCCATCTCATCCTGAGAGATTTCTTGAAGGATAGGCGGAGGGAGAGAACCCACGGTTTCCAACAGCCTTTCAAGCTGTTCTGAAGGGCCAGATACATTTTGCTTCTGCCCCATTTGCGAGACTGCAGCATTCATGTGGTTCACATGCTTGTTCAGGACCACCTCTCCTACATGAACTTCGTACGTCACGGGACCTGATCTTGCATCGATCATGTCTCTTACCCAGGCAGGGCCATCCCCATGGTTTCAACACCAAATCTCATCCCCTGAAGTAAACGGCCTCGCTCGCTTAGAGGAGACTTGTGTCCGGCATTGGGACTCCTGATGCCGTTTCATCCTCGCCCCTCCCAGGTCTGGGAAGATCAAGTTTAACCTGGTGTAGAGTCTTCTCCACATTAGTAACTCTGCTGGAGCAGGCCATATAGTTGCATGAGGGTGGTCCTATTATCACGTAGGAACCAGGACAGTTTGCTATCAAGTGAAGCTCTAAGCTGTTTAATTAAACCCACCTTCAAAGTTTGGACTGTTCTTTTTGCCAGACCATTGGACGATAGACGGTGTGGAGCTGTCGTTACATGCCAGATGCCAGTTGACTTAAGGAAATACTTAAGGAAATTCCCCGCTGGTAAATGACAGCGCATTGTCTGTGACCAACACCTCCGGCAATTCATGAATTGCAAAAGTTGCTTGCAACTTTGCAATCATTGTCCCCATGTTTAATGAGTGAACTCTATGCATGTCCAATCACTTTGAATGGGCATCCACAATGACTAAAAACATAGGTCCCATGAAAAGACTGGCATAGTAAACGTGTAACTATGTCCAGGACTTACCTAGCCATTCCCATGAATGTGGGGGAGCTGCTGCTGGCAAACCAGGCACTATCCCACCAACGCAGTTATGTTGGCATTCGGGCCGGGCCACCAGACATAACGTCTCGCCAACATCTTCATTTTGGAGACCCCTGGGTGACTCTCGTAGAGTTCAGCCAATATCTGGCGACGACCTTTACTTGGGACAATCATTCTTGCTCCCCATAATAAAATGCCATCCTCGACAGTGATCTGGTCTCCCAGGCCCAGAAAGGTTTCAATTGTAGTTGTGATGGCCCTTTTGTTTCCCCCATCACTACTAGTTCTTTTAGTTTAGCCAGGACCAGATCTTTTTGTGTCCACAGTCTGATATTGTCAGCGAGAGTCCAGAAAGTTTAAAACCAAAACAGACTCTTCCAGGGGAGGCACAACAGATGGTGTATCTGCCAGTGGGAGGTGGCTCAATGCATCCACATTAGCCACTTGGTTTCCTGGATGCTGTTTCAACTTGTACTTGTCCGCACTCAGAAGAAGGGCCCACTGCTGAATTCGACCTGATGCGATGGGCAGCACAGCCATGTCCTCTTGTATACAAGATGATGAGAGGCATAGGTAGAGTGGATAGTCAGAGACTTTTCCCAGGGTGGAAATGACTATTACGAGGGGGCATAATTTTAAGGTGATTGGAGGAAGGTATAGGGGAGATGTCAGAAGTAGGTTTTTCACACAGAGAGTGGTGGGTGTGTGGAATGCGCTGCCAGCAGTGGTAGTGGAGTCAGATACTTTAGAGAGTATGTAGGGTAGATTGATCTTAATAGGATAATAGGTCAGCACAACATCGTGGGCCAAAAGGCCTGTACTGAGCTGTACTGTTCCATGTTCTA
Organism: Rhincodon typus; assembly: GCF_021869965.1. Classification (NCBI taxonomy): domain Eukaryota; kingdom Metazoa; phylum Chordata; class Chondrichthyes; order Orectolobiformes; family Rhincodontidae; genus Rhincodon; species Rhincodon typus. The sequence goes on from NC_063344.1 coordinate 2,391,088, forward strand.
TGCTATTTCTTGCAGTAGCCCTAGCAGGCATTTGTGGTCTGTTATTATTACTAATTTAAAGGTATTGGTGGAACTTTCTCACATCATAGATGACCACCAAACCTTCCTTCTCTATCTGGGCATGTTTTTGTTCAGCATCAATCATAGTCTGGGAAGCGTACGCTATCGAGCATTCCTCTCCACTGCGCCACCGGTGAGTCAACACTACCCCAATACTGTATGGGGAGGCATCACATGTCAACACGACATCATGCTTGGGATCATAGTGTGCCAACACCTTAGTTGATGATAACTGCTCCTTCACTTCCCTGAAGGCTATGCCTTGACTATGAGGCCGTTTCCAAGGCTGACCCTTTTTCAATAGCAGATATAAGGGTGCCAGGATGGAGGCCAGGTTACATATGAATTTTCTGTAATAATTCACCACACCAAGGAAAGACTGGATATTTTTGCAACAGAAAGTGGTTCAGGCCAAAACATTGAATGTTTTCAAGATGGGGTCAGATATAGTTCTTAGGGTTAAAGGAAGCAAAGTGAATGGGAAAAAGTGGGAACAGATGATGATCAAGAATGATCATCTTGAATAGTGGAGCAGGCTTGTCAGGCTGAATAGCCTCCTTCTGTTCCAAAGAGATGTCAGTCAATCACAGGTCACTAAGTCACCAACAGTGCCATCAGGAATGGTGGCTGCTACCTGTAATGCACATAGACTTTCACCACAGATCAACACCAGATCCATGGAGGGGCTGGATTCCTGGAGGGGCCGAATCCTGAAGTAATTGGTTCCATGGAGGGGCTGGATTCTTGCAGGGGCTAGGTCCCTAGAGGGGCTGGATCTTGGAGTGGCCGGATCCACAGAGGGACCGTATCTTGGAGTCGCCAGGTCCTGCAGGGGTAAAGCAAGCAATCTGAGTGCATGGAGAGTGTCTGGCTGGTGAGGGGTTGATGCGGGAGGATGGTGAGTGGGGTGGAAGGGTAGAGTTTGGCTCTTTGTGAGCCAGTTTGCCTATGCTTGCTGCCTTCATTAAATGGAGTGCCTTCTAGAAGGGCAAACACCAAGACAGTGTGGGCAACGGTGGCAGGATTTGCTGGGAGACTTTTGGAAGGTACAGCAGCCCCATGCAGGCCCAGTTAAACCCCACTAATCCACCATTGAATCCCAGTGAGCTCAGGGATAACGGCTGTCCATAGGCCTGCCAGTGAATCTAACTGACATCCCACCACCAGTGGAAGGGAATTCCCCTGTGAGAAATTCAGGCCCCCACCACCACTGCAGATACAACAGAGCTCCTGAACCAAAAATTGGGATCAGAAATTCCTGTCTGATTCTCAGTTCTACTGCTATCAGATTCCTTTACACTCTGCCCATTGTTTCCTGGATTCTCCAGCTTCTTCCAAACTCCAGGCCATATAAACTTTGAATCCTCAAAGGGCAATCTCCTCATCTCAGGAACTTGTCCTGTGAGCCTTCATTACAATTCTTTCTGTGGGAAGTGTACTGGTCCCTACATAAGGAAACCAAAACTGCAAACCATATCCCAGATGTGGCCTGACAGCACTCTCTGATAATGCCGTAAGATGTCTTACCCTGTTACACACCAATCCTTTTGTGGCAAAAAAAAAATCATTTCCCTTTCTAATTGCTTGTTCTACCGACATGTTCACTTCCTATGATCCAAGTACAAAGCCATCCAGGTCCCTGTAAACACAAGCATTTAGCAGAATCTCTCTACTCAAAACACACTCTGCTTTCATCTTAGGTTTCCTGACAAAGTGGAGAAACCTTCCCTCTGTTATCGATGTTCCCTCACTGAATCAACCTGTCTGTATCCCTCTATAGCCTCCATTCATGTTCCCCCTCTTAATCTTTGTGTCTTCAGTCAATCTGGAAGTTGTTATACCCAGTCTCCTTTATGTAAGTGAGGAATATAGATTGCAGCTATCTAAAGCCGAATTACAGGTTCTTGTGATGCCCCATTTGTTACAGGGCTCTTGTGACATAGTGGTAGAGTTCCCGAACTCTGAGCCAGGAGGCCCAGGTTTGAGTCCCACCTGCTCCAGAGGGGTTTTGAAACATCTTTGAACATATTGATCAGGAAATATCTACCCCATTAGTTACAGGCTACCAACCCAAAAATGCCGTACTGCATTTCATTCTTTAACCAATGCTAATATACTACACCCTGCCCGATAGAACAGAGAACATAGAACAGTACAGGCCCTTCGGCCCACGATGTTGTGCTGAACTTTTATCCGAAACCTAAGGTCTATCTAACCTCCACCGCTACCTTATACTATCATCCATATGCCTATCTAATAGCCGCTTAAATGCCCCTAATGAGGCCGACTCCACTACCCTCTCCGGCAATGCATTCCACGCCCCTACCACTCTCTGAGTAAAGGACCTACCTGTGACGTCTCCCCTATATCTACCTCCACTCACTTTAAAACTATGCCCCCTCGTAATAGCTACCTCCACCCTAGGAAAAAGTCTCTGGCTGTCTACTCTATCTATACCTCTGATCATTTTGTACACCTCTATCAAGTCACCTCTCATCCTTCGTCGTTCTAAAGAGAAAAGCCCTAGCTCTCTCAAACTTTCCTCGTAAGACCTTCACTCTATTCCAGGCAATATCCTGGTAAATCTCCTCTGCACCTTTTCCAAGACTTCCACATCTTTCCTGTAATGAGTTGACCAGAACTGGATGCAATACTCCAGATGTGGCCGAACCAGGCTTTTGTATAGCTGGAGCATAACTTCACAGCTCTTGAACTCAATCCCTCTATTAATGAAAGCTAACACACCATACGCCTTCTTAACAACTCTATCCACCTGGGTGGCATGTTTCAGGGAACTGTGAACATGAACCCCAAGATCCTTCTACTCCTCTACAATGCCAAGAATCTTTCCGTTAACCCCGTATTCTGCTTTCAAGTTTGTCCTTCCAAAATGAATCACCTCACACTTTTCAGGGTTAAACTCCATCTGCCACTTCTCAGCCCAGCTCTGCATCCTATCAATGTCCTTTGGTAACCTAGAACAGCCCTCCGCACTGTCCACAACGTGACCCACCTTCGTATCGTCCACGAACTTGCTAATCCACCCTTTCACTCCTTCATCCAAATCATTTAGAAAAATCACAAATAGAAGAGGACCTAGAACAGATCCTTGTGGTACACCACTCATAACTGAGCACCATGTTGAATATTTTCCGTCCACTACCACCCTTTGTCTTCTAAGGGTCAGCCAATTCTGAATCCAATCTGCCACATTTCCCCCTATTCCATGCCTCCTTCCCTTCTGCATGAGCCTACCATGGGGAACCTTATCAAACGCCTTACTTAAATCCATGTATACCACATCTACTGCTCCACCTTCATCCATGTGTTTGGTCACCTCTTCAAAGAATTCAATAAGGTTTGTTAGGCATGATCTACCCTTCACAAATCCATGCTGCCTATCACAAATCAAACTGTGCCTTTCCAAGTGATCATAAATCCTGTCTCTCAGAGCCCTTTCCAATAATTTGCCCACCACTGATGTAAGACTAACTGGTCTATAATTTCCGGGGTTATCCCTGTTCCCTTTTTTGAACAAGGGAATGACGTTTGCCTCTTTCCAATCTTCCGGCACTATACCCATGGACAGTGAGGACGAAAAGATCATCGCCAAAGGTCCTGCGATCTCGTCCCTCGCTTCCCATAAATCCCATCAGGCCCGGGGGACTTATCTATCTTCAACTTCCTCTGAATTCCTACCACATCTTCTTTACTAACATCAACCTCCTCTAGCCTACCTGCCTGTTTCACAACGTCCTCTTCTACAACGAGGTCCCTCTCAGTTGTGAATACTGAAGAAAAGTGTTCATTAAGGACCTCTCCTATCGCTTTACGCTCCGTGCACAAATTCCCTGTACAATCCTTGATCGGCCCTACCCTTTCTCTGGTCAATCTCTTGTTCTGCAAATACGTGTAAAAAACCTTGGAGTTTTCCTTGATCCTATCTGCCAAGGTTTTCTCATCTCCCCTTATAGCTCTCCTAAGCCCTTTCTTCAGCTCCTTCCTGGCTAACTTGTATCCCTCTAGAGCCTTTTCTGTTCCTCTTTTCCTAAATCTTACATAGGCCTCCTTCTTCCTCCTAACCAGTCGTTCGACCTCTCTCAAGAACCATGGCTCCCTCACTCGACTGCATCTTCTATGCCTGCTAGGGACAAACATATCGAGCACATGCAGTATGCATTCCTTAAACAATCTCCACATTTCTGTGGTGCTCTTCCTTGACAGCATCTGTTCCCAATTTATGTTACCCAGTTCTTGCCTAACTGAATTGTAATTACCCTTCCCCCAATTATAAACTTTACCCTGCCGTATGTACCTATCCTTATCCATGACTATCGTGAAAGAAACAAGAGTTATGATCGCTACCGCCAAAATGCTCTCCTCCCAACAGGTCTAACACTTGGCCCGGTTCATTGCCAAGCACCAAATCCAAAGTGGCCTCACCTCGTGTTGGTCTATCTACATACTGTGTCAGGAATCCTTCCTGAACGCACTGGACAAAATCTGCTCCATCTAAACTATTACAACTAAAATGTTTCCAATCAATATTTGGAAAGTTGAAGTCACCCATGACTACAACCCTGTGACTTCTGCACCTTTCCAGTATCTGCCTCCCAATCCGCTCCTCTACTTCTCTGCAACTATTAGGGGGTCTGTAAAAACCCCCAACAAAGTGACTGCTCCTTTCTTGTTCCTGACCTCAACCCAAACTGACTCTGTGGACATATCATTCTCGAACTGCCTTTCAGTAGCTGCTATACTTGCCCTGACTAGCAATGCCACTCCCCCGCCTCTTTTTCCACCCTCCCTATTTCTTTTAAAGCATCTAAATCCCGGAACTTCCAACATCCATTCCTGTCCCTGAGTTACCCAAGTTTCTGTAATGGCCACAACATCGTAGTTCCAAGTACCGACCCATGCTCTAAGTTCATCCGCTTTATTTCTGATACTTCTTGCATTGAAGTATACACACCTCAAACCATTCGGCGTCTGCAATTACGCTCCATCGACCGCGTTTCTTTATAAACCACCTCACTCCCTGTTATGAGATACCTTCTGTGGCATCTTATTGAATACATTAAGCCAGGGATGACTTGTTCTGTGTAAGTTTTCTCTGTAACCATAACATGGTAGAATTTAACATTCATTCTCAGAAGGAGGAACTTGGGTCATAAATACTGTGCTAAACTTAAATAAGAGCAATTCCAAAGGAATGAGAACAGATTTAGCTAGAGTGATCTGGGAAAGGTGTTTAACACCAATAATAGTTGAGGAATAGTTGAGACAGGCATATAAGAAAATAGCTCATGACTCACAACAAAGTGAGAAAGAAAGATTAGAATCTTAGAAACATAATGTAAGAAGAGGCCCTTCTGTCCATCGAGTCTGCACCACCAAAAGATTCTATGGTGATTGTACGGTGCCTTTAAGATTGATGTATTCTGTGCTATTTCTCTTGCAGAGATGTGTTGCCACAATGGTGGAATATCTGCTTCTGAAACAGAGAGTAAACAGTTTTTAGCTCCCAGACTTTTTGTTTTAATTAGACAAGAGGCATAATTGGGTGGAGTCAGGCTCCCACAGACCCAGGTTTTAGTTTGCTTTCAACTGGGGTTTGGAGTTGGCTATTGAAGCTGCTAGATACAGCTCTTGCTCTGCTGCAGCAAAAAGCCAGAAATCTCTCTGTGCTGCTAGACTCTCATTCTGTGTTCATTTCTCCTGGACTGGAGAGGTACTAACACACAAGGAAAATCTGTTTTGCTGAATTTGCTTTTGCCAAGGTTGTGCTTATGGGATGCTGCTATATTGGAACAGTTGACATTAGTAGTTAAATAATATGTTATTTTATTAAGTATTTCAAGAGTTAAAGTTTTGCCAATTCGTCTTTTTTTATTTGAATTTTAACTGTGTTGTAAGAATAAAGTGTGTTTTGCTTAAAGCCTAGTGGTGAACCAATCGAATCACACAAAGAACACAGTGCCTTCCTCTTGCCTTTAAATAAATAAAATATTAGGATCTAGGTTATCTCCTTGATATATTTTGAGGGGCTTTGGTCTGGTCCATAACACTATGAAGGAGTTAGGCCAACCACAGTTAACCAGTGAAGTTAAGCATCAAACTGAAATAAAGAAACACAATGTGGCAAGGATTAGCAGTAAGGCAGATGATGGGAAAAGTTTTAAAAAGCAATGAAAGATGACCAACAAAATAATGAGGGGAGAAAATAAAATCTGAGGATAAACTTGCAAGTAATATCAAGATGAACAGATTGAGCTTTAATTTATACAAAAGCTGAAAGAGGCCAAACTGAATATAGGCCTCTTAGAAAATAAGGATAGGGAATTAATAACGGGGAACCAGGAAATAGCAGAGGAGCTAAATAAATACCTTACATCAACCTTCACAGTAGAAGACATGAATAACTTTTGAAAAATACTAAATAATCAAGAGGCAAAAAGTGGAGAGGAAATAAACATATTAACTATTACCAGAGCAAAAGTACAAGGGAAACCAATGGTGCCTAAGACCAATAAGTCCCTGGACCTAATGGGATACATCTTAGGATAATAAAAGAAGAAATAACAGAGAAAATTGATGCACTGGTAGTAATTTTCTAGGAATCCACAGATTCCTAGAGGACTGAAAAGCAGCAAATGTAACATCACTATTTCAAAAGGGAAAGAAACAAGTAACTATAGGCCAGTAACCTTAATGGCTGTTATTGGAAATTTTTTGAGTTTATTAAAATAATAGCAGAGCATTTAGAAAAAAAAATGATCAGCAGAGTCAGCATGGCTTCATAAAGAGGAAATCATGCCTGACAGATTTACTAGAATTCTTTGAGAAGGTAAAAAGCAGGTTAGATAGAATAGAGAGAGATAGTAGGGTCTAGGCCCGAAACATCAGCTTTCCTGCTCCTCTGATGCTGCTTGGCCTGCTGTGTTCATCCAGCTCTACACCTTGTTATCTTAGATAAAGTGGAAGCAGTGGATATGATATAGTTTGATTTTCAGAAGGCATTTCATAAGATACCACACATGAGGCTACTTAATAAGATGGTGTTGGGGGTAGTTTTTAGCATGGATAGAGGAATGACTACATAATAAAAGACAGAGAGCTGAGAATGGTAACCTGTAACTGGTGAAGTGCCACAGGGATCAGTGCTGGGATGACAAATATTTACAATATAAATTACTGACTTGGATGAGGAAAGTAAATGTCTAGAACCAAATTTGTAGACGACATGAAAACAGATGGGAAGGGAAGTGTTGAAAATGACACAATAAGTCTATAAAGGGATATGGACAGGTTAAGCAACTAGTCAAGCAACAGCGTGGCATAGTCATACACAAGGAATCATACCTTGCAAACAATGTCACAGACACCACCATTGCCATCCCTGCATATGTCCTGTCTCACTGCAGGATAGACCCAGCAGAGATGGCGGCACAGTGGGATATAGTCAGGAGGGAATTGCCCTGGGAGTCCTCAACATTGACTCTGGACCCCTTGAAGTCTCATGGCTTCATGTTAAGCACGGGTAAGAAAACCACCCACTGTTTACGATGTCTTCCCTCAGCTGATGAATCAGTACTCCTTAATGTTGAACAATACTTAGGGGAAGTACTGAGGATGGCAAGGGCACAAAATGTACTTTGGGTGGGGGTTTTCAATGTCCATCACCAAGAGTGGCTCGGCAGCAGTACGACTGATCGAGCTGGTCAAGTCCTAAAGGACATAGCTGCTCGACTGGGACAGTGGCAGGTGGTGAGGGAGAATTCATCCTTACCAATCTGCCAGCTGCAGATGCGTTTGTCCATGATAGTGTCAGTAAGAGTGACCACTGTGGAGATGAAGTCCTGCCTTCATGTTGAGAATACCGTCCATTGTGTTATGTGGAACTATCACCGTGCTAAATGGGACAGACAGCAAACAAGTATAGCAACTCAAGACTGGCCATCCATGAGGCGCTGTGGGCCATCAACAGCAGCAGAATTGTACTCCAGCACAATCTGTAACCTCATGGCCCGGCATATCCCCCACTCAACCATTACCATCAAGCCAGGGTATCAACCCTGGTTCAATAGAGAGTGCAGGAGGGCATGCCAGGAGCAGCACCAGGCAAAAGATAAGGCTGAAGCATTTGCAGCAATCTTCATCCAGAAGTGCTGAGTAGATAATCCATCTCAGCTTCTTCCAGTGATCCCCACCATCACAGATACCAATCTTCAGCCAGTTCAATTCATGCTACATGATACCAAGTAACAGTTGACAACACTGGATATTGCAAAGGCTATGGGCCCTGACAACATTCCAACAATAGTACTGAAGACCTGTGCTCCAGAACTTCCCAGTCTACTAGCCAAACTCTTCCAGTACAGTTACAACACTGGCATCTACTGACAATGTGGAATATTGCCCAGGTATGTCCGGTCCATAAAAAGCAGGACAAATCCAGCTCAGCCATTTACCGCCCCATCAGTCTACTCTCGATCATCAGTAAAGTGATGGAAGGTGTCAGTAACAGCGCTATCAAGCAGCACCTGCTCAGCAATAACCTGCTCAGTGGCGCCCAGTTTGGGTTCCACCAGGGCCACTCAGCTCCTGACCTCATTCCAGCCTTGGTTCAAACACGGACAAAAGAGCTGAATTCCAGAGGTGAGGTGAAAGTGACAGCCCTTGACTTCAAGGCTGCATTCAACCTAGTGTGGCATCAAGGAGCCCTAGCAAAATTGGAATCAATAGGTATCAGGGGACAAACTCTCTGCTGGTTGGAGTCATGCCTGACATATAGGAAGATGGTTGTGGTTGATTCAGGTCAGTCATCTCAGCTCCAGGATGTCTCTGCAGGCATTCCTCAGGGTAGTGTCCTATCCCTAACCACCTTCATCTGCTTCATCAATGACCTTCCCTCTATTATAAGGTCATGCACCGATGTTCATAAATGATTGCACAGCGTTCAGCACTATTCATGACTCCACAGGTACAATAATAGTCCATGCTCAAAGGCAACAAGATCTGGACAATATTGAGGCTTGGGTTGATAAGTGGTAAGTAACATTCATGCCACTCAAATGCTAGGCAATGACAATCTGCAGTAAGAGACAATTGAATCCCGTCCTCTTCAATGGTCTTCAATCCTCTACTAACATTATTCTGGGGGCGACCATTGACCAAAAACTCAACTGGACTCACAACATAAATGCAGCAACATAAACATAGTGACTACGGGAGCAGGTCAGGGGCTAGAAATCCTGAACAAGTAACTCATATCCTGACTCCCCAAAGCTACCTCCCATCCACAAAGTACAAGTCAGGAGTGTGATGGAATACTCCCCACTTGCCTGGATGGGTGCAGTACCAATGACACTCAAGAATCTTGACACCATCCAGGACAAGGCAGCCCCCTTGATTGGCCCTACATCCACAAGCATCCACTCCCTCCACCACCAACGCTCAGTAGCAGCAGTGTGTGCTATCTACAATACACACTGCAGAAATTCACCAAAGATCCTCAAACAGCACCTTCCAAACGCACAATAACTTCCATTTAGAAGGATAAAGGCAGCAGATACATAGGAACACCACCACCTTCAAGGTACCCCTCCAAGCCACGCACCATCCTGACTTGAAAATATACCGCCATTCCTTCACTGTCGCTGGGTCAAAATCCTGAAATTCCCTCCCTAACAGCATTGTGGGTCAACCCACAGCAGGAGGACTGCAGCGGTTCAAGAAAGCAGCTCAGCACCACCTTCTCAAGGGCAACTAGGGACAAGCAATAAAAGATGGCCAGCCAGAGACGCCCACATCCCACAAAAATGAATAAATAAATAAATAATCTGCAGAATGCTGCAGCATTGGGAGTCCTTGTGCCTGAATCACAACAAGTCGGCATCCATGTTTAGCGGGGAATAGGAAACGCAAATGGAATGTGTGCCTTTATTTCAAAGGAGCTGGAGTATCAAAGTAGGGAGGTTTTGTTGAAACTATACAAGGCACTAGTTAGACCTCAGCTGGAATACTGTGAACAGTCCTGGTGCCCTTGTCTAAGGAAAGAAACTGGCATTGGAGGCATTTCAAAGAAAGTTCACTTGTTTGATTCCGAAGGGATCGTCTTATGAAGAATATAAGAACATAAGTAATGGGAGCAAGAGTAGGCCATTCAGCCTTGCAGCTTGCTTACCACCAACATCCCACCACCACCCCCACTCCCCCACGCCCCCCACGCCCCCAGGCCTGAACTTCTCTTTTGGGCCAGCTCAAGACAGCCATCAACTTCTTGACAAACATTTATCTACTTCTTCTTTGAACACTTTCTGTGATCTAGCTCCACAACTCTCTGGCGTAGAAAATTTCAGTATTCATTACTCGCTGGGAAAAGAAATTCTTTTGCATCTCAGTTTCAAATGAGTGTCCCTTTCTTTTGTCACTGTGCCTGCAATATTATTATGTTCTGGAACCATAATGAGGAGATAGTGAGTAGGTTGGGCTTGTACTCATTGGAACTTAGAAGAATGAGAGAAGTTTGTATTGAAACATACAAGTTTTTTTTATTCTTTTGTGGGATGCGGGTGTCGCTGGCTGGGCCCAGCATTAATTGCCCGTCCCTAGTCACCCTTGAGAAGGTGGTGGTGAGTTGCCTTCTTGAACCGCTGCAGTCCATGTGCTGTAGCTGACCCACAATGCCCTTACGGAGAGAATTCCAGGATTTTGAGACAGGATTGTTAGGGCACTTGACAGGGCAGATGTGGAAAGATTGTTTCCCTCTGTGGGAGAGTCTGACACCGGAAGGCATAATCTCAGAGTAATGGTTCTCCCACTTAAGACAGAGATAAGGAGGAACTTCTTCTCTCAGAAGGGAGTGAATCTGTGGATTTTTTTTACCGCATAGGGCTGTTAGGGCTAGGTTATAAAGTGTATTGAAGGCTAGGATAAACAGATTTTAATCAGTAAGTGAATCAAGAGTTATGGGGAAAGGCATGAAAGTTGACAATCCTCAATGAGCCATGATCTCATTGAATACCGAGCAGATTTGATGGGCTGAACAACCTCCTTCTGCTCCTATGTTTTATGGTGTAATGGTTTTATATCTTCAGAAAAATAGAAAATTTATGTTCTCACCTTTGGAGTAACATTCTTTGAAAAGATCAATACGCAAAGAATACAAGTACCTGGTTGTCATCACATGACCACAAGCTCTCTGAAATGGAACATGCAGCACAAGCTATGTCTGGAGATTACTCTGTCCTGCATATATTAGTTTAGTTTCAAATAAACCCATCACCACAGATCTCCAAGTGAACAGAATACCAGTAAGTCATCCCGTGTCACAGAAAGTACAAAAATATTACTACAGAGCCATCACCTGATCTATTGGGAAACGAATAACCAATGGTCGAGGAAAATAGGGTTGAGAAGTTGCATGTCATGTTTTACAGATAGGGACAAGATATAAAATTGGTGGTAGACAAGTCTCAGGGAGCAGTCCCTGACACAATAAGCCAGCCATCTCAATTTACGTCAACATTTAGATTTATCAGTGTAATCTGAACAAATTGGTAATCAGCAGTCAACATCAGGTGCCAAACTGTATTATTTGGATTCTGTTCTGCTTTGATTACAAGCTTGGCAGACCTTTCAACGGAGGAATGTTCTGTACATACCGGACTGGGTTTACAAAGATACTGTAACTTTGTTATAATTACATAGTTTTTCAAATGGCAACAAACTTTCAATTGATATGACAGATCCGAGCATGTCAGTAAGCCTTGAGAAACATAATTTACTGCTCTATCTTATTGGCTTGTGATTCAAATCAGCTCATTCTAGACCCAGTGAGGCTGTCTGTCATTGTTTATGTCTAGATGACCTCCAGGTACTGTATAGGTTGGCTAAAAGACATTAGTTCCTGCATATTACACTAAACATTGGCTCAACATTATCAGTTAAATACCTCTTAACTTCCAGACCAGGCAAAGATCTCGGAAAACGACCAAAGTATAAATCATTTGTTATCTGTTGCTCATAGTGTTTTCACCATTGTCATGAGTCTGGAAGTTGAGAATCATAGAATGTTATGACTGGCAATCTTCAGAATATGAGACAAACAGATTCATCTTTTCCTTACTTAAGAATGTTTTTTGTCAACCATACTTTAAAATCATTTTTCTCACCCTGCTTTTTACATGATTCATTGGACTGTTAATCCAGAGACCCAGGTAATGTTCTGAAGATCTGGGTTTGAATCCTACCATAGCAGGTGGTGGAATTGGAATCCAATTTTAAAAAAAACTGGAATTAAGAGCCTAATACTGACCATGAAACCATTGTCAATTGTTGAGAAAAGCTAATTTGTTAGCTCACTGATGACTACTGATTCGCTATATTCTCTTTAGGAAAGGAATCTGCTGTTCTTACCTGGTCTGGCCTGCATGTGACTCCAGACCCACTGCAATGTGGCTGACTCTTAATTACCCTCTGTCCAGTTAGGGATGGGCAAAATTGCTGGCCCAACAAGGGATACCCACATCCAATAAATTTTAAAAATTAAACACTTTTACAGAGACCAGTTTGGGATCACAACTTGACCTAATTTGAATGCGTACTAAAAGTCCACCTCGAACCAAATTCTGAGCAGATCACTAACAGTGAGTGATATGGAGGACCGTTGAACATACCGTGACCAGAGACAATGGGCAATGAAAAACTCTGAAACAATGATTTCAAACAAATAGACAGGAGATGAAGAAATGTTTCGGCTTGATGGAGAGATCACTGACGAGGGGGCATAGGTTGAAGGGAAGGGGCAGGAGGTTTAGAGCGGATGTGAGGAAAAGCCTTTTCCCCCAGTGGGTGGTGGGAATCTGCGACTCATTTCCTGTATGGTTGGTAGAGGCAGAAACTTTCATCACATTTAGGAAGGCAATCAAGATTATGGGCCAAGTGCTCGGAAATAGGATTTGAATAGTTAGGTGGTAGTATTTGACGAGCACAGACCTGATGGGCCAGAAGGCTGTAGATCTCAATGACTGTATGACTAAAAAGATTGATAAGGTCATTTTGGTTCTGGGCAGTTTGAGCATAAAATAGTTCTGCAAAATGAAGCAGAGCACCTCCTCACACTCCCAATTCTACATTTTCATGTATCCCATTTGTCCATTATTCAAACACAACCTGGCAAAGTATTTATTTTGCTATATGGAACTGTCCTTCTGTTTCTGAAGTGTACTCTGTAACACGATTTCCTGGAAGATTATATATAATTCAACTAATCCCTAGCTTCACAAAAACTTGTTAATGTTGAACAAGTTTTTCTAGTTCTGAGTCCACAGTCCAAATCAAATTGCAATTTCACCATTATTTATACCTCTCAGAATCTTAAAGAGCTCCATTGCTTTACTCTGCCGTGCCCCCAAGCCCCTCCCAGTTAATTTTCTCCATGAAAACAAGTTCAAATCAGCAAGTCAATATATTCTGGATCTCAATTATCTTTGTGAGACTCTCTCTCAATGTTTCTTAATATGCTAAAAGTAAGAAGCCAAATTGTACAAATGTCTATACAGCATTAGAATTATTTGTCACTTTGTGAACAAATAACCTTGAAATTACCTTGTCATTTGAATTCTATTGTTAATAACTTACTTTGATTCACTGCAAAATTTCACTGTCAGTTTTTTATCATATCTTCACTTTTACAAAATAAACAGACTTGTTCCTTGCCATTTCCTTAAACTCCTGAACTCCTGATACACGTGATAACTTTGTTGCTGAAAGTACTGTTTATTATTCTTCTCTTGAATAAGTAAACTGGATTGCAAAGGGCCACAAATGGGATCTAATCAATACTGGCAAAAATTGTCCTTTTTAGATATGTATTCTGTCTTTTCTCTAAAGCAATCTGGCACTTCATTTCCAAATTTACTGGAGTTTCAATAGTCCACGACACCAGTCACCTTAGCTTCTCATTCTGAATCATTCCTTGTTACCTTTTCCACCTCATTTCTCTCACCTCCTCCACGGACCTTCTTAATGCTTACGATTTACAATCATGCTTTCACTTACCACCACTAACTCTTCTTTCCCCATTGCTTATTGTGCAAAACACTGTGGAACATTATGTTAAATAATTATAAACATTTGCTGCTGTTAAAAAATTAAACATCCATCTGAAGAGAATACCACCATTTCTTGAATTAATATCTGCATTTCAGACATCCAGTATGTTCCAATGCACATCATAACCCAGTGTGGTACAAAGGAGAAGTCATGGCCTTGTGATATTGTACCTAAACCTGTATCCAGAGACCCACATAATGATTAGGAGAACCACATTCAAATCCCACCAGAGCAATTGATAGAATTTTAATTCAATAAACATGTGATGACCATACTTCATTTTTGGGAAATACCCATCTGTTTCACTAATGTCCTATAGGAAAGGAATCTGCCATCTTTACCTGGTCTGACCTACATATGACTCCAGACCTAAGAGCAGCCTGTAAATGATTTGGTAAGTTTCTCAATTGCATCACCTGCTACTAAGCCTAAAGAAAGGATTGGAACTGGTTGGATCAACTAAGGCACCAGGAACAACAACAGCAAACTCCACAAAGTCTTCCTGCCAAATTGGGAGAGCTGTCTCACAGACTAGTCAGGCAACAGTCTGAGATAATCACACTCTCAGACAACGTTTCAGATACCACCATCACCATCCCTGGATATGTCCTGTCCCACTGGCAGGACAAACCCAGCAGAAGTGGCAGCACAGTGGGATACAGTCAGGAGGGGGTTACCCTGGGGGACCTCAACATTGACACTGGATCCCATGAAGTCTCATGGCTTCAGGTTAAACCTGGGCAAGGAAACCTCCTGCTGATTATCACGTACCGTCCTCCCTCAGCTTATGATTCAAAATTTCTCTATCTTGAACAACGCTTGGAGGATAAACTGAGGGTGGCAATGGTGCAAAGTGTACTCTGGATGGTGGATTTCAATGCCCACCACCAAGAGTGGCTCAGCAGCAGTACTGAAGACCGAGCTGGTCAGGTCCTAAAGGACATAGCTGTTAGACTGGGACTGCGGCAGGTGGTGAGGGAACCAACAAGACGGAAAAATATACTTGACCTCATCCTTACCAACCTGCCAGCTGCAGTTGCATCTGTGCATGATAGTATCGGTAAGAGTGACCATCGCACAGTCCTTGTGGAGGCGAAGTCCCGCCTTCCCATTGAGAATAACCTCCATCGTATTGTGTGGCACTATCACCGTGCTAAATGGGACAGACTTCACACAGATCTAGCAGCTCAAGGCTGGGCATCCATGAGGTATTGTGGGCCATTAACAGCAGCAGAATTGTACTTCAGCACAATCTATAACCTTATGGCCCGGCATATCCCCCACTCAACTAAACAACTCACTGGAGGAGAAGGCTGCACAAATATCCCCATCCTCAAACAGGAAGAGCCCAGCACATCGGTGCAAGAGCTAAGGCTGAAGCCTTCACGGCAATCTTCAGCCAGAAGTGCCGAGTGGATGATCCATCTCAGCCTCCTCCAGTGGTCCCCAGCATCACAGATAGCAGTCTTCAGCCAATTCAATTCGCTCCACATGATATCAAGAAATGGTTAGAGACACTGGATATTGCAAAGGCAACAGATCCTGACAACATTCCAGCAATAGTACTGAAGACGTGTGCTCTAGAAGTTGCTGCTCCCTTAGCCAAGCTCTTCCAGTACAGTTACAACACTGGAATCTACTGACAATGTGGAAAATTGCCAAGTATGTCCTGTACATTAAAAGCAGGACAAGTCCAACCTGGGCAATTGCTCCAGACTGCTCCATCAGTCTACTCTCAATCATCAGTAAAGTGACGGAAGGTGTCAAGCAGC
Organism: Rhincodon typus; assembly: GCF_021869965.1. NCBI lineage: Eukaryota > Metazoa > Chordata > Chondrichthyes > Orectolobiformes > Rhincodontidae > Rhincodon > Rhincodon typus. The sequence continues at coordinate 2,407,038 of NC_063344.1, forward strand.
ACCTGCTCAGCAATAACCTGCCCAGTGATGCTCAGTTTAGGTTCTGTCAGGGCCACTCAGCTCCTGACCTCATTACAACCTTCATCAAAATTTGGACAACGGAACTGAATTCCAGGAGTGAGGTGGGAGTGACTGTTCTTGACATCAAGGCTACAATTTGACCAAGTGTGACATTACAGAGCCCGAGCAAAACTGAAATCAATTGGAATCAAAGGGAAAACTCTCTTCTGGGTGGAAGTAATACCTGTCACAAGGGATATTAGAGATAGTATTAAATTCAAGGAAGAGGCATACAATTGGCCAAAAAAAGCAACAGACCTGAGAACTGAGAACTATTTAGATTCCAGCAAATGGAGACTAAGAGACAGATTAAGAGCAGGAAAATAGGGTATGAGAGTAAGCTTACAGGGAACATATAAACTGGATTAGTTTGATCCCACAGTACCTTCATTGGTGTGAAGGCTACCAGGAAGTAGCCTTCAAAATAGCCATGACGTGGAGATGCCGCTGTTGGACTGTGGTGGACAAGATCAGAAATCAGATGACACCAGGTTATAGTCCAACAGGTTTACCTGAAAACACCAGCTTTCAGAGCAAAGCCCCTTTATCAGCTGAAGTGAGAGAGAAGCACAGAGACACAGAATTTATAGGCAGAGGGATCGGGGCAGAAAGATCAAAAGATCATACAAATGGTATGAGTTTAGTGTCGAACAATAAATCTTTGCAGACAGTGTGAGTTAAGTGTCAACAGCTGAATAACAAGTGAAGGGATGACCTATAATCGATTAAATGAGGCTAGGAGATAATTACAAAAAATTAAAAATAAGGTGGTGCTGGAGACAAACCAAATGCCTAGAATAACATGATCAGTATAAGGGTCACATGGCAAGGGTCTAACCAAATGATAAGTAATCCAAAACTGTACAAACTAATTAAGGTAGAGAGATCATAACAATTTATCAAGGTCTAGTGTTAAAACAGGATAGTAAGGAAGATTTTACTGATACAGAACAGCGTTATTCAGCTGTTGAAACCTTACTCACACCATCTGACACTTTTGATCACTCGCAGAGGCTTATTATTCGACAGTCGACTCACAGCATTTATATGATCTTTTGATCTCTCTGTCCCAATTGCTCTGCCTATAAATTCTGTGTCTATGTGCTTCTTTCTCACTTCACCTGATGAAGGGGCAACGCTCCAAAAGCTTGTGATTTCAAATAAACCTGTTGGACTATAACTTGGTGTCATCTGATTTTTGACCTCGAAATAGCATTAGCGTTAGTGGTCATCTTCTAAAAGATACGCAGATGCTCAAACAGTGCCTATGGATTTGAGGACAGCTAATGTAACCATACTATCTAAGAAGGGAGGCAGAGAGAAAACAGTGAGATATGGACCAGTCAGCTTGACATCAATAGTGGAGAAAAGTACTAGGGTCCATAATAAAAGAATGTAATAGCAGAGCAGTTGGAAGATAGTTATGGGACCAGACAGAGACAGAATGGATTTATGAAGGGGAAGTCATGATTAACAAATCTGCTGGAATTCTTTTGTTTTATTCATTCACAGGTTCTGGGCATCGCTTGCTAGGTCAGCATTTATTGCCCTTCCCTGAACACCCAGAGGGCAGTTAAGTGTCAACCACACTGCTGTTGACCTAGTGTCAGACTAGACGAGGTAAGGATGACAGTTTCCTTCCCTAAAGGACATTCATGAACGAGGTGGGTTTTTCCAACAATCAACAATGGTTTCATGCTCATCCTTAGACTCTTAATTCCAGATATTTATTGAATACAAATTCCACCATCTGCCATGGCAGGATTCGAGCCCGGGAACCCAGATCATTAATAGTGTCTCTGGATTAACAGTCTATCAATAATACCATCCCTCCCCAAATGGAGGAGGTAACTAGTAGAATGAATAAGGGGGATCCAGCGGATATAGTTTACTTGGATTTTCAGAAGGTTTTCAATTAAGTCCAACATGAAAGATTAGCATGTAAAATTAAAGCAAATGGGGTTGGAGGCCATGTTCTAATATGGGCTGATAATTAGTTGGCAGACTAATGAACAGGAATAAATGGGTCTTTTGTCCAAGTGACTGACAGTGACTAGTGGGGTAGTACAGAAAACCGTGCTAAGACCCCAGTTATTCACAATATATATTAATGATTTAGATTGGGGAAACGAAATGTAATATTTCCAAATTTGCAGATTACACAAAGCTAGGTTGGGGGATGAACTGTGAAGAGGATGAAGAGATACTTCAGTATGATTCAGCCAAGTTCAGTATCTGGTTAAATACATGGTAAATGCAGTACAATATGGATAAATGTGAGGATCCACTTTGGTAGAATAACAGGAAGGTAGATTATTATTTGAATTGTGATGGTTTGCACAAGGTGGGGTGCAATGAGACCTGGATGTCCTCTTACACCAGTCACTGAAATTGAGTATACAGGTGCAGCAGGCGATGAAGAAAGCAAAAGCTGTGTTGGCCTTGATAGCAAGAGGATTCAAGCAAAGAGCAGTGATGTCTACAACAGCTCTACAGGGTCTTGCTATGATGACACTTAGACTACTGTGCACAGTTTTGGTCTCCTTATCTGAGGAACAATATCCTGGCTATTGAGGGAGTGCAGCAAAGGTTCACTAGACTGATTCCTGAGATGGCAGAACTGACATATGAAGAGAGATTGGATCAGTTAGGACTATATTTACTACAGTTTGGAAAAATGAGGGGGCGCTGTCACAGAAACCAATAAAATTCTAACAGGACAAGGTAAACACATGAAGGATGTTCCCAATGGGGAGACCAGAACCAGGGGTCACAGTCTAAGGATATATGGTAGGCCATTTAGGACTGAGATGAGGAGAAATTTCTTCACCCAGAGAATGGTGGACCTATGGAATTCTCTGCCACAGGAAACTGTTGAGGCCAAACATTGAAGACTTTCAAGAAAGATACAGATATCGTTCTTAGGAGTAAAGGGATCCTCCAAGCGTATGAAGTGGGAACAGGATACTGTGTTGGATGTTCAGCCATGATCATATTGAATGGTGAAGCAGGCTCAAAGGGCAGGATGGCCTACTCCAGCTCCTATATTCTATGTTTCTACGCTACAAAGGAGGATGGTTGTAATTGTTGGTCGTCAGTCATCTCAGCTCCAGGATATCTCTGCAGGGGTTCCTCAGGATAGTGTCCTATGCCCAACCATCTCCAACTGCTTCATCAATGAGCTTCCCTCCATCATAAGGTCAGAAGTGGGGATGTTCACTGAACATTGCACAATGTTCAGCACCATTCGTGACTCCTCAGATACTGAAGCAGTCCATGTCTAAATGCCGAAAGGCCTGGACAATACTGAGGCTTGGGCTGACAAGTGGCAAGTAATATTCGCACCACACAAGTGCCAGGCAATGACCATTTCCAGTAAGAGACAATTGAAACCCCACTCCTCGACATTCAATGGTGTTACCATCACTGAATTCCCCATTAACAATATTCTGGCTTTACCATTAACCAAAAACTGAACTGGACTCACCGCATTAGCACAGCGGCTACAAGAACAGATTGAGACTACTAATCCTCCATCAAGTAGCTCACATCCTGACTCCCCAAAGCCTGTCCACCATCTACATGGCACAAGTCAGTTGTGTGATGGAGTATTCCCCATTTGCCTGGATGAGTGAATGTCCAGCAATGCTCAAGAAACTTGACACCATCCAGGACAAAGCAGTCTGTTTGAATGGCAGCACATCCGCAAACATCCACCCTATTCACGACCACACTTCACCTCAACACTGCCAAATCCATCATTAGGTCTAACATCCACAGAACCTATAGTTAGGGTTTAAAAAGTTTATATAGAAACAATGCAATAAACCACAAAGCAGGATTTCACAAACTTTGTAAATACAAGTCGGTCCTTTTACGGGTAGATTAATAGCAGTGACACTCTAAAAGAGATTTCTCCCATCTCTTGCTTAAGAGGAACACTGTAGAGGTGTGGTTTAGGAATTTATCCAAAGAAATCCAAAAATAATCAATTTCTTAAAATTGCAGTCCCTGCAGTGGAAACACTCAAGAAATGCAATTTAGAGCAAGTCATACTCCAATTGAGAATAACATTTATTTCAAGGCTTTTAGCATTGTTTTGTCATTTTCATTGTCGCAAAGTTTCTTACAAACATATTGTCTTTCACCAGGCTCTTTTTGATCCTTAAGTTTTGATCAGCTTGCATTGAACATCCCTACTTTCAGGATATCATTAAACTGCATAGAGTCAGACAGCACAGAAAAGACTCTTCAGCCCATCGAATTTACACCAACAATAACTACAACTAAAGGCACACTAATCCCAATTTCCTGCACTTGTTCCATATCCTCGAATGTTATGATATTTCAAGTGCTTGTTCAAATTTTTATTAAAGGTTGTAAGGTTTCCAGCCTCCACTACCTTCTCCGGACAGTGCATTCCACCCACTGAGTGAAAAAGTTTTTTTCTCAAATCCCCTCTGAATCTCCTGCCCCTTACCCTAAAACTATGTCCCCTCATGAGTGACCCCTCAACCAAGGGAATAGCTGATCCCTATTCACCCTGTCCATATCTCTCATCATCTCATTCAGCTCAAACATGTCCCACCTCAGTCCTCTCTGCTCTAGATAAAACAATCTAAGCCTATCTAGTCTCTCCTTATAGCTCAATTTGTTCATCCCATGCAACATCTAAAATATTGTGAATGAGATGACAGCAGCATCATTGTCTTGTGGGAGCCATGACAATTAGCTTTATCACGCCTAACACTTGTTATGTGCCAATTTGATGGAATAAGTTCCTCAGAAAATTTTTTTTTTATTCATTCACGGGATGAGGGCATCACTGACTGGGCAGCATTTATTACCCATCCCTAATTGCCCAGAGGGCAGTTAAGAGTCAATCACCGTGTGGTTTCTCCAGAGTCAACTAAATGAATAATGAAATACAAACATATTCAAAAGATTATATTGTATCACTCTGTGGTACAAAACAAGCAATGACTTAAAACCATCAATACCTTTATTCCATGTCACTGAGGCTTGGCTCATCAGTCAATGAATAAGTTCAAGAATTATTACCACACCCCAGATCACTCAATAAGTTACATCAGCCCTCAACTCAAACAAACTCATTATTCACAATGTTACAAATCTCGCTAATACCATTATTCTCCTCAGCGAGTTATGTCAAACATAACAAAGATGATTTTTTATCATTTAACATGTCCTGTCAAGAATTATGAAAACAATATTTATATCTCAATAATTACCTTCTAAATCACTGAGGTGAAGATCATTACTCAAGAACTAAAATCAATCAGGACTGGGGAAAACTTCATTCTTCCGGAAGTCATTTCATTACTGAGATGGTGTCAAAGCCCAATCAGTTATATTAAGTCTTACAACGTCAAGAACATCACAGTTAAAAAGATATGATTACACTATATCTTGATAGGAAATAGTTTTATTTGAAGAAATAATGTGAATTTGATACTATTACGCAAGTCCACTGTTTCTTATTGCAAAATCATTGTTGTGGTAGTGATCATCATCAAGGAATTTCGACAAATGTATTATCACTGAGCTTATAGCTTAGAGACATTTCATATTCACAAATAAGATATGTTAGGCATCTCAAAGATTATTCTATTTGTCAGTAAGTTCTAGCAAATGTTGCAAAATTGAGATGTTTATATCTGGAACTATTATTCATGAAACAGAATTGTACAGTACAGAAACAGGCCCTTTGGCCCATGATGTTGTGCTGAACATGATGCCAAGTTAAACTAATCCCTTCGTCCTGCCCTTGGACTATATCCCTTCATTCCTTGCTTATTCATGTGTATATCTGAAACCCCTTAAATGCCCCTACTGTATCTGCCTCCACCACTACCCCTGGCAGCGCATTCTAGGTACTTACCACTCTTCGTGTAAAAAATTTGCTCCATACATCTCCTTTGAACTTTGACGCTCTTACCTTAAATGCATGCCCTCTTGTATTAGACATTTCAACACCGGGAAAAATATTCTGACTGTCAACCCTGTCTATGCCTCTCTTAATTTTATAAAATTCCATCGGATCTCTCTTCAGCCTCCACCACTCCAGAGAAAACAACCCTAGTTTGTCCAGACTCTCCTTGTAGCTCATACCCTCTATTCCAGACAGGATTCTGGTAAATCTGTTCTGCACCCTCTCCAACACCTGCACATCCTTCCTGTAATGTGGTGACCAGAATTGAACACAATAGTCTAAGTGCAGCCTAACCAGACTTTTATAAGAACAAAGAACATAGAACAGAACAGTACAGCACAGTACAGGCTCTTCAGCCCACAATGTTGTGCCAACCTATTATCCCACACTAAGATCAAAATGCCCTGCATACCCTACATTTTACTGTCCTCCATGTGCCTATCCAATGGTTGCTTAAAAGTCTCTAAAGTATCTGACTCCACTACCACTGCCGGCAGCGCATTCCACATGCCCACTACTCTCTGTGTGAAGAACCTATCTCTGACATCTCCCCTATACCTTCCTCCAATCACCTTAAAATTATGTCCCCTTGTAATGGTCATTTCCGCCCTGGGAAAAAGTCTCTAGCTATCCACTCTATCTATGCCTCTCATCATCTTGTACACCTCTATCAAATCACCTCTCATCCTTCTTCGCTCCAATGAAAAAAGCCCTAGCTCCCTCAATCTTTCCTCATAAGACGTGCCCTCCAGTCCAGACAGCATCCTGGTAAATCTCCTCTGCACCCTCTCCAAAGCTTCCACATCTTTCTTATAATGAGGCGACCAGAACTGAACACAATATTCCAAGTGTGGTCTAGCCATGGTTTTATAGAGCTGCAGCATAACCTCGCGGCTCTGAAACTCAATTCCCTTGCCAATGCAAGCCAACACACCATACGCCTTCTTTACAATCTTATCAACTTGGGTAGCAACTTTGAGGGATCTATGGATGTGGACCCCAAGATCCCTCTGTTCCTCCACAGTGCCGAGAATCCTGCCATTAACTCTGTATTCTGTATTCAAATTCGACTTTCCAAAATGAATCACTTCACACTTTACTGGGTTGAATTCCATCTGCCACTTCTTTGCCCAGCTCTGCATCCTGTCAATGTCCCGTTGCAACCTACAACATCCCTCCACGCTGTCCACAATTCCACCAACCTAAAGCTGCAACATCACTTCCTGACTCTCATGCTCAATGCCCCAACCAATACGGCAAGCATGCCATATGCTTTCTATACCATCCTATCTCCTCATGTGGCCACTTTCAGGGATTTATGGATTAAGACCCCAAGATCCTTCTGTGTATCAATGCTGTTAAATGTGCTACCGTTAACTGTATACTTTCCCTTAACATTTGATCTCCCACAGTGCAGAACCTCACATTCGACCGGATTAAATTCCATCTGTCATTTCTCTGCCCACATCCACAACTGATCTATATCCTGCTGATGTTTTTGACAACCTTCTACACTATCCACAAGTCTACTGATCTTTGTGTCATCTGCAAACTTATTAACCCACCCATCTACATTTTCATCCAAGTCATTTATATAAATCACAAACAGCAGGGGTCCCAGTACAGACCCCTGTGGAGCACAACTAGTGATGGACATCCAGCCAGAAAAACACCCTTTCACCACTACCCTCTGCCTTCTATGGGCAAGCCAATTCTGAATCTACATGACCAAGTCATCGTGGATCCCATTCATCTTAATCTTCTGGATGAGCCTACCATGAGGGACCGTGTCTAAAGCCTTACTAAAGTCCTTGAAGACAACACCTACTGCTCTACCTTCATCGATGGCCCTTGTCACCTCCTCAAAAAGATCTGCCCCACACAAAGCCATGCTGACTAATTAGGCCATGCTTTTCCAAATGCACATAAATCTTATCCATAAGAATCCCCTCCAATAGCTTCCCAACTACTTATGCAAGACTCACCAGTCTATAATTTCCTGGATTATACTTATTTCCTCACCTTGAACAGAGGAACACTTATCCACCTTAATGCTCTTCAAGGGACCTAACATCACTTGAGTCATAAAGTATTGAGTCATAGAATCATACAGCATGGAAACAGACCCTTCGGTCCAACCAGTCCATGCCAAACATAATCCCAAACTAAACTAATCCTACCTGCCTGCTCCTGGCCCATATCCCTCCAAACCTTTCCTATTTATATACCCATCCAAATGTCTTTTCAACGTTGTAATTGTACCCACATCCACCACTTCATCAGATTATTCATTCCACATGCGAACCACCCTCTGTGTAAAAAATTTCCTCTTATGTCTTTTTTAAACCTCTCTCCTCTCACCTTAAAAATATGCCCTCTGGTCTTGAAATTCCCCATCCTAGGGAAAGACGACTACCATCAACTCTATCTATACCTCTCATTATTTTATAAGCTTCTATCAGCTCACCTCTCAATTCCTACGCTCCAGTAAAACAAAGTCCCAGCCTATCCAGCCTTTCCTTATAACTTCTTTCTTGATCTCAAAATGCCCTAGCATATTAGCATGCTTCACACTAATCTCACCATTCACTATGTCTCTCCTTGGTGAATACCGACATAAAGTACTCATTTAGAATTAACTCTGCCTCCAAGCACAAGTTCCCTCCTTTATTCTTGAGTGGTTCTACCCTCTCACTAATTATCCTCTTGCTTTTAATGCATGTGTAAAATGTGTTGGGATTCTCTCTAACCCTACTTGCCAAGGACATTTCATGGTCTTTCTTGGTCTCCTAATTTCCTGCTTGAATTCTTTTCTAGTTCCTTTATATTCTTCATGGGCCATGTCTTATTTCAGGTTTCTAAACCTCCATTGTCATCCAAGGATCCCTTAACTTGCCACCGTTGGCCTTCTTCCTTACTGGAACATGCTAATGCTGAACTCTGATCAATAGGCATTTAAACAACTCCCACATGTCAAATGTGAACTTTCCTAACAACAGCTGCTCCCGATTAACACTCCTTACTCCTGTCTAATATTAACGTAATTTGCCCTCCCCTAATTTAGTCCCTTCCCACAAGGTCCTGGCTTATCCTTGTTCATGGCTATCGTAAAAGTTAAGGAGTTGTGATCACTGTTTCCAAAATGGTCTCCCAATGAAAGGTCAGTCACCTGACCAGGCTCATTAGCCAACACAAGTTCCAGTATGGCCCCTCCTATAGTTGGAATATCCACATACTATTTCAAGAAACCCTCTTGAATGCACCTAACAAATTCTGCCCCATCTAAGCATCTTGCTCTAAAGAAGTCCCAGTCAATATTGGGGATGCTAAGGTCACCCACTATGACAACACTGTTGTTTCTGCGCCTTTCCATAATCCGCCTACATATCTGTTCCTCAATGTCCCAGGGGCTTTTGGGAGGTCCACGGTATAATCCTATCAGACTGATGGCACCCTTCTTATTTTTGAGCTTTACCCGTATTGCCTCAGTGGATGAGCCCTCCAGTATATCCTCCCTGAGTGCAGCTATGACATTCTCCCTGATTAGTGATGCACCCCTCCATCTCTTTTACTTCCCTCTCGTCTAAAACATCGAAACCCTGCAGCCAGTCTTGTCCCTCTCTTAACCAGGTCTCTGCAACTGCTACAATATCATAGTACCATGTACTGATCCTCGCTCTAAGGTCATCTGCTTTACCCATATTACTCCTTGCATTGAAATAAACAAACTTCAATCCATCAGTCCTATTGTATTCATTAACCTGTCCCTATCCGTCCTTACTTTTTGACTTAGTGGTCATAACATGTACCTTCCCATTATTACTTCCACTTGCTGACCGGTTGCTCTAGTTCCCACCAATCTACATCTTTAAATTATTCAAAAAAAATCTGAATTAATAGGATTAAAAATAAAATTGATACAAATTTCTTGAAATACTCTGCAGTGGAAACTCTCAGCAAATGCAACTTAGAGCAAGTTTTACTCGAATTGGGAGCAATGCTTATTCGGAGGCTCTTTGCCAAACCAGGGATTATACTGCAATGGACAAAGCTAATGAATCACAGCAGCAGTTAAAATTACTGATACGTGTACACCTTGGAGTTCATAAGTTAGTCCACATTTACAAGAGGTCTATCGCTATGTTATAAATGTACTGAAGGTATTGCTGTTATTTTTGTACAGAAAACATGCTAGTTATTGTTGAGTAATCACACATTGTAATGGATAGTCATGCAATGTGTTGCAAGTTTCATTGTGCATTGATCATAAAGCGTTTGTGCATTGTGGGTAAACTGCTATGTAAAAGTTGGCCAAGGCCCTCAAAAATCCTCAATGAATATTATTCTAAAGCCAAGTGAATAGTGTTGTAAGTTACAGAAACAAGTGCTCCCTAATCTGAGTATCAACATTTAGTTGCTCCATAATTGCTTAACTTATACTTTCAACATTCTTGTGGTTAATCACCAATCTCCATCTTTAAATCATTCCCAGCTCCATTACTCTTTTTACCCAAACTAATTAACTTTGACATCCTTTTCCTCTCCTTCTAACCCCTCCACAACCTTCTCCCATCGTATTTGAGGAAACAGCCTACAAGTGTACACCTCAACCCACATCTTTCACATTCCCTTAATTCATGTGGATCAGTTAATTATGTTTCATCAGCCAGCTACCCAAAGGCCTTAGAAAAAACCCAATAGCACTAAGCCAGATAAAGCAAAACACTAGGTTCAATTCCTAGTCTGTACTAATTTGGCTGTTCTCAACCAGAATTGTAAAGAATATGTTGCTGCTGACCTCATCAACTCCAAGTCAAAGAAGGGAAATAACCAATTTGGTTCATGATTGCCATCCAGTGACTTCTTACTGGAAGCTTTTTATGTAGAATTTATGGCACAGAAACAACAACAATTTGTGTTTATATAGTTCCTGTAACATAATGGAAATGTCCCAAGGTACTTTGGAAGAACATCATAATGTAAAATTTCCAACATGTGACATAAGGTGGCTTTACGGCAGAAAAGCTTTGTCAAAGAGGCGGCCTTTAAAACATTATCTTAAATGAGAAAAGATAGGCAGAGAAGCCATTTGATTGGTATCCATGCTTCCTCCCATTCTATTCAATTTATCTCACACTTTCAATGTATCCACCTAATCCGTTCTCTATCATGCATTTATCTAGCTTCGATGCAATATGCTGCAACCATTCTATTTTCTTCTAAATTCTTTATCAGATTTATTATTCAAGATCATATTTATGGCCCCTGTTTGTGTGTTCCCCTAACAGCTGAGGACAGGAACAAGTAAACAAAGAACAAAAAAACAATACAGCACAGGAACAGGCCCTTCGGCCCTTCAAGTCTGCACTGCCACATTTTGCTCTTCCAAACTAAAACTGTCTTCACTTACAGGATCCATATCCCTCTATTCCCTTCCTTTTCATTTATTTGTCCAGATGCTTCCTGAATGCTGCTATTGTGTCTGCTTCCACCACCTCCTCTGGCAGTGCGTTCCAGGCACTCACCACCCTTTGTGTGAAAACCTCCCCCTTGCACCTTCAACCTGAGTCCCTTAGTAATGGACCCTGGGAAAAAGCCTCATGTTTTCCACTCTAACTATGCCATTCACAATCTTATAAACTTCTATCAGGTCGCCCCCTCAACCTCCTGCGTTCCAGTGAAAACAAACACAGTCTATCCAACCTTCCTTCATAGCTAAAATCCTCCATACCAGGCAACATCCTATCTGTACGCTCTCCAAAGCATCCACATCCTTCTGGTAGTGTGGCGACCAAAACCGTACGCAATATTCCAAGTGTGGCCTAACTAAAGTTCCATAAAGCTGCAGCATAACTTGTCTATCCTTATACTCAACGCCCTTTCCAATGAAGGCAAGCATGCCGTAAGCCTTTTTTACAGCCTTATCTACCTGCGCAATCACCTTCAGTGATCTGTGGACCTGCACATCCAGATCCCTCTGCATATCAATACACCTAAGGGTTCTGCTATTCATTGCATAATTTCCACCTGTACTTGACCTTCCACAATGCATCACCTCATATATATCTGGATTAAACTACAGCTGCCATTTTTCCGCGCATACCCCTACTGATCTATATCCAGCTGTATCCTCAGACAATCCTCCTCACTATCCGCAACTCCACCAATCTTTGTATCATCTTCAAACGTAAGAAAAGAACAGCTATATTTTCCTCCAAATCATTTATGTAGACGACAAACAGCAGAGGTCCCAGCACTGATCCCTGTGGAACACCAGTAGTCACAGCCCTCCATTCGGAAAAGCATCCTTCCAGCACTACCCTCTGTCTCCTATGACTAAGCCACTTCTGTATCCATCTTGCCAGCTCACCCCTGATACCATGTGACTCCACCTTTTGTATCAGTCTGTCATGAGGGTCCTTGTCAAAGGTTTTACTGAACTCCATATAGCCTTTTCTGATGAAGGGTCTAGGCCCGAAACGTCAGCCTCTCTGCTCCTATGATGCTGCTTGGCCTGCTGTGTTCATCCAGCCCTGCACCTTGTTGTCTCGGATTCTCCAGCATCTGCAGTTCCTACTATCTTTGCTCCATATAGACAGCATCAACTATTTTTCCCTCATCAATCATCTTCGTTCACCCCTCAAAAAACTCGAACAACTTATTAAGGCACAACCTCCCCCTCACAAAACCATGTGGTCTATCACTAATAAGTCCATTTGCTTCGAAATGCATATAGATCTTGTCCCTGAGAATCTTTTCCAATAATTTTCCTACCACTGACATGAGGCTCACAGGCCTGTAATTTCTTGGATTATCCCTGCTACCCTTCTTAAACAATGGGACAACATTGGCTATTTTCCAGTCCTCTGGGACCTCACCTCCGGCCAAAGATGATATACAAATTTCTGTCAATCATCCAGCAATTTATTCTCTTTCCTCCCTCAATATTCTGGGATAGATCCCATCAGGACACGGGGACTTATCTACCTTAATACTTTTTTAAGATGCACAACACCTCTTTTTTAATAGCAACTTGTGCTTAGCTATTTTACTCTCCACAAATGGCTTGCTGGTAGACCTTGCTCAGACTCACACTCTGTAACAGATTATGTCCTGGAGAGTTGCTGGTGCCAGTGTAACCATAATCCAGCAAGATTTGAGGGGAAATGAGTTCCCACCTGTCTTTAGTTTACAAAATTTCAGGGGTGGGAAGAGGAGAAAATCCAAAAACACCATCCAACTAATGTTTACATAACCTTCACATAAGAACATTGAAATAACCAGCAGCATATCTAAATAAAATTTAAATGAAATTGCATAACATCGGTGAGAAATGTCTAAAATTGTGGTGTGGGGTACTCGTGACCCATACTGCTCCAGGCCCAAATTTAGGGGTGAGATATCTCACAGAAGCAGCACACAAACTTCAATATAAATATGCTATTGGCAACAAAGATGATTTTTGAACGTTGAAAATATTTAAAAAAACAAAGAACAAAAGGTTCATTTTAAGAAGGTGGATTGCAAATCAGATTAAATTTGTTTGGATACTTTGCACGGGATGTAATTTACTCTGAAATCGTATTAAACATCTGAGCCCCGTTATTTTGATTTACACATGACCTGTAACCTGGATTGTGTGGCCGTGTCCTTACCGCTTGAATTCCTCTCAGGAAGAACAGATGCAGCAATAGGGACCTGTTCAGTCGAGAAAAGAAAACTATTTAAATTATTGATTAGTCCAGTTTCTAAGATATTGTGTAAAAATTATTCAGTTGCCCTTGAACAACAAAAAAAAACAATTCTTTTAGTGCGTGGGAAACGAGTAAACGCATCTCCGTACCAGAGGGCGCTGGACGGGTCGATCTGGGGAAGACATCTGCGGAATTTCTTGCGCTCCATTTGCCTGCGATGTTTTACTGTCGGAAACTGGGATTCACGGGAAGTTAGTCCTCCTGACAATTCTCCGGGGTCCCAAATTCACAGGGCACCTGAAAAAGACGCAAACAAACAAAAAAAACGAGGTTCTCTAAGGAAATGTATATTTCACACAATGCAGCCCTCCCCTCGCCAATCCCGATAATAGTTTTAGAAAAATACAAAGGATGAAAAAAAAAAGATTCTGGAAAAAAAGAAAGTTTTGGAATATTTGCACGTTTCTGGCGAATCCACCAGTTCGACCCTGGCAAACAGCAGGTGAATGTTAATGATGTTAAATCATAACCTCCCCACCCCCTCAAAAACATCCCCTGACATTTTATAACAAACCAGATTACAAAACAACATTCACGCAGGAGCACTTGAACAGTCGGCCAATCTGAGATCTGATGGGATCTGGAATCCGCTAGCTGGAAAGATGGAATAAGAAGCTGAGAGTTAGAGACAGACTTGTATGGAGGTGAATAACCATAGAGAGAAAAGCAGCAGGGAGTGGGATTAATTGAATACCTGTAATAAAGAAACAAAAACAGAAAATGCTGTAAAAAACTCAGCAGGTCTTGCAACGTCTGTGGACAGAAATGAGAGCTAATAAAGAATTGGCACAAACGTAACGGGCCGAATGGTCTCCTTCTACACTCTGGTCCTATCTCCGTCTCTTGCTCCTGTCAAGTCAGTGTTCGGGTCAGGCTGTGGCTATTTCCTGGCTAGAAGGAGAGGGGGTCAGACACACACTCCTGGGGCTCTGCTCTGATTCAAAGTCACTCACAGGGTCGGGCAGTAACTCTGCCACTGTCGCTTCGCCAGTTCGGGGAACACAGCTCACAGGTCCGTGCCATCGCCAGGCGCACTGGAATCCCAAAGCCAGCCAAACCAGCAGCGAGACTGGCCTGAAGTGTTGAAGCGAGGACGGGGGGAGAGGGAGAGAGAGACACAGACCCTTTCCTGGGGAGGTGAAGCCTTTACTCAGGCAAGTAGTGCAGCTCTCCCGACCTCAGTCCCCTCACCGACCAATAAAGGCAGCTTGGTTATCAAACTCCAGCAACCTTTGTGGGAGGCTCTGGGAGGCGGGCACAGGATCCATTTCAACCTCAGACCCACCAGATTTTGGATTTGTTGCCGCCGGGAGGGGAGGGAAGGGCAGCTGGAGGTCTCTCTCTCTCGCTCCTGGAGCTGCCAGCTGGCTAAAGCAGCCGTCTTCACAGATACCCGCCCCGATGCCAGCTCTCCGCTGTATTCTGGTCATCCTGTCTACCGCGACCCTAGCAGAGACGGTGAGTGAACCCCTCTCCCTCCCCTCCGTTATGGTTGTGGAGTTTGATTGTAATGAGCCGAGAAATTCCACTAATTACTAAATTACTACAGGGAAACGATTAACCTGCTCTGCTGTAATTATGCTTCATATTTATTGTGGTGTGGTAACCTGAAAACGTAATAGCCAACTGAATGTTTTGCTGGTGAGGGCACAATACAAATATCTGTTGGCAAAACTGTCCTGTGCTCTAAACAGCATGATTACTTCTGAAAGGCTGCTGTACTGTGCAGGGTATTCACAAAGAGCTGATTTATTTATTCATTCATATTGTTAATGTAACCTAGTAATTTAATGCATTGCAGGCTGGCCCTGTATTTATTGCCCATCTCTAATTTGCCTTGATATAGTCTTGTTGAGCTCCAGTCCCTATGCTGGAGGTACACTCACAATGCTGTTAGGGAGGGAGCTCCTGGATTTTAAGGAAGAGTGATATCACACAATCACAGAATTGTTACAGTGCAGAAGGTGGCCATTCAGCCCATTGTGCCTGCAGGGACTCTTCAAATGAACAGCATTACCTAATCCCAATTTTCTGCTTTTCCCCCAAATCCCTACACACTGTTCTTTCCAAATAACTAAATTGAACCTGCCTCCATCACATTTCCAGGCAGTGCATTCCATGCCTAACTACTCACTGAGAGAAAAAGATTTTCCTTACATCACCTTTGCATGTTTTGCACATCACTTCAAATCTATGCCTTCTCATTCTTGTCCTGAGCAGGAACAGCTTCTTCCTATCTATTTTGTCCAACCCACTCATAATTTTGAAAACCTCTATTAGATCTCCTCTCAAGGAGAACAGTCTTAACTTCTTCAATCTATCTCATCCCTGAAGTTTGTCATTCCTGGAACCATTCTTGGGAACTCTTCTGCGCTGACTCCTATACATTCACATCTTTCCTATAAGGTAGCACCCACAACTGTACCTAGTTCTCCAGCTGAGGTTTAACAAGTATCTTATCCAAGTTTAACATCAACTCCTTGTTCTTGCACTCTATGCTCTTATTAATAAAGCCAAGAACACCTTAAGCTTATTAACTACCACCTCCCCCTGTCCTGATATCTTCAGTGATCTGTGCACATATACAACCGGGTCCCTCTGCTTGTGCACCCCCTCTAGAATTTTACCCCTATTTTATACTGTCTTTCAATATTCTTCCAACCAAAATGCATCACCTCACATTTCTCTGTGTTGAACCTCACCTGCCACCTATCTGCCCATTCCACCAACTTGTCAATATCCTTCTGGAGTTCCACACTGTCCTCCTCACAGTTTACAATTCTTCCAAGTTTAGTGTTATCTGAAAACTCTGAAATTGTTCCCTGCACACCAAGATTCGGATTATTAATCAGATCCAGAAATATTTCCAACCCAGTATGGCTTGTATCAGAAACTTGTAAGTAGTTCTCATGAGCCTGTTCATGTTATTCTTGTAAATAGCGGATGTTGCCATTTTGGGTGGTGCTGTGGAGGAGGCCTTAGTAAGTTGCTGCTGTAAATTTGTCAAGGGTGCATACTGCTGCCATAATGCACCAGGGGTGGAGGGAGAGAAGGTTTAAGCTGATTGATGTGGTAGTCAGAAAGGAACTTGCTTTGTCAGGTTTCTTGAATGTTGTTGAAGCTGCACCTGCAAGGCAAGGAGGCAGCATTCCATCAGGATCCTTACTTTGGCCTTACTCATGGGTGGACTGACCTCAAAGAGTCAATGGCACAATATCCAGTATAGGCCCATTCTTGTAGCCAGGATATATAGAGAATGCAATCTGTGAATTGAGTCCAAAGGGACTGCACAAAAGAGCTTGTCCAAGATTTGACCAGATGTCTCCACACCCACTCAGTGAAAATCCCAAAGCTAGAATCATGCCCTCAGACCCACAATGTGGCTGGCCATCATATTTTTGTGGACAGCTCACTATAGTTCAATTGTGACACCCAGCATTGGTGATGGTGTGAGGTTTGACAGTGGTAGAGCTATTGAAAATCAAGAGAAAGTCCCATTGGAACTGATCATTGCCTGATGTAAATGTTATTGGCCGAGAACTGGAAATTACACATTCCTTGCTGCTAGTGGGCATTGACTGCTGCTGTATCTGGGGAATTGAAAATGTAATGAAACACTGTGCAATGATCAGCAAACATTCCCGCTTCTAATCTGATAATGGAGGGTAAGTTGTTGATCAAGGGGCTGACAATGGAACACTACACTGAGCAACTCTGAAGTTAGATCCCAAGACTAAGATAATCAACAACCACAACCATTGAACTGATTATTACTCCAGTCAGTGAAAAATTTTTCCCAATCCCAAGTGAATTCAATTTTACTGGGTATTTTCATGTGACAAAAAGTCAACTTCTGTATTGATGTCAAGGGCAGACTTTGCCCTGTGAAAATCCGCTGTTCTATCCATTTTTGAACTAAGGCTATGATGAGGTCCATCAGAACTTGAACTGATTATCAGTGAGCAGGTTATTCATGACAAAGTACCATTTGATGGAACAGGCAGTAATAACTTCCATCATACCCTCCATCATAGAGTCATACAGCACGGAAACAAACCCTTAGGTCCAACCGGTCCATGTCGAACATAATCCCAAACTAAACTAGTCCTACCTGCCTGCATTTAGCACATACCCCTCCAAACGTTTCTTATTCATGTAATTATCCAAATGTTTTTTAAACATTGTAATTGTACCCACATCTACCACTTCTTCAGGAAGTTCATTCCACACGCAAACCACCCTCTGTGTAAAAAAAATTGCTCTTCATGCCTTTTTCAAGTCTCCCCTCTCACCTTAAAAATGTCATATTGGCAGATATAGAGAGTAGGCCAAAGGGGTGGTAATTAGCCAGATTGAATATGACCTGTTGGAAAAGACATAGATATTCCACTTTGTTAGATAAATGCCAATCTTTTAGCTATACTAGTACAGCTTGGTTAAATACGCAACTACGCTAAAGCGCCTGTTTTCAATACTGTAGCCACAATTACTTCATAGGGCCTAGCGTCTTGTCTATATTTTATCAACTGAACTGTTTCTTGATATTGTATGCAGTGAATCAACTTGGCTGAAAACTGGCATTTGTCATGGTGTGAACCTCAGGAGAAGGTCAGGATGAATAATCCATTCAGCATTTCTCTGACTGAAAACACCTGCATAAGCTTCAGTCTGCTCATTTATACTCATGTGGTGGGCTCTGCCATCATTGAGGATGGGGGTATTTCTGGAATTTCTTCCTCTCATTACGTGTTTAACTGTTCACCACATGACAGGACGGCAAAACTTTGACTTGATCCATTGGTTGTGTGATTATTTAACTCCGTTCATCCCGTGTCATTTCTCCTGTTTAGCATTCCTGTGGCCCTGTGTGACTTCACTAGGTTGGCACCTCATTTTCAGTATGCTTATTGTTGCTCCAGATACATTCTTCTGCACTTCACACTGAACCAGCATAGGTGTCTGATTTGATGATAGTGATAGAGTAGGGGATGAGCCAGGCATGAGATTATAGCTTGTGCAAGGAACTATTCTACTGCTGTAAATAGCCTCATAAATGACCTCATAATTCTCCAATTGTGAACTGCTAGGTCTAATTCTATCCCAATTAGAACAATGATAACATACAAGTTGAGGATGTCCTCAGAATGAAGACAGGATGTAGTCTCTATAAAGACTCTGCAGTGGTCACTCCTGCCAATAGCGTCTTAAGCAAATGAATCTGCCATAGATATATGGATAGGTGAAGATGCTGTCCACCAAGTTGTTCTCCCTATGTTTGTTCTTTCTCCACCTTCCACAGGTCTAGTCTGGCAGCTCTGTCTGTTAAGATTTGACCAGTTTAGGCATTGGTCATACAGCATGTACATATGCAAAGTTTTGTTTTGGTGTGCATCTGTATATAGAAAGATATTTGTATGTGTGTGTTTATGAAGTTAGTTTTTGTTGGTTGTTTGGATGTGTCTGGTCTACCAAATGGTTTCAGTTTGTGTATATGGATGAAGATAGTATTTGCTGTTTGGTCAGATGGATTTCCCCCTTAATGGAATGTGAATGCAGGTATATATATGTGTGTACATTCAGTAGATATTTCCATTTTCTCCTTAGATTACATCAGTGCTTACATCTCAAAAACACTGAATTAGTTGTAAAACATGTTGGATTGAAAATAAATGTAGGTTTTTTTTCTTTTCATTAGGTGTATATTCACAAATATGACGAAGTATATGTAGTTTAATATGTGTGTCCATGTGTGTGTAGATATGTATGTATTTATATGCAGTATGTGTAGATATATATAGATGTGAATGCACAGAGTGTGTATATAGGTGTGTATGTATAGATGTGCATATATAGATGCGTATGTCTACGTGTGTGTATAGTATGCGTCTATATATGAAGTTGGTGTTTGTTGATTGACTGTCTCTGAAGTGGTTAAGTGTGAATGTGTGTGTGTTGTGTAGCTGCGTACTAGTCAGTGCAGTGGTATCTGTGTGTGTCAACTGTATGTTTAGGGATAGGAGGATGCGAGGACAGTACAGTGTGTTGACGAGAGTGACTCCTGTACCTGCAGATAAAGCGGATGCACAGGGCATTTGTTGCTCTGCTTCCGATTCGAATAAACTCCAGCACCGAAAGGGAATGAAAGCTCGGGCTCCCAGCCAGTCCCCGGCTGGCTTCTGGGGCACTGACAGCAGAACTCATTGCTGGCTTCTCAGTTCAGTGCTCACTAATTTTAGGAGATGTATTTGTAGCTGGTTATTTTTGGCCAGTGCACGGAGCCTGGGGAAGGTAGAAGTGAGAGAGAAAGGGTGGCTCGGGCCCCCTGAGGGAGCTGATTTGGTTTGGGTTTACAGCGGGATAACCCAACAGAGAGCCTGGGCCCGGCTCTCGGAAACTCAGCTACAGCAGCTTCAGTGTTTCCGAGATGTCTGTTCCCTTCTCCCCCCACCCAGGCCGGCTCTGATACAGTCGCTGTGGCATAGGGCTGATTTCACGGGGATCGCTTACCGGAGCAAGTGTCTCTCGATCACTTCTGATTTTGTTGGCAGGATGAGGGTGAGTTTAAATTAAGGGCAGCATCCGCTCAGCTGTTTGTATTTCATTCTGTTTATTCTGGTCTGTCAGGATGTCCACGTGGTTGCAGGGGATGGGGACTGAGCCCTGGGCCAGTCAGCAAATCTCCCCTACCCACCCCCACTATACACACACATATAGACCCGACACGTCAACTTTCTTGCTCCTCTGATGCTGCCTGGCCTGCCGTGTTCCTCCAGCTCCACACTGTTGTCTGTAACCAGGGTTTGCTGCCACTGCAGGGGCTTCCCAACTCAATTGTTCAAAGATGCATTTTGTTCAAATGTTCATGCTCCTTGTCGTCTGTGCCGTCTGAGTAGTAGAGCGGCCTTAAAGTGCAACTTGAACACACCACCCTGTTCCCCATGGACGACATCCCTGCCTTAGGCTTGTTAAATTGCTCCAGCGAAGCTCAGCACAAGCTGGAAGAACATCATCTCATTTTGCCCCCTTCAGGACTCAGTATCAAGGTCAATCATTTTAGGGCCTGAACATTCCCTTCCATGTCCTTTCCCACACCCAGGCCCTGTCATTACATGAGCTGCTTTCACACAATCGACTCATTCTCACCCACTCATGGTCCCTATTATCATCATTGCTTTCTCCCTGGCTCACCCTTATCTATCCCTTTGTCTTCTCTCAAACAAAAACAGAAATTGTTGGAGAAACTCAGCAAGTCTAGCAACATCTGTGGGAGAAAGCAGAGTTCATTCAGATTCAAGTCTGGTGACTTTCATCAGAACGGTTCTTTCTACAATACTGTCAGATTTCAACAATTTCTGTTTTTGTTTCAGATCTCCAGTATCTAGTTTTTTTTTTGTTTTATTTGGCTGTACTGTCTCTCTTGCTCTGTCTGTATCTCCACCAATCATTTGGTCCTTGATCCCTTCCCCCACACCCTAGCTTCAGCATATATTCCAACCTATTCCCAGCTACAATCAATTCTGAAGAAGGGTCACTGAACCTGAAACATTGACTCTGCTTTCTCTCCCCACAGATGCTGCCAGACCTGCTGAGTTTCTCCAGAAATTTCTGTGCCCTAAAGTGCACCTCTGAAAGTGCTGCTCAATAGGCCATTTGCCGAATTGTGACTGAATACACATCACTGTGTTGTTTTCACATCTCTAGTTACAGCAACTTCATCAAGAGTCAAAGGCTTATATGCCTGTACTTAAGTGGAGCTTTTAGGTACCAGGAGCCAGCATGAGCTTAGAGCTGCATTAAATATGGCAGATTGCAGCCAAGTGATAAATACTCAGCGCTTGGGTCTTACCTGCTTCGTAAGCCATCATAGCTCTCTCTCTCTCTCTATGTCCCTAGCTCTACATCCATTTCAAATGAGTATCAGGTAGGCTTTAAACATTAATTTACGGCCCCAGCTGAGACACTGGCACTTTGTAAATTTGACTTGCTATGTTTAGAATCAAAAAGAAGTTGCAGGGTTAGAAACTACTGGATATAGAAGTGTACCTGTGATGATAGCGTGATTTTGAATCATAGGCTCCCAGTTTCATTGACTTTGATGAAGCTGAGTATCAGTCAGGTGGACAAACCGTCACCCAGTGCACCCATCTGATACATCTTCCTGGAAGTCTCGCCGGGGCCAAGTTGGATCCTAGTTTAAGATTTACAGTAAAGCAATACATAACAGCACCTAACCTTCAGAATAAAGACATCCTAACCATGATATAACAGCTGGTTTCTGACTCCACTTTTAGAGACAGAGACAATACTGAACATGCTCATTATAACAGACAAGGGGTGATTAGGATGATAATTTAAGTTTTCTTCAAAGTAGATCTTCTCTGAATCTCCTTTGATTTGTGATTACAAGATTACTTGCCTAAATAAAGGATATTGACTTGTAGGTTCCAGTGATGCATTGATAGTGTCCCTGCCTCTGGGACAGGGGGCCCAGATTCAAGTCTCATCTTCTCCATAGGCGTATCATAACATATCTACATTGGTTAATTAAAAACACCAAAATGGTAGGATATCTGCCTACTCAAAAATGATAACTGCCCTTTCAGCTTTGCTAAATACTGCATTATAAATAAGACAGAAGTCAAAATGCAGCAAGTGCTGGAAACCTGAATTATAACAGGCAATGGCCAGTAAGTCAAGTATCAACTGAGGACAGTGGGAAAAGGGTTAACTATTTCAAGTCTTCACCCTTCCTGTCTTCAAAGCAATATCCATAGGGTGAGCCTGTATTTTCAGATACTGATGAGTATTCCATTTATTTCTAGTATGAAGAGTATTTTTCTCAGGACCCCATTTCTTCTTCTGATCCTGAAGGCTGAATGTTACACTTTCACCACTGTGGTCCTTTCTTCCATTGCTCTGATGTTATGCACCTTTTCGGAGAGGTCCTTGTGAAGATTCCTGTCCTGAAAGTATTTACTTCTCTGTTGTCAGTGAAATTCTGCTCAGTTACTTCAATATTGGCTGTGTGAACTTTCCGATTCCATTTCATCCACTTCCTCTGTTACCACGATGGGCATGTGCCCAAGGAAGTGTTCTTAATGTGAGCTCTAGACATATCATCTGTGAAAATATGAACATTGTTATGAAGTTATGACTTTAAACAGGACAGCTGTGAGGCTGCATTTTAATTAATATCAAATGAGATTTTGAACTCTACTTCTGATCAAATTTATGGAATACAAACATTAGGGCATTGCAAATATGTCAAAAGTATTAACTAACTGATACTACATACAATTATCCCATGTTTCATTAATCTGATATCTGTGTATAATGAGTAATGTGATGTCTTAGATATATGATAAATTGGTTGGATGACTGAATTTCTTCATTAAATGATGAGGGGTACAAGCAAGCAGACAAGTCTTGCAGTCAGAAAGGTAGCAAATGAACAGATGAACAAATAAAGCTAACTTACAGCTTAATGACTTTAATTAGGATTAACCCTGAATGACCATTTGACAATACACACAATACTGTTCTTTTAATTGAGCAGTGGCATGAATTTTCCATCAGATGGCCTTACACCACCACTGTCCCAAACCCAATGCCTCCACAGCATAAGATGATTCATACAAAACTTAATATCACTCAGGACTGTTCTGTAATTTGCAAGCATACACTGTCAGAAGTACATTTAATTTTAAACTAATTGATGAAACGTTATGACAAACGTCTTAAATTCCAATGCATATTGCCCAGGAGTGAGACTTCCTGCAGGGATTATAAAATTAATTTTCACAATGACTCCTTATCCCAGCTTTAACAAGGCATCAGTTAGAGTCAGGAATATATTACTACATTACTTATTTAATTGGTATGTAACAATTGCTGCCTGTAAGTTTAGCTGTAGATTGTGGCATTGGGGAAGGACAGCATTCTGCATGTTTTTTTTAAATTTGTTTGTGGGATGTGGGAGTCATTGGATGGCCATCTTTTATTGCCCGTCCATTATTGCCCTTGAGAAGGTGGTAGTAAGGTGCCTTCTTGAACTTCTGCAGTCTACCTGCTGTGCCCTGGATGATGTCAAGCTTCTTGAGTGTTGTTGGAGCTGCACTCATCCAGGCAAGGGGGGAGTATTCCATCACACATAGGGAAGACAATGGCCTAATGGTATTGTCACTGGACTGATAATCCAGGTAATGTTCTGGGGACCTGAGTTCAAATCCCGCCACGGCAGCTGGTGGAATTTAAATTCAATAAATATCTGGAATGAAGAGTCTGATAATGACCATGAATCCATTGTCAATTGTTGGGAAAAACCCATCTGGTTCAGGGAAGGAAACTGCCATTCTTACCTGGTCTGGCCTACATGTGACTCCAGACCCACAGTAATGTGGGTGACTCTGAACTGCCCCCTGGGCAATTAGGGATGGACAATAAATACTGGCCTAGGCAGTGGTGCCTCCATCCCATGAATGAAGAGAGGAAAAAGAACTCCTGACTTGTACTTTGTGGACAAGCTTTGAGGAGTCAGAAGGTGAGTTATTCCTAGCTTCTGACCTGCTGTTGTAGCCACTGTGTTTATGTGGTGAGTCCAGGTGAGTTTCTCGTCAATGATAACCTCCAAGATGTTGACAGTGGGGGATTCAGTGATGGTAACACCATTGAATGTAAAGGGGTGGTGGTTAGATTGTCTCTTATTGGTGACGGTCATAGCCTGGCATTCTTGTGGCGCAAATGTCACTTGCCACTTGTCAGCCCAAGCCTGGATATTGTCCAGATCTTGTTGCATATGAACATGGACTACTTCAGTATCTGGGGAGTCACGAATAGTGCTGAATATAGAGCAATCATCGGCGAACATCCTCACTTCTGACCTTATGGAGGGTCATTGATGAAGCAGCTGAAGATGGTTGGGCCTAGGACACTACCTTGATGAACTCCTGCAGAGATGTCCTGGAGCTGAGATTATTGACCTCCAACAACCTCAACCATCTTCCTATGTGTCAGGTATGAGTTCAACCACCGGAGAGTTTGCCCCCCATACCCATTGATTCCAGTTTTGCCAGGGCTCCTTGATGCCACACTAGGTCAAATGCAGCCTTGATGTCAAGGGCTGTCACTCTCACCTCACCTCTGGAATTCAGTTCTTTTGTCCATGTTTGAACCAAGGCTGGAATGAGGACAGGAGCTGAGTGGCCCTGGCAGAACCCAAACTGAGCGTCACTGAGCAGGTTATTGCTGAGCAGGTGCTGCTTGATAGCACTGTTACTGACATCTTCCATCACTTCACTGATGATTGAGAGTAGACTGATGGGGTGGTAATTGGCCATTTGGATTTGTCCTGCTTTTTGTGTACAGGACATACCTGGGCAATATTCTACTTTGCCCAGTAGATACCAGTGTTGTAACTGTACTGGAACAGCTTGGCTAGGGGAGCGGCAAGTTCTGGAGCACAAGTCTTCAGTACTATTGCTGGGATGTTGTCAGGGCCCGTAGCCTTTGCAGTATCCAGTGTCTCTAACCGTTTCTTGATATCACGTGGAGTGAATCGAATTGGCTGAAGACATAGAACATAGAACATTACAGCGCAGTACAGGCCCTTCGGCCCTCGATGTTGCGCCGACCTTGAAACCAATCTGAAGCCCATCTAACCTAAACTATTCCATTATCATCCATATGTTTATCCAATGACCATTTAAATGCCCTTAAAGTTGGCGAGTCTACTACTTTTGCAGGCAGGGCATTCCACACTCTTACTACTCTCTGAGTAAAGAACCTACCTCTGACATCTGTCCTATATCTATCACCCCTCAATTTAAAGCTATGTCCCCTTGTGCTAGCCACCACTATCCGAGGAAAAAGGCTCCCACTGTCCACCCTATCTAATCCTCTGATCATCTTGTATGTCTCTATTAAGTCACCTCTTAACCTTCTTCTCTCTAACGAAAACAGCCTCAAGTCCCTCAGCCTTTCCTCATAAGACCTTCCTTCCATACCAGCCAACATCCTGGTAAATCTCCTCTGCACGCTTTCCAATGCTTCCACATCCTTCCTATAATGCGGTGACCAGAACTGTACGCAATACTCCAAGTGCGGTCGCACCAGAGTTTTGTACAGCTGCAACATGACCTCATGGCTCCGAAACTCAATCCCTCTACCAATAAAACCTAACACACCGTACGCCTTCTTAACAATGCTATCAACCTGGGTGGCAACTTTCAGTGATCTATGCACTGGACACCGAGATCTCTCTGCTCATCCACACTACCAAGACCGCTATCTGTAAAGCTGGGGACCACTGGAGGAGGCCGAGATGGATCATCTAGTCGGCCCTTCTCGCTGAAGATTGCTGTGAAAGCTTCAGCCTTATCTTTCGCACCGATTTGCTGGGCTTTTCCATCATCGAGGATGGGGATATTTGTGGAGCTTCCGCCTCCAGTGAGCTATTTAATTGTCCACCAACATTCATGACTGGCTGTGGCAGGACTGCAGAGCTTACATTGGTTGTGAGATCATTTGGCTCTGTCTATCACTTGCTGCTTTCGCTGTTTGGCGTGCAAGTAGTCCTGTTTGGTGGCATCAGCAGGTTGATACCTCATCTTCAGGTATGCCTGCTGCTGCTCCTGGCATGCCCTCCTGCACTCTCCATTGAACCAGGGTTGATCCCCTGGCTTGACGGTATTAGTTAAGTGGGGGATATGTCGGGCTATAAGGTGACAGATTGTGCTGGAGTATAATTCTGCTGCTGTTGATGGCCCACAGTGCCTCATGGATGCCCTGTTTTGAGTTGCTAGATCTGTTCGATGTCTGTTCCATTTAGCACAGAGATAGAACATAGAACAGAGAACAATACAGCACAGTACAGGCCCTTCAGCCCACGATGTTGTGCAGACCTATTATTCTACTAAGATCAAACTACCCTGCATACCCTACATTATACTATCGTCCCTGTGCCCATCCAAGAGTTGCTGAAAAGTCTCTAATGTATCTGACGCCACTACCAAATCCGGCAGAGCATTCCACACGCCCACCACTCTCTGTGTAAAGAACCTACTTCTGACATCTCCCCTATACCTTCCTCCAATCACCTTAAAGTTATGCCCCTCCTAATAGTCATTTCCACCCTGGGAAAAAGTCTCTGGCTATCCACTCTAACTATACCTCTCATCATCTTGTACACCTCTATCAAGTCACCGCTCATCCTTCTTCGCTCCAATGAGAAAAGCCCTACCTCCCTCAAACTTTCCTCATAAGACCTGCCCTCCATTCCAGGCAGGTCATGCCTCACAAGCCTTATTGAATTCTTTGAGGATGTGCCAAAACACATTGATGAAGGTAGAACAGTCAATGTGGTGTAAATGGATTTTAGCAAGGCATTTGATAAGGTTCCCCATAGTAGGCTCATTCAGAAAGTAAGGAGGCATGGGATTCTGGTAAATCTCCTCTGCACCCTCTCTAAAGCTTCTACATCCTTCCTATAATGAGGCAACCAGAACTGATAACAATATTCCAAGTGTGGTCTAACCAGAGTTTTATAGAGCTGCAGCATAACTTTGCGGCTCTTAATCTCAATTCCCCTGCCAATGAAAGCCAACACACCATACTCCTTCTTTACAACCCTATCAACTTGGGTAGAAACTTTGAGGGATCTATGGACGTGGACCCCAAGATCCTTCTGTTCCTCCACACTGCCAAGAATCCGACCATTAACCCTGTATTCTGCATTCAAATTAGACCTTCCAAAATGAATCACTCACACTTTTTTGGGTTGAATTCCAACTGCCACTTCTTTGCCCAGCTCTGCATCCTGTCAATGTCCCGTTGCATCCTACAACAGCCCTCCACACTATCCACAACTCCACCAACCTTCGTGTCATCGGCAAACTTACTAACCCACCCTTCCACTTCCTCATCCAAGTCATTTATAAAGATCACAAAGAGCAGAGGTCCCAGAACAGATCCCTGTGGAACACCCACTGGTCACCGAGCTCCAGGCTGAATACTTTCCATCTACTACCACCCTCTGTCTTCTATTGGACAGCCAGTTTTGTATCCAGACAGCCAAATTTCCCTGAATCCCATGCCTCCTTACTTTCTGAATGAGCCTACCATGGGGAACGTTATCAAATGCCTTGCTAAAATCCTTATACACCACATCCACTGCTCTACCTTCATCAATGTGTTTTGGCACATCCTCAAAGAATTCAATAAGGCTTATGAGGCATGACCTGCCGGTCACAAAGCCATGCTGACTATTTCTAATCAAACTGTGCTTTTCCAAATAATCATAAATACTATCTCTCAGAATCCTCTCCAATATTTTACCCACCAAAGAAGTAAGACTGACTGGTCTGTAATTCCCAGGATTGTCCCTATTCTCTTTCTTGAACAAGGGAATGACATTTGCCACCCTCCAATCATTGGTACTACTCCAGTGAGGACGCAAAGGTCATCGCCAAAGGGGCAGTCATCCCTTCCCTCGTTTCCCGTAGAAACCTTGGGTATATCCCATCTGGCCCAGGGGACTTATCTATCCTAATTTTTTTTGAAAATTTCTAGCACATCCTGCTTCCTAACATCAACCTGTTCATGCATAACAGCCTGTTTCATGCTGTCCTCATAAACATCAAGGTCCCTCTCACTGGTGAATACTGAAGCAAAGTATTCATTAAGGACCTCCCCTATCTCCTCTGACTCCCACGTACAAGTTCCCTCCACTATCTTTGATCAACCCTACCCTCACTCTGGCCATCCTCTTGTTCCTCACATAAGCTTAGAACGCTTTGGGGTTTTCCTTGATCCTACCCGCCAAGGTTTTCTCATACCCCCTTCTAGCTCTCCTAAATCTATTCTTCAGTTCCTTCCTGGCTACCTTGTAGCCTTCTAGAGCTATGTCCGATCCTTGCTTCCTCAACCCTAAGTAAGCTTCCTTCTTCCTCTTGACTAGATGTTCCACATGTCTTGTCATCCAAGGTTCCTTCACCTTACCATCCCTTCCTTGTCTCAGTGGGACAAACCTATCCAGTACTCGTAGCTCCCTAAACAACTTCAACATTTCTGTCGTGCATTTCTCTGAGAACATCTGTTCTCACTTTATGCTCCGCAGTTCTTGCCTAATAGCATTGTAATTTCCCCTCCCCCAATTAAATACTTCCCCATAACGTCTGCCCCTGTCCCTCTCCATGATAATAGTAAAGGTGAGGGAGTTGTGATCACTATCACCGAAATGCTGTCCCACCGAGAGATCTGACATCTGGCCTGGTTCGTTGCCAAGCACCAGATCCAATATCCTTCTAGTCGGCCTATCTACATATTGAGTCAGAAATCCTTCCTGGGCATTCCTGATAAAATGTGCTCCATCCAAACTATTTGCACTTAGGAGGTTCCAGTCTAGTCCAGATAGTGCCACACAACACGATGGAAGTTATCTCAATGTGAGGGCAGGATTTCGTCTCCACAAGGACTGTGCGATGGTCACTGTTACCGATACTGTCATGGACAGATACATCTGCAGCTGGCAGATTGTTGAGGATGAGGTCAGGTATGTTTTTCCCTCTTGTTGGTTCCCTCACCACCTGCCGCAGACCCAGTCTAGCAGCTATGTCCTTTAGGACCCGACCAGCTCGATCAGTCGTACTGCTGCTGAGCCACTCTTGGTGGTGGACATTGAAATCCCCCACCCAGAGTACATTTTGTGCTGTTGCCATTTTCACTGCTTCCTCTAAGTGTTGTTCATCAGCTGAGGAGGACAGTATGTGGTAATCAGCTTGGGATTTCCTTGCCCATGTTTAACCTGAAGCCATGAGACTTCATGGGGCTCAGAGTCAATGTTGAGGACTCCCAGAGCAACTCCCTCTCGACTGTAACCCACTGTACCGCCACCTCTGCTGGGTCTGCCTGCCAATGGGACAGGACATATCCAGGGAAGGTGATGGTGGTATCTGGGACATTGTCTGTAAGATATGATTCTATGAGTATGACTGTGTCAGGCTGTTGCTTGACTAGTCTGTGAGACAGCTCTCCCAATTTTGGCCCTAGCCCCCAGATATTAGTGAGGAGGACTTTGCAGGGTCGACAGGGCTGTTTCTGTCATTTTCTTTTCCAGTGCCTAGTTTGATGCCAGGTGATCCGTCCAGTTTCATTTCTTTGAGACTTTGTTGCAATTGGTACAACTGAATGGCTTGCTAGGCAGTGCTGTTCTGACTTTATCCACCCCAGTCCAACACCAGCATCTCCACATCATATATATCAGTGATTTAGAGAAGGGGATCAAGTGTAAAATTTTCAAGGCTGGTATACACAGTGAGAAGGAGAAGTAACCTGCGAGGAAAACAAAAAGAGGGAGATAAAGGAATATGGGCAGCTTAAGTGAATGCACAGAAACAATGCAAGTGGAAGAAAAGTGGGAAAACTGGTAGGAAAAGAAGAAAATCCATTCTAGAGTATCTTTTATCTGTGAGAAATTGAGAAGTTCTGGCATTTAGAAGGACTTTGGTGTCTTTGTTCACAAGTCAAAGGAACAGCAAAAGGAATGTTAGTCTTTAATACATGGGATTCTTATTGCAATTGTACAGGTCTCTGTTGAAACCGTACCAGGAGTATGGTGCACCAATTTAATCTCCTTACCCAAAGAAGCATATACTTGCCCTTGAGGAAATGCAACAACTTCCTAGACTGATACCTGGAATGAAGAAAAATTAAGTAGACTATACCTACATTCCCTAAAGTTTGTAAGGTTAAGAGGTGATCTCATTGAAATACATACATTTTTTAAAGGGTTTGACACTTTAGATATTGAGAAAATGTTTCCCCTGGCTGAGCAATCTAGTACAAGGGTGCCATGGTCTCAGAATAAGGGGTTAGTAATTTTTGGACTGAGATAAGGAAATATTTTTTCACTAAAAGTGTTGTAAATCCTTGGAATTTTCTATTTCAGAAGGTTGTGTATGGTCAGTCATTGAGCTTATTAAAGACAGAGCAATAAAACATTGGATACCATGGAAATCAAGGGATATAGGAAAGTGCAGGAAGACGGAGTTGAGGTAGAAGAACAGCCGTGATCTTAGGAACTGGTGGAGCAGACAAGGTACAAAGGGCCCATTCCTGCTCCTACTTCTTTTATCCCAATTTCTAGGCACCAAAATTCCTCTGATAAGATAGCCAAATCCTCAGTTTTTGAAAATTTATTCATCTAGACTCATGTACTACATTATGTATCATGTTATTAATATAACAGCCACATATTTCTTGATCAGCCACAGGTAAAGGCCAAAAGTCACACGATACCAGGTTATAGACCAACAGGTTTATTTGAAATCACAAGCTTTCAGACCGCTCCGATAGCTTGTGATTTCAAATTAACCTGTTGGACTATAACCTGGTGTTGTGTGACTTATGACCTTGTCATGCTAGTCCAACACTGGCACCTCTACATCATAACCACAGGTAAAGGAAGTTAACTTGGTAGAATTACAATATCTTTACAACAGCATTCTACTTGAAATTGACGATCATTGTCCACTCATGTCTGTACACCAAAAAAATTTAATATCTGAAATGATAATCTTCTAAACAAAAGATAATACACAATCAGATGTTCACAATTTACATGTTCATATGTATACAGATGATTCATCCACTTCCAGTGCAACAGATGACATATTTGATTGTCCAGAATGAAGGCAAGGAGGAAACAGTTCCAATGATTCTCTTCGAAAGAAACTGTGTGGATATAATCTTTCAGCATCAGACAATCAATACTGAAGGGCTATAACAGAACCCAGAAGAAAAGCAGAGATAATCTCTATGTCAGCATATTCGAAAGGGCTGCTTAACATAAGGAAGACGAAATGGGAAAGAACATTAGCTATAGGCGTCATAATTTCGTACAGAACCTCTCCCCACCACTTAGGGTTATTATTGGGTTATCATTGACTGCTAATTATACACCTTGCTCAATTTCCTTTCTCTAGATGTTAAACTGCCCTGGAGGGGTTATCAAAACAGATAGGATATGGTAGAAAGGTTGTCAGGTCACATTTAATGACAGTCATTGGAATAAAGAGTCCTTTGGCTTTACATATTACCCTTTGGACCATTAGCCTTATATCAGTTGTATCATCTTTGCTGCTGTGTTAAAAAGTTGTGATTTCAAACCCTACTCCTGAGACCTGAGCATATGAATTTGGTTAACATTCTGAATGCAGTACTGGGGACATTTTGTACTGTCAGAGATGTTGTGATATGATAGAATTCTTCATTCAGATGAAAAGTGACAGAGGTGTTTCCAAACTGCTGTAGCTCCAGTTGGATATGGCCTGTGTCTGTGAGAAAACACACAGATACACTCAAAATAAAGGAGTATCTGGCTGCAAACTATCCACATGACAATGTGACACATGTCCAATATCCCAAAAAGAATTGCAACTAATTCATTTCTATTATCAAACTGTCCTTTGATCTGAAAACAAAACAAAAGTCGGCTGCTCTCCAGCACTCTGAGACACAGGCACATAGCAATGGTTCAAGATTACAGAAAGTGTTTAGGGTCTCTCTAGGTGCACATTTTGCAGGCTGGTTGGGGGTGGGGGTGGGGGTGGAGCAGAGACTGTACTTTGAGTGAGGTGAGACAGGCAAATGGGAGGACAGCTTGAGGTGTTAAAGTAATGGGGGGAGCGCTCCAATGAGCCCAAGGACCCATTCAGAACAGACAATTGCTTAGATCGAATCATCAAATGTTTTCAAGAAGGCGTTTGATATAGTTCTTCAGGCTAAAGGGATCAAAGAGTATGGGGAGAGGGCAGGAACAGGGTACTGAGTTGGATGATCAAGTGGTGGTCAAATTGAATGGCAGGGCAGGCTCAAATTACCGAATGGCCTACTCCTGCCCTATCTTCTATGTTACTATAACCATCCAGGGATCTGCTGGGCTGCTGTTTGGCATGAACGTCACCTGCCACTGGTTAAACCCAACTGATGTGAGATGAGGCCCTTAAATAGTAATAATTGGTAAATGGTACTACGCACTTAAAGGAGCCAATTGGTCCACTGGCAGTTAGGTAGAAGCAGAAAAACAAACCATCTGCTGGATTCAATGCGATCCTTCACCTTCAAACAATGGGACGTTAAATATCCAGCCATGGATTTGAAAGCCATTTTGCTTTTCATGTATTTTGACATTTTATTCTGTAAACTTTGATCTTGCTTTTCATTTTGTAGGCTCTTGGCTCATTGAGTTATTCATTTGGCCAAAGTTTCAAAAACAAAGAATGTACTGTAAGTTAAAATGAGGAAGTTAACACCAAGAAGGAACTTCATGGAGTTACGTCACAGAGGCTAGTATCCCATCACAAAGCCACCCTGTATTTACAGGTGGAGTGTCCTTCTTACTGATCCAATTCCTTTAGAGCCAGTGAACAGAACCTCTGACATTCCTGTTTCTATCTGTCAGCCAGGGCTCCCTGATTAGACCAGATTTAACAGCCCCAATCAGGGAACTCATATTTTATGAGGTCCACTTGGCTGACCTCATTACAATCACTACATCCCTCCCCCTCTGAGTCTGAGGACATCGGCTAGTTTTTTTTTTGTAGCTCCTCTGGGAGCGCTTTAGCACTGGGTCAGGTTCCTCCAGCTCTGCCTCTGATACGGGCGGTGTGTAACACACGGTAGCTCACATCTTATGCCTGGAGCATCTCGGAAGAAATTTATTTTCCTCTTCATGTGGCAAAGGTATCGAGGCAGCAACATCTGCTGTGTCCACCTCAACATTTGATGGAGAGGGAGAGCCCATGGGTTCCAGAACAGTCAGAAAGGCTGTCAAGGAGCCAGTCATGTTTTGCTCCTGCACCATTTGTGAATTTGCAACTTTCATATGGTCCACGTGCTTGTTCAGGACCACCTCACCTACGCGAACTTTATACATCACGGGACCTGACCCCATGTTGACCATGCTTCTTACCCATATAGGGCCATTCCCGTGCTTCCTACACCCAACTTTGTCCCCCAAAGTAAACTGTCTCTCTTGCTTAGAGGAGTCTTGTGTCCGGCATTGGGGTTCCTGATGCTGATTCACCTTCTCTGCCAGGTCCGGAAAGATCAGATTTAACCTGATGTGAAGTCTTCTCCCAATTATCAACTCTGCTGGAGCTTTCATGAGAGTTACATGAGAGATGGGACTATAATCAAATAGGAACCAGGACAATTTGGTATCTAGTGAAGCTGTAGGCTGTTTCTTTAAGCCTGCCTTCGAAGTTTGAACTGCTGTTTCTGCCAAACCATTGGTGATGGATAGTATGGAGCTGTCCTTAAATGACAAAT
This sequence comes from Rhincodon typus, assembly GCF_021869965.1. Classification (NCBI taxonomy): domain Eukaryota; kingdom Metazoa; phylum Chordata; class Chondrichthyes; order Orectolobiformes; family Rhincodontidae; genus Rhincodon; species Rhincodon typus. The sequence continues at coordinate 2,441,130 of NC_063344.1, forward strand.
ACCATTTTCACATAATGATAAATAAACTTGTGGATTAAGTCACTAAAGGAAGGTATAAATTGGTTGAAAGGTTTTTTTTATCGATTCACAGGATACGGGCATGACTGGCTGGGACAGCACTTATTGCCCATCCCTTAATTACCCTGGAGAAGTTCAAGTGAGCTGCCTTCTTGAACTGTTGCAGTCTTTGGGAGTAGTTTACTATCAGATTGTCATTGATAGACTAGGAGAATGGACCAGAATCTGGAAGATGGAGTTTAATGTGGATAAGTGCAAGGTTGTCCATTACGGCCAGAAAAATAAAAGTGCAAATTATTATTTGAATGGGAAGCAGATTCAAAGAGTGCCAGGGAAGAGGAATCTGGGTGTCTGCGCATGAGTCACAGAAAATGTGTATGCAGGTGCGACATATAATCAGTAAGGCAAATGGAATCCTGGCATTTATTGCAAAAGGACTGGATTATAAAATTAAAGAAGTGTTATTACAGTGATATAGGTGTTGGTGAGACTACATCTGGAATATTGTGTTCAGTTTTGGTCTCCTTACTTGAGGAAGGATATGGTGTCACTGGAGGAAGTTCAGAGGAGGTTCACCAGGTTGATTCCAGGGATGAAAGGGCTGTCGTACGACGAACCGTTGAATAGTTTGGGCTTGTACTCACTGTAGTTCAGAACAATAAGGGGAATCTGATTGAGGTGTATAAAATTCTAAGGGAATCGATAAGGTGGACGTTGAAAAGATGGTCCCCCATGTGTCTGTCTTGAACAAGACAGCATAAATATAGACTGAGAGGAGGTAGGTTCAAAACTGAGATGAGGAGAAACTACTTCTCTCTGAGGGCTGTGAATCTGTGGAACTCGCTGCCGGAGAGTACAGTGGATGCAGAATCAATCAACAGATTCAAGAAAGCAGTCCAATATTTAGCCACTTGGTCACCTACATCTGGATGCTAGTTAAGTGCTCCACAGTTCTCTAGCCCAATTCAGAACCACAGAAATCACTTCGCGAAGGGTATGGCCATAATAACATATCATAACTCCCAGATTACTTACAAACATGTTGAACTTTTAATTGGAGTAAGTGTCTTTTAAAAGAGGACATGCAGCCAACAGTTGATTAAGGATATAATTTCAATGGCTGCTTGGCAAAGCTCTATGTGAGCCCAAGGAATGTCTCAACTGTAAATTGTCAGAGAGACTTAAAAGAAAGAGAAATGGGTGGTTTGGGTGGTGGTGGGGGGGTGCGGTGGTGGAAACTGGCTACCCCTCTCAGAAGAAAGCCATTTCCTGTGGATTATGTCCCAAATTGCAGACATGTTTATGTTTTACCCTTCCAGGAACATACAAAAAATAGGGTTGAAAAGTAATTGCACCCCCTAGGGAATGTGTCTTAGTGGCCTCATGTGTTGGTGTGGACTAATGTGCAATGAAGATCACAGGGAGGTCAGCTATTAGACACCTCTGTGCAATTCTGTCTGTCTGAATGCTAGAAGCCAGGCCAGTCAGTGAAGTCACCGTCATGAAGGCATAAGTGTCTTTCAGTGAACTGCAGAGCCATGAATCTGGAAATCAACTGCTTCACAAACGGTGTCAGGGTTACCTCTAAAATCCATTTTAACATTCCACTGTGCACTCACAAAACCCAGAGACTGATTCATGTTTCTTTTTACTCAATTCAGATTTTTAATCTGTGTGCATGTCTCATATTTTACTATCTTCACTCATACTTAATAGCTGCTAAACTCATCCATTCTTTAACTCAAGAGAGCCCAGTTAATTTGGTTCATTTTAGGAACATTAATACATTTCGATTGAGAAAAATATCCATGAAGGAAGGAGTCCCTTCTAAATTAACCCTGGAACCAACTGACAGATGGGTTGAAATAAGAAGGGTGGGCAGTTCATGCCTCCTCACTTGGGAGCATTGGCGATTGGAACAAATTGGGGTCCTTCACCTTCAGCTGCTGTAAGTACTGGGCACCAACCAGTCTTCAAATGAAAGGTCAGCGTGGGTATAGGCAACTGTTCACTCTGGGAATTGGTCACCAATTAGTATGAGTATGGGTCACCGGTTGGCATGGGATGAAGTAATGGTTGATGTCACTATGGGCCGCTGGCAGGGGATAGATATGCTGACCCCATAGGAAATTAAAATGTCGACCTTCCATTAGCAATTTGTCTTTGTTTGCTATGTCCTTGATAAGCATCAATTACAGACAAATATTCAATTTTACTAATGCAAGCTTTAGTAAAGCAGAAGAAAGCATTATTAAAGGAATACCAAACACATTCCACCACCATTCATTTCTATGTTGTACATAAGCAATAGCAAAACCTGCAAATGATCTTAGTTAACTGTTTAGAAATGGTTATTACACACTTCAAATATATCTTATCCATGATAGGAGCTGCTTGCATGACATGCTCTGTCTAAAACAGAAAATGTTTACTCCAGGTACCTCTATTAACTAATGCTTCAGTAAACATCAATGAGCTTTGCCTTATGGCTTATTAAGAGGCATGAAGAGATAATGTAGCTCAAGGCAAGCAATAAATTATATTAATAATAAAAAGTGCAAACAGGTTTAAGGAGCTGTTAATATATAATTTTAAACAATGACCATTAGGAATAAACTTTTGACATTAGGTAGAAGCAACTGGTGAAACTATAAGACCATAAGAATTAGGAACATGAGTAGGCCATTTGGCCCCTTGAGTGTGCTCCACCATTCAATAGGATCATGGCTGATCCAACATTCCTCACGTCCCCTTTACTGTCCTTTCCCAGCCCTTGCTTCCCTAACTGATCAAGACTTGATATATCTCAGCCTTAAATTTACACAAGGACTCTGTCCCCACAGCTCTCTGTGGCAATGAGTTGCAAAGTCTCACAACCCTCTGAGAGAAAAAAATTCCTCCACATCTCAGTCTTAAATTGGCACCCCTTTATTCTGAGACTATGCCTCTGGTCCTAGACTCTCCCATGAGGGGAAACATCGTCTCAGCATTGACCCTGTCAAACCCCTTCAGAATCCTGTATGTTTCAATGATATCACCTCTCATTCTTCTAAATTCCAGTGAGTAGTCCTAACCTGTTTAATTGTTGCTCATAAGACAATCCCTCCACACCAGGGATCATCCTAGTGAACCTTGTCTGAATAGACTCCAATAAATCTTTCCTTTAATAAGGGGACCAAAACTGCTCACAGTACTCCAGATGTGGTCTCACCAGCATATTGTACAGTCGCAGTTAGTGTCATAGAGTAATGCAGCATGGAAAGAGGCCCTTCGGCCCAAACTGGTCCATGCTGACCATGGTGCCCTCTCAGCTAGTTTCAATTGCCCGCATTTGGTCCATTTCGCTCTAAACCCTTCCCATCCATGTACCTATCCAGATTTTTTTTTAAATGTTACTATTGTACCTGCTTCAACCACTTTCTCCGGCAGCCTATTCCATATATGCACCACTCTCTGTGTGAAGAAGTTGCCTCTCACATCCTTCTTAAATCTTTCCCCGCTCACCTTAAACCTATGCCCTCTAGTTTTCAATTCCGCATCCTTGGGAAAAAAGACTATATGCACTCATCCTACCTATGCCCCTCATGAATTTATATACTTCAATAAGGTCACTCCTAATTCTCCCACATTCCAAGGAATAAAGTCCTATCCTGGCCAACCTCTCCCTACAACTCAGGCCTACTAGACCTAGCAACATCCTTGTAAATCTTCTTTGCACACTTTCCAGTTTAACTATGTGTTTCCTATAACAGGGTGATCAAAACTGTACACAATACTCCAAGTGCAGCCTCATCAACAACTTAGACAACTGTAACATAATGTCCCAACTCCTATACTCAGTGCCTCGACCAATGAAGGCCAGCATGCTAAATGCCTTCATCACCATCCTTCCCACCTGTGACGCCACTTTCAATGAACTATGTACTTGTACTCCTAGCTCCCTCTGTTCCACATCACTCCTCAAGACCTTACCATTGACTGTATAGGTCCTACCTTGGTTTGATTTTCCAAAGTGCAACACCTCACACTTATCTGTATTGAATTGCATTTACCAATCCTCAGTCCACTTCCCCATCTGATCGAGATCACTCTGTAATTTTTGATAACCTTCCTTGCTATCAACGATACCTCCTAATTTTGTATCATCTGCAAACTTACAAATCATGCCTTGTACATTCACATCCAGATCATTTAAATAACAAATTACAAAGGTCCCAGTGGCACCCCACTAGTCACAGGCCTCCAGTCTAAGGAACAACCTACAACTATCACCTTCTGCTTCTTACCTTCGAGCCAATTTTAAATCCAATTAGCTAGCTCTCCCTGGATCCCATGCAATCTAACCTTCATGACTAGCCTGCCATGCGAGACCTTGTCAAAGTCCTTACTAAAGTTCATATAGACAACATCCACAGCCCTACCCTAATCTATCCTCTTGGTTGCCTCTTTGAAAAACTCTAAAAGATTTGTCAGACATGACTTCTCGCACACAAATCCATGCTGACTATCCCGAATCGAGCCTTGACTATCCAAGTGTTGGTTGATCCTGTCCCTCAGTATTGTCTCCAATAACTTGTCTACCACTGATGTCAGACTCACTGGCCTGTAGTTCCTTGGCTTGTCTTTGATACCTTTCTTAAACAATGGAACAACATTAGCCACCCTCCAGTCTTCTCTACTCTTATATTCTAACTCGCTTGAACTAAGGGCCAACATTCCATTAGCCTTCCTGATTACTTGCTGCTAGCTGTGTGCTAGCTTTCTGTGTTTTATGCACAAATACCCCCAAGTCCTTTTGTGTTGCAGCTTTCTTCAGCTTCTCTCCAATTAAATAATACTCTGCTCTTTTGTTCTCCCTTCCAAAATTAACAACTTCTCATTTTCCCAAATTATACTCCATTGTCAATTTCTTGCCCACTTTGTTAACCTATTGATATCTCTCTGTAAACTGTCTGCAAACCTCTCACAACCTGCCTTTCCACCTATTCTTGTGCCATCTGCAAATGTGGCTGCAGTGCATTCACTTCCTTCCTCCAAGTCATTAATATATGCTTTAAATGGTTGCAGTCCCAGCATTGATCCCTGTGGAACTCTACTTGTCACAGGTTGCCAACCTGAAAAAGAACCCCTTATCTCCACTCACTGTTTCTTGACTGCTCCTTTGTCTTATGGTCTTATGTACCATTAGCAAATTCTCTATTGAGACCACTATGCTACCTCCAACACCATGGGCTCTCATCTTTTAACTTAACCTTTTGTGAACTACCTTGTTGAACGACTTCTGGAAGTCCAAATAAATACATCTACTGATTTGCCTCTATCCACTCTGGTTGAGACTTCCTCTCAAAACTCATATAAATTAGTCTGACATTATTTCCCTTTCATGAAACCATGCTAATTCTGTTCGATTAGACTACAATTTTCCAATTGTTCTGCTGTTACTTACTTAATAATTGACTCCAATACCTTTTCAATGATAGAAGTTAGGCTAATCGGCCTATAGTTATCTTATTTACATTAATCACCCTGGAAATAACTCTGCATTCGTCTGATGGTGGATGTAGATCATAATGGTTCAGCTGTCTGTTATACATCTCTCCCAAATTGAAAATAATTGTAAAATGAGCAGCTTAATTCATATAGACCCGAAACGTCAGCTTTCCTGCTCCTCTGATGCTGCTTGTCCTGCTGTGTTCATCCAGCTCTACACCTTGTTAGCTTAATTCATATTCTCAGTTTTATATTGAATGCTATGTGATTGAAGGCAATACAAGCAGAGGATAGCAGGAGATAGACATAAAGTGGAATGAACAGATTATGTAATGTTCTACAAAGATCAATGTATTAAACTAGGTACATGAGTGGTATTGTTGGGAAGGAATATATGTAATCATAATTGAATGAATAGAATAATGGTTGGGGGCGATGGTAAAAGAACTATAGATGAAAATCAATAACAGGAATAAAGTGACAATTGGAAAAGGTCTGATATTGTATGTTCACAGTCTCAGCCTGAATCCCCAATCAGTTCAATTCTACAGTGTTTGGCAAATATTGCAAAAACAGTAAAATCAGAAGGCCATTGCAGAAACCAGGCCCAGAGGTGAGGACCTGATGGATCTGTGTGCCATCTCGCCAAATGCTGCAAGAGGCTATTGCAGTTAAGCAGTTTCAAAGTGTTGCTTCCATGGTTTTGGAAGATGTCTTCAATGCTTGGTTTATTGTGACTTGATAGAGGTGTACAAAATGATCAGAGGTATAGATAGAGTGGACAGCCAGAGACTTTTTCCTAGGGTGGAGGTAACTATTATGAGGGGGCATAGTTTTAAAGTGAGTGGAGGTAGATATAGGGGAGACGTCAGAGGTAGGTTCTTTACTCAGAGAGCAGTCAGGGCGTGGAATGCATTGCCAGAGAGGGTAGTGGAGTCAGCCTCATTAGGGGCATTTAAGCTGCTATTAGATAGGCATATGGATATTAGTGTAAGGTAGGGGTGGAGGTTAGATAGACCTTGGGGTTTAGGGTAAAAGTTCGGCACAACATCGTGGGCCGAAGGGCCTGTACTGTGCTGTACTGTTCTATGTTCTATGTTATAGCTACAACAAATTCTTCTGTCTTCTTTTCTGCATCATATGACTTTGAGAAGAATTTTAAATGGCATAAGCATATTTGTATTTTAAAACATACCACTTAAGTGTAACAAAATTAGAAATTGCTGGAGAAGCTCGGCAGGTCTGACAGCATCTGTGCAGAGAGAACTGAGTTAATATTTCAAATCCAGTAACCCTTCTTCAAAACTGGATTCAAAACATTAATTCTGCTTTCTGTCCACAGATGCTGCCAGACCTGCTGAGTTTCTCCAGTAGTTCTCTTTTTGTTTTGGATTTCCAGCATTCCAGTTCTTTGTTTTATTGAGGTTTCCACTTAAGTGTAACATCTTTCCAAATTTCTCCTGTTACCGAACAGCCAAAAGTACTTTATAACAACAGTGATTTATGGGGATATAGCATACCTCTGATCAGTATATTTATTGAAAGGTAACATATCCTGGGAATCATTTTGACTTTGGGCAATAGATATGTTTAACCAATTGGTTCTGACATGCCTCTAGAACAGGTAGGATTTGAATCCAGACCTTCTGGCTCAGAGGCAGGGACACCTTAGGCTTCTATGATTCTACTACCACGACACTACAAGAGCCTGCTCACTTTGAGCAATAATCGAATTGTGGAAGAATGATGGATTCAGCTGCTATCATACATCACTCATTAGGCTTCTGTGGGGAATTGTGGCTCCTCTTCTTTGCAAGTCCCTCGGGAACTTTCTGTTCTGAAGCAGGGTCTCTGGACCCAAAATATTAACTCTGCTTTCTCTCCACTGTTGCTGCCAGGCTTGCTGAGTTTTTCCATCATTTTCTGATTTTATTGATGTGGAAAGTGACTTTAGTTGCAGACCAGCATTATGAACAAGCTTTGAATAAGTATTTCTTAAATACTGTGCATGTGTGAGACCATGTGTGTGTGTGTGTGTGTGTGTGTGTGAGAGAGACACTGTGTGTGTGTGTGAGATACGAGTGGAAAATGATCCTTAATAGAATGATCAAGTGGTGGGTTGCTGCATTATGAATCTTGCCACTGCTGTTAATAAACTGAGGCACTACGAAGACGTCAGGCCTTCCACTCAGCACCTTGATCCACCCTCCTGTTAGTAGCCCTCCTGGCTCTCAGGCCCCCACGTCCAGAGCTGAATATTTAGGATGCCAATGGGCATGAGTGTGATTGTGGAGGTAAGTGAGCAAGCAAATTTATGCCATGGGCCAATGCCCTCATTTCCTAGCAGAAAAAAATTTTCCCAAAGGCAGGATTGGAGATTGAGTATGATGCAAGGCTACGTGCCACTAAGTGGCCTATTGTCAAAGGTTGATCATTTGGTGGTTTCCAGCCTTCTCAAGGCCTTGAGGAGCTGGATTCCATGTGGGAGCAACTTCCCAAAAGCCCAGCAGGACTAGGGGTCAGCTAGCAGGGTAGAAGGGTCAAGCTCCAGAACTGTACAGAAGCCTGCACTGCCTAGCATAGCCTGAAACCACAGGCAGCCCTGGGTAGTGGTCCCCACCACAATGGTGGCCTGGCTTATGAGGGTGTTTTGTATTTTAAATATTGAAATGTTGGAAAGAGGGCATCTTTACCATTCAGCATGCTCGTATTTTACTGAAGACAGTCTGCTGCTTCTTCTCTGCTGGACACTTTTCCATTGATCCTCTAACTCTGAGGCCCCACTGGTCACCCTTCAGTGGACTTCTAGCCAGTATTTGGTCAATCTGGGGAGAACTATGGCCAGAAGACTACACAGTTGGACTCTTGACCCCCAGTTTACTTTGACAGCAGGGTCACAAATGGTAAAAGCCCTGTTCCAGAACCCTGAAGGTAATGTCAAATTTTTGTAGAAGTTTAAAATCAAGATAGAAATGAATTTCCTTTCCGTTTCGTTTTTCAGAAACTTTGGGCAATTAAGGTGAAGGAAATGGGGGTGGGGTTGTGGGAAGCAGGAAGGAATTCAAATCTCGTATGTTATTAGACAGAGTTCACACAGCAGCATGTGTCATCTGTGGGCTGGTCTAATCCAAAGAATTGAGCTTCAAATTCTTTAGCTATCTTATGAAGGAGGTTGTTTTTGCTAGTCTCAACATCCCGTACAAATTTGTCCTTCAGCAGTTTGATTTTCCCATGGATTTTGTTTTCAATGAAACGTTTTGTAACAAACATTCGTGACATTTTTCAGGATAACGTACACATCAGTGGTATATTTGTGATTCAAGTGCATTCCAATGATGGCACACTTGAATCACCAGGCACAACCTTTCATCACTGGAGCTTTGGTTTTCATTTGACGAAGAATGAAATCTTTCTTCTCTGCCAGATTTAAGAATTTTGGATAAATTTCATAATAAGTGCAATGTAAACCAGTCCAAGACATAGCACGAGAATGATAACCTTGCTCAAAGGAGATAGCTTTTGTGCAGGATGTGTAGGAGATATCTTTTATTCTTACATAGGATATCAACATCACTGACAAAGCCAACCTATGTTATCCATCTCTAATTGCCAGTTTACCAGATCATTTGAGCAGTAACCACATTATTCTGGGTTTGGAGTCACATGCACACCATAAGATGTAATGTAGGTTTATTAATTAAATTTATATTCCACCAGCTGCCATGGTGGGCTTTGAGCCCTTGTTCCAGAGGATGACCGGGCTTTTAGATTACCTATGCAGTGTCATTACCACTTTGTGAACATGCACTGTGTCTGTCTCAGCTCAACAAGGTAAATCACAGCCATTGATTCATTCCTCATGGCAATGCTCTGACTATCAGAGTTAACCTAAATTATTAAAAATTTAAACAAAGCCTGACTGTTGGCTGTAAATCAGCGTAAATGGGGGGACATTCTCCACGGCAACACCTCTATCAATCAAGGGTACATTTGCCAACCAATCAACACTGTCTCTTAATGCAGTATAAATGTTGGGTTTTCCCCTTGAATTGGAATTCTTTCAAAAAGTCCGGGTCAGTGCAAAATGAAAAGCTTCAACAAAATGTCTTTCCTTAGCAATATTTAAGTTCTGTAATACCAAACAACAACTAATTATTATTTTTATTATAGAACCTGAATATGACTGAAAATGTTACCAAAACTTTTCCTCTTCCACTCATCTAACATATTAATGATGAAGATTTTCAGTAATATCATTGCTATGATATACACTAATTAAGAAGTGATTTGTGGTTGTCCAAGGTCATTTGATGCAAAATGCTAAAAGTAACAAAGACAAGACAGTTTCAATTCCTCCACTTAAACTGGTTTAAAACTGAAGGGTAACAGTTAAATCTACAAACTCACTGTGTCTCCAAATCTCCTGCAAAATTCTAGTCTTAACCCAATCATCGAAAAATCTTTCCCCAGAGTAAGAAGGAGAAAATGTGAATCTGAGTCAATGTTAAACATTGCTTGTATTCTAGACCAGCATAGGAGTCCAGCTGAAAGACCATGCAGCCTCTGAGCTGATGAAATTTCTATTTTCCACACTAGCTATCCTCCTGAGATTCTGATTTACTATCCAATTGAAATAGGATGAAGAGAAAAACTCTGGCAAACTATTTTATCAACTTGTAGGAGAAAGGAAAATAATTAATTTTAAAAATCTACAACACATTGCTCAGTTGTGATAGCATTTATTTTTAATCAAGATGCAGAGTGAATTGAAAAGACCATTGCTATCTTAGTAAGAATATCTTCTGCAGTTTTGAGGAAGACCAAACATATTTTAAATTAAACATTCTGGAGTTATTGTTTTTGCAGCAACATAAGCCTGAACTCCAGCAAATACACAAGATACACTAATTCATGTAACCCTGGGATGCCTGCATAGTATCTTCTTAGGATCATCTGATATCTCCCTGATCCTTATGTTCAAGACTAAAACTAATCTAATTGCATCGGGGCGTTTCTCCACCTAGATATCCATCATAGTGTTATCCAGTTGTTATGTCTACAATTGCAATCTGAGATTGTTTTGATAGTTTTAAAAAATTTCAAGTATTCAACAAAGTTTGAAAGCTTTTTTTTATATTTTTAAAATATTATATACTAAAATATTTCGTTTATATATAACATTAATAAAGCCTTTGACAAGGCTCCACATTGGCTTAACAGCAGGAGACAGAGAGTGATGATGGAGGGTTGCTTTTCAGATTGGAGGCCTGTGACCAATGGTGTTCTACAAGGATTGGTGCCAGGTCCACTTTTGTTAATCATTTATATGAATGATTTAGATGAGAATATAGAAAGTATGGTTAGTAAGTTTGCGAATGACATCAAGTTTGGTGGTATAGTGGGCAGTGAAGAAGGTTATCTAAGATCACAAACAGATTTGAATCAATTGGATCAATGGGCTGAAGAGTGGTAAATGGAGTTTAATTTGGATAAATGCGAGGTATTGCATTTTGGTAAAACAAACAAAGACAAGACTTATACAATTAAAAGTAGGAACAAAAACAAAATTGCTGGAAAAGCCCAGCAGGTCTGGCAGCATCTGTAAAGGAAAAAACAGAGTTAACGTTTTGGGTCCGATGACCCTTTCTCAGAACTGCCTTCTTTTTGCTGAGTACAGAACGTTCAGCATCGGAGAGTGGGAGGTTAGGAGGGATGGTGAATACCCGACAGGAGGTGGGGTTGGGAGAGGGGATGGAGTCAGAGCGAAGGGGGGTAGAGGAAAGTTCCAGAGGGCCACGGATATCTTTGAGTTGTTGCATCTTGTGGCCTTGATGCGTGAAAGGAAAAGAAAAAGTTTCTTGTTAGCACGACGAATGAGCCAGAGGATGAAGTGGAACTGCGAAGTGGTGCAGCCCTGAGCCGGTGTGTTACGATGCTGTTGGAGAGAAAGGTTGAGAGTGTGCATGTGACGCCGCATGGCACTGAGTGTGGATCTCAGGATACAGTGAGAGCAGCTGCCTATGGAACGTCGAACATCATGGAGATATCTGTGATCCTGGGAGGATTCAAAACATGAGGGATGAAACTTCAGTTGGAATCCACGTGGGTGAGTCTGAGCCGGAGGCAGTCACTGAGGAATATGATATGGCTGTGGAAATGAGTTTTAGCAAATACCTGGTCAAACACCAGGAGTGACAGTGAAATTAATGTTGGCGGGCAAGAAGAAACATTGGAACGGAAATTCCGTCCGAGAGAGGAGCAGAGCTTCAAGGTCGGCATGCCTAGAAGAGATGTGGCAGTGAGTTAAATACTAATTAAAAGTAGGGCCTTGGACAGTGTCGTAGAACAGAAAGACCTAGGAGTTCATGTACATAATTCTTTGAAGTTGGCATTACAGGTAGACAGGTGGTTAAGAAGGCCTTTAGCATGCTTGCCTTCATTGTTCAGACTACTGAGTATAGAGGTTAGGACATTATGTTGAGGTTGTACAGAACATTGGTGAGGCCTCTTCTGGAGTATTGTGGCCAGGTATGGTCTCGCTGTTACAGGAAGGACATCATTAAGCTGGAGACGGTCCAGAAGAGATCTTACAAGGATGTTGCCAGGAATGGAGAGGATGAGTAATAAGGAGAGGTTGGATAGGCTGGGAGATTTTTCACTCAAAGCAAAGGAGGTTGAGAGGTGATCTTTTAGAGGTTTATAAAGTATTGAGGGGTTTAAATAAGGTGAATGGCAAGTGTTCTTTTTCCCTAGGGTGGAGGCTTTCAAGACAAGGGGGCATATTTTTCAAGGTGAGAGGAGAAAGATTTAAAAAAGACATGAGGGGCAATTTTTTTTACACAGAGTATGGTTTGTGTGAGTAGTGAATTTCCAGAGGATGTGGCAGATGCAGGTACAGTTACAGCATTTAAAAGACATTTGGTTAAGTGCATGAATAGAAAATGTTTGGTGGGATATGGGCCAAGTGCAGGCAGGTGAGGCTAGTTTTGTTTGGGATTATGGTCGGTGTGGACTGTTTGGACCAAAGGACCTGTTTCCGTGCACACTGTTTTATGTAGACAAAAGGGATTCAAACGTAGGGTGCATCTTTTTCATTGAAATATGAGGTCACAGAGATGGTAAACCTTTGTTGTGTTCCCACAGCAATACCTATACCAATCAGTGTCTACCTGCCTGGTCTGAGATTAAGATTGACAGTTAATGATGTCGATGATGGCCCAACAAAGCTGCACCCTCTTCTTACGCTTCTTCAAGTCTGTTTCTTGCATCCAATCCTCATGAGTGCAAGACAAAATGCTTTGACTTTTTGACATCTTTTTAGCATTTAAATTTAATTGATACACAACTAACACACACATTTAAAGCAAAATAAAGGTCTATTTTATGGTAAGGGGCAGGAGGTTTAGACAAGATGTGAGGGAAAACTATTTCACTGAGGATGGTAGGAATCACTGCCTGTGAGGGTGGTAGAGCAGAATGCCTCATAATGTTTTGAAAGTATTTAGACGTGCACTTGCAATGCAAAGCCATACAAGACTATGAGCCAAATGCTGGAAATTGGGATTAGAATAGATAGGTGGCAATTTTTGACCAGTGTCACAGCCAGAGGGAGCTCCAGGGGTTTGGCATCTCTGGTGTGTCCAGAGAGGAGTCCTCAGGATGCCCTGTGAGTTTCTACTCCCTATAGGTGCTGATTAGCACTACCCTGTATTCTTCAGAGGAAGCATTGTGGGTCAACCTACAGCACGGGTCTGGTCTCTGGCAGGGCTCTGAGTGTCAGTAACCTAGGGTGTTTCTCCATCTGTGCAGATGTCTCAGTGATGTCCTCACCAGATTGTGCTCCGAGTCTAATCAGGAACGAGTGAAGGAGCGCTCACCAAGGTGGCAGTCTTGGGGCTGGTGGAGGGTGCTGGTTGAAGCCTCACTCAAGCTCCCTCTGAGATTTAATGGCTTCCTTCTCAGAGGTGGAGGTGGGGCTGAGGGTCTCTAGCACTGGCCTCTTCAGGAAAAGGTTTTGCTCAGTGACGCTAGTACCTGTATAAGAGAAAAGAGAGGAATCATTGTATAAGAGGGATAAACTCGTACAGGTTGAGAATGAGTTAGAGCTGGTGCTGGGAGAGAAGGGCAGCATAGCAACATGAAGCTTACTGGATTGGTTGGCCATTGTGATCTCCCCAACCTCAAACAAGAGGCCATGCTCTTCTCTGACCAGTTTGAAAAGTTTCACCTCATATACTGTGAGGAACCTTCCGTCCACTACTCCTCCTGCCACCAGTGTTCGCCCTCTTGGTCTCAATTGTGGGAGAGTTTTTCCTGAAATGAGACAAAAGGAGGGATTGAGACTGATGGAAATGGACAGGACGACATGGTGGCTCAGTGGTTAGCACTGCTGCCTCACAGTGCCGGGGTCTGGGTTTGATTCCAGCCTTGGGCTACTGTCTGTGTGGAGTTTGCACATTCTCCCCGCACCTGCATGGGTTTCTTCTGGATGTTCCAGTTTCCTCCCACAGTCCAAAGATGTGAAGGCTAGGTGGATAGCGATGGTAAATGTGGGTTATAGGGATAGTATACGGGGCTGGGTCTGAGTGGATGCTCTTCAGAGGGTTGGTGCAGACTCGATGGACTGAATGGCCTTTTCCAAAATGTATGGATTATATCAATTATTTAAGATGATGCAGGAGAGATGGTGAGGTGTAAGTAGGAAGCACAGAGGGCAGAAAGGGTGAGTAGTTTGGGAGGATGAACTGGGTGAGGGTTATTTAGTGGACATGATGCAAATAATAGTGACAGTTGTCTACAGGTCTGGGTGAGAGATATGTCCAGCAGCAGAATTAGACTGACTGGTAGCCTCTCCGTGTGAAATGGCCAAATGAAGATGTAAAGCCTAGAGGGAAGGACTCTCATGCCTGGGCGCAGATAGTGGCCCAGGTAAGTGATACGTCCAGCCTAAAACTGGAGAATTGTGTTGAAGGAAGAACAGAACTGACCTGGGCCACTATCTACATCTAGGCTGGCTGGGTCTGGTGCTGACGCTCCTTTATTGGCCAGCAGGATAAAGCACTGGCTTCCTCTTCACCACTATGTCAACCAGTACCCCCAGGTCCTTGCCAGTCAAGATGGTGCCTCTCTGCCTTTCTGGGACATGTATTCTATGATAATGATGGAGCAACACAATGCGAAGGCTGGTTCCTTCTTGCAGTGCTTAAAGTAATGGCCTTTTCTTGTTCCTTGTTTGTATGCTGGAAGTAGTAAAACTGGCTTAGGGTTGGACATGAACACTGGAAGGTCCTAGTAGTGGTGAGCACTGCCAACTCCTCCTGCCATGTCCATCCACGGGAAGGACACCATTGAGCCTGAATGTATAATTAGTGAGGTGAGGAGCAGAAGATTACATGAGAAAAGACACTGTGTGTCATGGTAGACAGGGAGACATGAAGCTCACTCAAGAAAGGACACTAATTCAAAATGGAAAATTTCAGCACTCGAAATTCTAATCCTTGTAATCGTGCTGCCAACTAAAACACACATCTCTAGTTTAATTTTTTTGTAATGACTGGAACCACAACCAGGTGGATCTCATTGATGATGAGCTCCTTGATTGGGGTTGTTAACCTGGGCCAATCAGGGAGCCCTGGCTGACAGATATAAAGTGGAGGTATAGCAGGTCTCTTCAGTCTAGGGACTGACTTTGAGCTGGCTGGTCACAGCCATTGTACAGTGCATGTGTAAATAAATGGTGACTTAGTGACAGGATACCAGCCTCTGTGCAGATATTTCATTTTTAACAGCTAATTTCAATCTGTACAGATTTGCTGGCAATTATGGATTGGATGGGCAATGGCCTAGAGGTATTGTTTTTGAGCTAGTGACCCAGATAAAGCTCTGGGGACCTGAGCTCAAATCCTACTGCAGCAGATGCTGAAACACATCTGGTTCATTAAAGGAAATCTGTTGTTGCCACCTGGCCTGGCCAGTATGTGATCCCCACAACAGTGTAGTTAACTGTCAACTGCCCAATGAAATGGCCTAACAAGTCATGCATGTATATCAAGGTGCTAAATGTCTCAAAGAAATGAAATTTGACAGACTGCCTGATGTTGACCTATGCACTAGAAACACCAAGGCAAAACCTGTACAGTTGTCCTTAGTAACATCCAGTGGCTTGTACCAGAATTGGGAGAGTTGTCTCGTCAACAAGTCAAGGGACATAGTCTGAATCTCACCTCATAGACATCATCATCACCACCCTTACAGGGGCACAGTGGTACACAATCAGGAGGGGGTTGCCCTGGGAGTCCCCAGCATTGATTCCAAGCCACATGAAGTCTCATAGCAACTTTGGAATTCCCTCCCTTCACACATTTTGTGTCAATCAAACATGGGCAAGGAAGTGACCTGCTGATTATCATGTATATCTTGCACACTCGGCTGATGAATCAGTTGTCCTTCATTTTGTTAAGCACTGAAGGTGATAATGGTGCAGAAGGGAATCTAAGGGAGACTTCATTATCAAAAGTGGCTTGGCAGCACTGTTACTAACTAAGGTGTTCAGGTCCTAAAGGACATTGCTGCTAGACTTGGTCTATGGCAGGTGGTGAGGGAACCATGAGAAGGGAAAAACATACATGATCTCATCCTGACCAATCTCCGGCTGTAGATGCATCTGTCCATGACAATGTTGATAAGACTGACCAACACACAGTCTTCGTGGAGACAAACTTCTGCCTTTACATTGAAAATGCCCTCCATTGTGTTGTGTGACAATATCACTGTGCTAAATGGTATAGCTTTCAAATAGATCTAGCAACTCAAGTCAAAGTATCTACTTTATTAATTCATGGGATATGGCCATCACATTTATTGTCCTTCCCTAGTTGCCCCTTGAGGAGGTGAAGATGAGCTGCCTTTTTGAACTGCTGCAGTCCATGCGCTGAGGAGGAATGGCAATGAGAACACCACCACCTGCAAGTTCCCCTCCAAGCTACTCACCATCCTGACTTGGAAATATATCGCCGTTCCTTCAGTGTTGCTGAGTCAAAACCCTGGAACTCCCTCCCTACGGACAATGTGGGTCAGCCGACAGCGCACAGACTGCAGCAGGACAGGTGGCAGCTCACCCCACCTTCTCATAGGCAACAAGGGACAGGTAATAAATGCTGGCCCAGCCAGCAAAGCCCACATCCCTGAAATCAATTTCTAAAAATCCACATGTCAAAGCTACTGCTCTGTGGATATGGATTCAAATCCCACCATGGCTGCAGATGTAATTTAAATTCAATTAACCAATAAATGTGAAATTGGAAACTTGTCCCTGTAATGGTGACCATGAAACTATGATTGTCATAAAAATATCCTCTGGTTCACTAGTGTCCTTCAGGGAAATGTATTTATTGCACGTACCTAGTTTGGACTATATCAAACTCCAGAACATGATGTGCTTAGCTTTTAACTGTCCTCTGAAAAGCCCAGCAAGGCATTCCAGCCAACAGGTGCTGGTCTTATCATCAACACTTACTTCTCAAGAAAAGAATAAAGAAAGAGCCTCTCTAAAGGAAAGTATCTTGATAAAAATAAATAATTCTGGATGAGACTCAAATACAAATATCCAACTCTAGATTCAAATTTTCTGAATGCATTTTCAGATTCTTCCTGGAGAAGGCTTTGGAGTTTTAAAGCTGAGTGCGGCAGGGAGGTACAATATAAATATTTTTAGGGAGAAAGCACTGCTGACTGGAATAACAGTGAAGAACAGTTTAATTGTCCTAGGGAGTACTTGGAAAATATGCACATTGATGGTACAGGATGATCATTTCAAGGGAGGTTGTTGCTTGTAATTTGCAGACACAGCTGAGAATATTGCTTGTTTAGAATAATGATTTTCACTCATGGTGACCCTAATTCAATTAAAATTGAATTTCTTCTCCATAATTTCAGTTGCAATGATCACAGGTGCTCTGTGGACATCTGGTGGGGGCCTACAGCCGTTCCAGTGTTAGCTGCCAGCTTTGTTCGGCCACCACCAGAATCCTGAAACTGTCCTAACTCTCTGTCATAAATAACAGCGAGGATTCCACCCAAGATTCAGTTAGGGAATTGAGAGAACATATTTCACTAACCCACATTAGAAATTCTGTTTACTTTTGGCAATTGAGCTGGAGCAAGGTACAAGACTAGAATGGGACATGTCCAGGTCAAAGATTTGTGAAGAAGAAATACAGAATTTGAAATCAATGTGCTGGGGAAGTTTGGTGACAGCATGGGCATCATGCCAGGATTGAATGTGTTGTCAACATCCTGGATAAGTTGAAGTCTGTGTATGGGAATGCTTCAGAGAAGCTGATGTTGGAGCTGAAGATGACGTGAGGACAGAGATAGGTGATTTATGAAATGGATGTTGCAACAGATGAAATGTGGAGTTTGAAGCTCAGCTCAACAGGACACTGAGATTCCCATTACATTCCATATTGTATGGATGAGGAACAAGTGCTCCTTATTAATGTTAGCGTTTCTGCGGTTCTATGTTGACAAGGTTTGACTGAGTATATTTCTTATCTGCAGTTGTCATGTTTGGGATTTTTAATCCATTGTCCTTTCTTTCACAGGAACTGTTTTTGAGTTGAGCTATGTTTGGATTTCGTATTTAAAACAAAATGAATTTGTGCAACTTTATGCTATCAGCATTGATGTTGTCTGAAAGACTGATGTGACAACTGAGGGAATGTCACAGCCCATTCTTAATATCAGATACAGTGTCCTGGAAACGCAATGACATCGCTCCCATTTTTTGGGTGTCAAATGTGTGCTAAGCAATGAATATGTGAGAACAAAGGACAATACAGCACAGGAACAGGCCCTTCAGCCCTCCAAGCCTGCACTGCCATATTTTGCCCTTCCATACCAAAACTGTCTTCACTTACAGGATCTATATCCCTCTATTCCCTTCCTATTCATTTATTCATCCAGGTGCTTTTTAATGCTGCTATTGCGTCTGCTTCCACCACCTCCTCTGGCAACGTGTTCCAGGCACTCACCACCCTTTGTGGGAAAAACCTGCCTCCACATCTCTTTTAAACTAATCCCCCCAACACCCCATAACTTGAACGTGTGACCCCTAGTAATTGACCCCTCCACCCTGGGAAAAAGCCTCTTACTTTCCACTCAATCCATGCCATTCACAATCGTATAAACTTCTATCAGTTCGCCCCTCAACCTCCTGCATTCCAGTGAAAACAAACCCAGTCTATCCAAAATTTCTTCATCACTAAAATCCCCCATTCCAGGCAATATCCTGGTAAAAACCTTTTCTGTATCCTCTCCAAATCATTTACATCCTTCTATAAGTGTGATGACCAGAACTGTGTGTAATACTCCAAGTTGATACAGTGTGAAGCTGGACGATCACAACAGGTCAGGTAGCATTAGAGGAGCAGGAGAGTCAACATTTCGGGCCTAGACTCTTCATCAGGACTGGGGAGGGGGAAGAGAGCTCAGAAATAAATAGAGGGAGGGGTGTGGGGCTGGGGGAAGGTAGGTGGGATCGTAATAGGTGGATGTAAGTAGGGGTAGTGGGGATTGGTCATTGGGAAGGGTGGGGCAGATTGGTGGGGAAGGAGATGGACAGGTTGGGTCAGGTCAAGGAGGTGGGGATGAGGCCGGGGTTGGGGAGATTTTGAAACTGGTGAATTCTATGTTTAGGCCATCAGGGACTGGAGGAGGCCCAGGATGGACATGTCATCAGGGAAGTTAAAATAGTTAGCGACTGGAAGGTGTTGTTAATTACAATGTACGGAGTGCAGATGCCCCACAAATCGGTCACTGAGTCTGCACTTGTAGATGTACAGGAGGCCACATCAGGAGCAACAGTTACAGCGGACCAGGTTGGAGGATGTACAGGTGAATTTCTGTCAGATATGGAAATTTTGTCTTGGGCTTCAGATGGAGGTGAGAGGAGAGGTGTAGGGGCACCTCCTGTGGCTGCAGGGATAGGTGCCGGGTGTAGTGGGGTTGGTGGGGAGTGTGGAGCAGACGAGGGAATCGTGGAGTGAGTGGTCCCTACAAAAGGCAGATAGGGGTGGGGAGGGAAATATCTCTTTGTTTGTGGGCTCGGATTGTAGGTGGTGGAAATGGTGGAGGATGATGTGCTGGAAATGGAGGTTGGTAGGATGATATATGAGGATCAGGGGGACTCTGTATTTTTGTTGGGGTGAGGGGGTTTCAGCACAGAAGTGCGGAAAATGCAAGAGGTGCGGTTGAGGGCATTTTCGATCAATGGAAGGGGGATTTTGCGGTCCTTGAAGTTGGAGGACATCTGGGATGTCTGCGAGTGGAACACCCCATCTTGGGAACAGACGCGATGGAGGCGGAGGAATTGGGAGTAAGGGATCGCATTCTTGCAGGAGGGTGGGTGAGAGGAAGTGTAGTCAAGGTAGCTGTGGGAGTCGGTGGGTTTGAAATAAATGTCAGTGCTGAGATGGTTACTTCCTCTGCATCGGTGAGACCAAGCGCAGACTCGGTACCGATTTGCAGAGCATCTGCGCTCTGTACACTATAATCAACAATACCTTCCAGTTGCTAACCATTTAACATCCCCCCTCCCCCACCACCCACTCCCCTGATGACATGTCCATCCTGGACCTCCTCCAGTATCACAGTGACACCACATGCAAACTGGAGGAGTAACACGTCATATTCTGCCTCAGGAGGCTACAGCCTGATGGCCTAAACATAGCATTCACCAGTTTCAAAATCTCCCCACCCCCAGCCTCATCCCATATCCAACTCTCCCTTTCATCCTCGCCTCCTTAACCTGACCCAACCTATCCATCTCCTTCCCCACCTATCTGCCCCATCCTTCTCACTGACCAATCTCCACTATCCCTAACTGCATCCACCTATCGCCATCCCACCTACTTTCTCCCAGCCCCACCCCGCTTTCCTCTATTTATTTCTGAACTCCCTTCCCCCTCCCCAGTCCTGACGAAGGGTCTGGGCCTGATATGTTGACTCTCCTGCTCCTCTGATGCTGCCTGACCTGCTGTATTCCTCCAGCTCCACACTGTATTGTCTCCAACTCCAGCATCTGCAGTTCTTGCTATCTCCAAGCAACATTCCAAGTGTGGCCTAACTAAAGTTCTATAAAGCCGCAGCATAACTTGCCTATCCTTATATTCAATGCCCCTTCCAATGAAGGCAAGCATGTCAAAGGCCTTTTTTTCAACTTTATCTACCTGTGCTGCCACTTTCAGTGTTCTATGGACCTCCACACTCAGATCCCACTGTATATCAATAGTCCTAAGGGTTCTGCCATTCACTGTATAATTTCCACTGTTCTTGACCTTCCAAAATGCATCACCTCACACTTGTCCCGATATTTGCCACTTTTCTGCCCATGCCTCCAACTGATTTGTATCCTGCTGTATCCTCTGATAAAGCAGTAATGTTGTGTGTTTTAAAAAAGTATGAAGGTAAATAAGTGCCCAGGTCCTTTGGGATCTATTCCAGAATATTGCGGGTGGCAACAGAACGAATTGCTGGAGCATTGACAGATATCTTTGTATCCTCTTTGGCCACAGGTGAGGTCCCAGAGGACTGAAGAATAGCCAATGCTGTCCCGTTGTTTAAGAAGGGTAACAGAAATAATCCAGGAAATTGCAGGCCTGTGAGCCTCACATTGGTGGAAGGGAAATTATTGGAAAAGATTCTCAGGGTCAAGATCTATACGCATTTAGAAGCAAATGGACTTAGCTACGATAGACAGCATGATTTTGTTGGGGGGGAGGTCGTGCCTCACTAACTTTTTGTGACAGGGGACATCCCTTCAGTAAATGGCAGAAACATCACCCTCCTACAAATTGATGACCATGTAAAAGAGGTACCCAGGATCCATGTTTGAAACAGATATGAGAGCAATTGCACAGGTAAATAAGGAGAATATAGTTATTTAAGATAATCACGCAAAATTGAGTTGTTGCATGTCGAGTGAAGGGATTAATATCAGAACAATATATAATTATCTAATGATTATGTCAGTGTCACATGATGAAGCTGAGAGCACTGGAAGGAAGCAGCAGCTTTGATCTACGACTGAGAGAATATTGCATAGCGCTGTAAATAAGGAGTTCTTGCATGTTATTCCATGGACTCCAGCAGCATGATTTTAGAAGTCAGACGCCTAAAACAGCAAAAAAAACCCCAAAAACACAGCATGAGGACAGGGGATAGGGTATCCCCGATGCCCCAGGGCCCTGGTTGAAATGGGCAGCACTGTACCAATGCTGGGTCAGTCAGGGATTTGCAGAATGTCGTCACAGTGGGTAGCCCTTGTTGCCCAGTGACTCTCCATGCAAAGTATCTGACTTCTCAAATACAGCAGAAACATGAGAGTTCTTAAAGATAAAGGCAATATGGCAGCTCCCCGGGACCCTGGCCCAGATAACCAAGAGATGACAACAGATCCCATGTACATTGATGGAATGGAAGCCTGTCAATTGGATGGACTCAGCCATGTTATGATATGGCCCTCCCAATGCAATGTGTGTACTGTACACCATGCCCTGCCCTGAGGGGTGCCAGCTGTGTTGACGAACTCTCCTGCCCAGCTGCAGTACTGACCATGTCACAGGGAAATGAGATGAAGTGATGATCTGGCACAAATTAAATCTGTCACAGCCCTCTAACATTTGTGAAACACGACTGAGAGATCCCACACAGATCCCCAAAGGATCCTTGCTAGGACCCAGTGGCTTAAAAGTTCAATGCCATTGTCGCCTTGACAACCACTGGGATAGGATGGCCACTCAGTCCTTCAGGACACAAGTCCTGCTCCAGGTATTGGCACAGTTCAGGGACAGTGTCCCAGGATCAAACTCAGCCTGAACTGACCCTGCGCTTCAGGTCAGGGACAGTGTCCAGGGACAGTGCATTCTGCACTAATACTGTGCCTCAGATCAGGGACTGTGTGCCAGACACTGTATTCTGACTGACACTGCACCTCAGCTCGGGGACAGTGTCCCGGGACAGTGCATATTGCACTGACACTACACCTCAGATCAGGGACTGTGTCCCAGGACACTGCATTCTGCACTGACACTGCGCCTCAGATCAGGGACAGTGTCCCGGGACAGTGTATTCTACACTGACACTGCACCTTAGATCAGGGACAGTGTCCCGGGACAGTGCATTCTGCTGATACTGCGCCTCAGTTTGGGAACAGTGTCCCGGGACAGCGCATTCTGCACTGACACTGCACCTCAGATCAGGGACTGTGTCCCAGGACACTGCATTCTGCACTGACACTGCGCCTCAGCTCAGGGACAGTGTCCTGGGACAGTGCATATTGCAATGACACTGCACCTCAGATCAGGGACTGTGTCCCAGGACACTGCATTCTGCACTGACACTGCGCCTCAGCTCAGGGACAGTGTCCCGGGACAGTGCATTCTGCACTGACACTGCGCCTCAGATCAGCGATTGTGTCCCAGGACAGTGCATATTGCACTCACACTGCGCCTCAGATCAGGGACTGTGTCCCAGGATAGAGCATTCTGCACTGACACTGCGCCTCAGTTCAGGGACAGTGTCCCGGGACAGTGCATATTGCACTGACACTGCACCTCAGATCAGGGACTGTGTCCCAGGACCCTGCATTCTGCACTGATACTGCGCCTCAGTTCCGTAACACTGTCCCGGGACAGTGCAGTCTCACTCTCCAACAGTGATGTGCCTCGCTCATCTGGTGGAAATGGCATTGAGGACAGAAGATTCTGTACATCCTGTTCCTCCCGCACATCCCGAGATGCCCTTCAATTGTGAACTCTTCCTGAGTATGACACTTGGCATCTATTGGAGGTTGCTACTGTTCCTGAGTTTGCTGATGTATCTGCTCTTCCTCCATTTCTCTGAGCCTTCATTATATCCCAGCCACAGCAACCAGAAACTTCCCAATGTGGCTGGATTCATTAGTCAGGACCTCAATGAGGCTGTGTGGGAGTCACAGAAACAGGGCAGGTCCTTAGTAATGTCAACCCTGTCAGCATTCACATCACTTACAAATGTCAGCTTAATATACTGTTCCCAAGAATGGGACATGGGGCACTCCGACATGGAGAAGCATGGAATACCCCAACAAAGAACTTGGACATTGAACCTTATTCTGATTAATACAATGCCAGTAAAGAGACAGGAGGAGCTTTGAGGTACTGCATGAGTTCTGGGACATGGCTCTACCAGCCACACATCACTCAAGAAAGGCATCATTGAAGAGAAGAGCATGTTCAAGGTGAGAGGGGATGAGCACCACAGCCCTGTGCCTCCGATGGGATCCCGTATTATCTTTGTACTTGAGCCCCGTAAGTGCCTCTTTTAACATCTCCTCTTCACAGAGATGGCTATCTTTAACTGCAATGACCAATGACATGGTCGAGCTTGCTTTTACTGGTATTTGCACCCCGCACACATATACACTGTATCCATTTCACATCCAAGGTGCTGTGATTGAAAATTACTTCAACCTGTACTCTACAAGTACATTGTTAATGCTACTGCCCCTTGAAAGGCCTCCAGTCCGTCAGAAGTGAGGCCCACATGTCAGGGCAGAAAACCAACACTGACTGTACCCACTCTGGCTGTGGTCACAGCCAATCAACACCAGCAAGAAGCAGTTGAGCCAAATGCCTTTTCCTGTAAAAGCAAAGTCCTGCAGATGCTGGGAATCTGAAACAGAAACAGAAAGAGATGGATAAACTTAGCAGGTCTGGCAGCATCTGTGGAGAGCAAAACAGGATTGCTGCCTCAGGTCCAGTGTGACTGTTGAAAACTGAAGGGGACTTGAAAAGCTTTATGCTGTTGAAGATGGGGAAATGAGTGCAGAGGAGCAAGTGGAACAGATGCAAAGGTACCCCACGGCAAAAGGCAAAAGAGAGTGCAATTGGTAATAGAGAAGTGATAGAGATGAACAATGGGCATTAATGTTGGGTGTTAAAAGCAGAAAATACTTCTATTTGTCTATGAAATATTTCTATGCTGGATATTTTATGCAATCCTAAGTATTGTAAGCTATTCTCGAATATTAATCACATTGCTCATTTTCTCTGTTTTCATGTTTTTCAGAAGTTCCATTACTCTGTATGGTTTATATACATACGTTGTCTGCTTATTGTATGATAATAAGGACACCTTCAAAAATATCATCTGGAATTTGAACACAGGTCCCCAGTAACATTACCTGGAAGTCTGAATTAATAGGTCTAGCAATAATACCACTCGGCCATCTCCTACCCACAACCAGTCATATATTAAATAACTCATTAGAGGAGGCTCCAGAAAAATCTCCGTCTTCAATAATGGGGCAGCCCAGCACATCAGTACAAAAGACAAGGCTGAAGCATTTGCAACCAGCTTCTGCCAGAAGCACCAAGTATATGATCCATTTAAGCCTTCACCTAAGGTCCCCAACATTATAGATACCAATCTTCAATCAATTCAGTTCATTCCACAGGATAGCAAAAGAACTGCTCAAGGGTGTAGCAAAGGCTATGGGACCTGACTCAACTTAAGACTTAAGCGTGCAGGAATTGGCAATAGGTACACCCATATCCCATGAAAGAATAAAAAAGTAACCATGGTTCCTTTATTAGGGTGTTCTCAACCTGTCACCAAATCTTTCCATGGCTTTATTCCTTCCTATCTTTATAATCTCCTTTAGCCTTACAACTTTCCAGGATATTGACACTCCTTAAATGTTGATACCTTGAGCACCCCTGATTTTAACCACTCCATGATTGATCACTGTGCCTTCAGCTCTCAATGCCTTAAATTTTGGAATTCCCTCTGTACATCTCTCTGTCTCTTTACCTCTCATACCTCTTTAAGACACTCTTTATAACTTACCACTTATCAAACTTTTGGCCATTTGCCAGTGCAGCTCCATGTAAAGTTTTGATTTACAACATTCTGTGAAATGCCTTGGAGCATTTTATAATGCTAAAGGCACTTTATAAATGCAAGTTGTCATTATTGTGATTGTAGATGATTCCATTGTGTTTACAATATGAATAGATATTAAATTGAGTCAGTCTTGTCCTGTGGAATATTATGTTTCCTTAAAAGTGTCAACTCATCAACTAACACCATTATTGACCCTCTGCTAGTTTGGAAAAAAACGGCTTTTGGAGTCATGTTCAATTGCCTAGCAAGTGTATAAAATCATGAGGGGCATAGATAGGATGAATGCATACAGTCTTTTTCCAGGGATGGGGAATTGAAAATTGGAGGGCATAGGTTTAAGATGAGAGGGGAAAGATTTAAGAATATGGAATGGGCTGCCAGAGAAAGTGGTTGAGGCCAGCACAATAGCAACATTTTAAAAACATTTGGAAAGGTACATGGATGGGAAGGATTTGGAGGGATATGGACTAAATGTGGGCAATTGGAAGTAACTGAGTGGGCACCATGGTCAGCATGGGCCAGTTTGGGCCGAAGGGCCTGTTTCCATGCTGTATTACTCTATGACTCTATGACTCCACGTCTTTCCACTGCTTCTTTACCAAGCCATGCCAGGAACTTTTATCTGGAACCTAATTCTGCCTAATGAATGGTGAAGACTGACAATTTAGATTGTTTGTATTATACAATCGAGGACTAATATATGTACCAAATGAAATTTCCCAAAGGCAGTTGAAAGACCATAAGACTATAAGAAATAGGAACAGGCCATTCGGCCCTTCGAGCCTGCTCTGCCATTCAATTGGATCATGGTTGACACCCCTCATGTCAACTTTCCTTCCCTTTCCCCATAACCCTTGATTGCCGACTGATCAATAATCTATATATCTCTGGCTTAGATATACACAAGGACTGTACCTCCGCAGCTCTCTGTGACAGGGAGTTCCAAACATTCACAGCTCTCTGACAGAAGAAATTCGTCCTCACCTCAGTCTTAAATTGGTGCCCCTTTATTCTGATACTATGCCCTCTGTTCCTAGACTCTCCCATGGGCATTTACCCTGTCAAGCCCCTTAAGAATCCCATACGTTTCAAAGAGATCACCTCTCATTCTGCAGATGTGGTCTCACCAGCACCTTGTACAGTTGCAGTAAGACTTCCCTACTATTATCCTCCAACCCCCTTGAAATAAGGCCCAACATTTCATTAGCCTTCCTGATTACCTGCTGTCTCTGTGTGCTAGTTTTCTGTGTTTCATGTACAAGTACCCCCAAGTGACTTTGTGTTGCAGCTTTCTGCAGTTCTTCCCACATTTTAGTGGAAGAGGTTAAAATTGGAATTAAAGCAAAATACTGTGGATGCTGGAAATCTGAAACACACACAGAAAATGCTGGAGAAACTTAGTAGGTCTGGAAGCATCTGTGGAGAGTGAAACAGAGTTGATCTGGAGAGTTATATGGGCCCCGAAACATTAACTCTGTTTCTCTCTCCTCAGTTGCTGCCCAGACCTGCTGAGTATCTACAGCATTCTCTGATTTTGTTTCAGGTTAGAACAGGAATGGTAAATTCCTGATTGCTTTCTCTTGGGAGGGGAATTTGGGCAATTTGAAGTTGTCACTTACTTAGCTTCCACTCAGCAGTATGGTTAAAAATCAGTATTTCCATCTCAGAGACAAAGGTGCTCCCACCTGAACCAAGTTAACATTTAGTTTCCACAATGCCGCAACAATGCTCCCAATAAAGTGATTGATATAAAAATGGTCTTCAGCCTAACTCTAAACTAAACCTTAGACAAAAAACCGAAATAACTGCGGATGCTGGAAATCTGAAACAAAAACAGAAAATTCTTGCCACAGATGCTGCCAGACCTACTGAGATTTTCCAGCAATTTCTGTTTTTGTTCCAAAATAAATCTCATGCTTTCAGCGTTACAACATTACAATTGCTCCTTAACATAAACCTAGCTGCACAATGATTGTTGAATTGTTTACAACAGGCATTAACATTCTTTGGAAGAATCAAACTAGAAATCTAACAAAGGGAGTTGAGTAATGCAAGTTCTGAATTTCCCACAATTTTAATCTCTAACGTTAATGGCGAAACTCTTAAACAGCTATGATATCAGCAAGGCAGTCTCTTTCTAACCTCATAGAATTATATCTGCAGATCAATGAACACCAGCACAACATTAGATATGTAAGTCATAAGGGAACCTGCAGTTCATTTACCTACTCTTCAGCCTCATGAATAACAGTGCAATGACAGCCATCCATAAAAAAGATGTGGGGCTAGGGGGTGACAGAGAAGCACACAGAAAAATTATGTTAAAAAAAATGTAAAGGTACTTATCTGATATATTATTGTCTCTTTGATCACAGTATCTGCAGCATTACATTGACATCAAAGAGTTTGATGCAGTTTGAAGATTTTAAGTTATTTTCAAACTGGAAAAGACGTAAAAGCTTGTGTACATCTGATAATTCCGCATAGCAGATACAACACCTGGAGCTACAAATCGCACATAACCAAGAGATAATTCAGTCTCCAACCAGCAGATTATAAAGCTTGTTAAACATAACAAGGACAATGAACTTATTATGTCTCCAAAAAACTGAAATATGGAGACATTGATTCAAATTAGAATGACTTTATAACTTGTACACTTTTCCATTATGGAAGAAAGGCATGTAGCTGGGTTCTCTTCCAGACAAAGAACCCATAGTCACTGGTGTTTTGGTGTAATGCACCCCCAAAAAAATCTCTTAGTGCCAGCTTGTTGGAAGAAAACTTGAAAGCTAGCTCATTTAAATATGGAAGGGAATCATTTTCATTCTATTATCATTTATTTTCTTATAATACTAATTATTCAATCATTCCAAAGTGATTAAGCCAAAAGAGAACTTTCTGTAAGTATTGGAGCTGTTTTATATGGTTACAATGTGATTCATAACTGTGCCTCTCATTAGAGCCAGGCTTGTGGTAAGGATCAAGAAGAAACAGTCACTTTGTTTGTTACTATCACAACTGCACATCACAATGACAGGCAGGTAAATTGTATTTGGTTTAGTATCAGATAACATTCAACTAAGAGGCACTTGCGGCACAGTGGTAGTGTTCCTACCTTTCAGATAGGAGACTTGGATTCAAGTCCCACCTGTTCTAGAGATATGTAATAATATCTCTGAACAGGTGGATTAGAAAATATTGATAACACTGGAGTGAGAGGTAAAAGTGAATTGTTGGAAATTACATTTGATTTAATCTATGTTGCAATACTATGAGATAATTAGATTCTGGTGCCGTGTGTCAAAACAAAGTTGAAAGCAAAAACTGACTTTACTTACTGGAGTACAGTACTTCGAGAGAGAACGTTGCTGTTTAGAGTAGTTACCAAATTTAAAATGAAAAATATACACTCATAATTATTTTGTTTTGAATCTTTAAATTGTTACAAGCAGAATTTATATGTTTCTTTTTAACTGCCAGCGATCGTTATATTGGTATGTGAAAGGTGTGTGTTTTCTTACCCTTAAAATGAATGTCCCAATTAAATAATTCCAGTAGCAATCTTGCTTTGTGGGTTTGAAATAAAGAACATTATTTAATATCACTCACTTGCCCCAGATTTTCAAACATGGTATCTCACTCGCTTGTCTCAGACATCCTCTCATAACTTACAGAAATTAGATACAGATGAAGGTAAAATGATACAGTTGCAGATTATAATAATCTCAGACTCTTTTGTGGCAGGCTTGTATTTTTAAAAAGAAAGTGATGTCTTAAAGTTGAAATGAAAATCTGATAACACAAAGGATTCTCAGTAAACTGCAAGGATTGAATTTCTGAGGTTGATTCTCAGATGAGCTCAAAATTGAAATGAGTTGGAAGGAGTCCTTCTCCCACTTCTAAGGTAGTGTTGTTCATTACTTTGACTACTTGGGTGACTTGAAGCTAGTTCAACACCTTCTGGAGGAATTCTGTCTTGTCTGAAAGCAGCTGCCTCAGCATGGGACTTCCACAAGTTCTAAGTTCTCTTTCCAAACAAAAGGGTGTTGTCTCTTAATTTCAGTCGTCCTGTATTGTCATTTGACTCCTTAAGAGTTGGAGACAGCCAGCGCCTTTGTGATTTAATGATGCATTCAAATCAAAATTACTCCTTTGAATTAGTTTCAGGAAAAGATTGATTCACCATTAGTCTGGAATGTCCGCTCGGTTCTATCTTGAGAGAGGGAAGTGGTTTCAATGCACAACAAAAGTCAGATGATCCTTAGGGGGTCACTGTTTGCAGTTTTTTTGTGTTTGGTTTTTAAAATATAAAACTACTATAAAGTTCAGAACATATCGATACGTGACAAACTGCATAACCATAGGCCTTACGGTTGAGCAGCAAGTCAATTCTCATGCATATTCCAACACAATTCAGAGATTCAAATCAAAGTCCATTTTTAAAAATAGATTTTCAACCATAATCAACTAAAAAAATCTCAATAGACCTAATATTAGGTCTGGCAATTATGTTGTTCATTCCAAGAATAAACAATTGGTGGTGAGAAAATGTAGGCATTACAAGCAGAGTGACAGGTGGCCACATGTTCTTTCTGCTGCAAGTTGTAAATTGTTGTTTGAAATTTTTAAAAATGTCACAGAGTCATACATCTGTACAGCATGGAAACAGACCCTTCAGTCCAACTCGTCCACGCTGACCAGATATCCTAAATTAATCTAGTCCCATTTGCCAGTATTTGACCCATATCCCTCTAAACCCTTCCTATTCATATACCCATCTAGATGCCTTTCAAATGTTATAAATGTACCAGCCTCCACCACTTCCTCTGGCAGCTCATTCTATACAAGCACCACTGTCTGTGTGAAAATGTTGCCCCTTAGGTTCCTTTTAAATCTTTCCCCTCTCACCTTAAACCTATGCCCTCTAGTTTTGGATTCCCCCATCATTCATGGCTTTACAAACCTCTATAA
Source organism: Rhincodon typus (assembly GCF_021869965.1). NCBI lineage: Eukaryota > Metazoa > Chordata > Chondrichthyes > Orectolobiformes > Rhincodontidae > Rhincodon > Rhincodon typus. The sequence continues at coordinate 2,471,556 of NC_063344.1, forward strand.
GGTCACCCCTCAGCATCCGACGCTCTGGGGAAAAATAGCCCCAGACTATTCAGCCTCTCTCTATAGCACAAACCCTCCAACCCTGGCAACATCCTTGTAAATGTTTTCTGAACCCTTTCAAGTTTCACAACATCCTTTCTGTAGCAGGGAGACCAGAATTGAACGCAGTATTCCAAAAGTGACCTAACCAATGTCCTGTACAGCCATAAAATGACCTCCTAATTCCGATACTCAATCTACTGACCAATAAAGGCAAGCATACCAAATGCCTTCTTCACTGTCGTGTCTACCTGCGACTTCACTTTCAAGAAACAATGAACCTGCACTCCAAGGTCTCTTTGTTCAACAGCACTCACCAGGACATTACAATTAAGAATATAAGTCCTGCCTTGTTTTGCCTTTCCAAAATGCAGCACCTCACATTTATCTAAATTAAACATCTTCTGCCACTCCTCAGCCCATTGGTCCATCTGATCAAGATCCTGTTGTACTGTGAGGAAACCTTCTTCACTGTCCACTACACCTCCAATTTTGGTGTCATCTGCAAACTTACTAACCATACCTCCTATGCTCACATCCAAATTATTTATATAAACAACAAAACGCAGTGGGCCCAGCACCAATCCTTGTGGCATACTGCTGGTCACAGGTCTCCAGTCTGAAAAGCAACCCTCCACCACCATCCTCTGTCTTCTGCCTTCGAGCCAGTTCTTCTAAATTCCATCTAAATGGCAAGTTCTCCCTGTATTCCATGTGATTGAACCTTTCTAACCAGTCTATCATGAGGAACCTTGTCGAACACGTTACTGAAGTGCATAGAGATCACATCCACTGCTTTGCCTTCATCAATCTTCTTCGTTACTTCTTCCAAAGACCCAATTAAGTTAGTGAGGCAAAATTTCCCATGCACAAAGCCATGGTGACTATCCCTAAACAGTCCTTGCCTTTTCAAATACATGTCAATCCTGTCCCTCAGGATCCCTTCCAACAACTTGCCCACCACTGATGTCAGGCTCACTGGATTATAGTTCCCTAGCGTTTCCTTACTTTTCTTAAATAGTGACACCACATTAGCCAAACTCCAGTCTTCCGGCATCTCACTTGTAGCTATCAATGATACAAATATCTCAGACTTGCTGACCTCAGTAAGGGGCTCAGCAATCCTTAGTTCCCACAGAGTTCTAGGGCACACCTGATCAGGTCCTGGGGATTTATCCACCTTTATGAATTTTAAATCCAGCACCTCCTCCTCTGTAATATGGACATTTTTCAAGATTTTACTTATTTCTCCAAGTTCTCTGTCTTCCATATCCTTCTCCACAGTAAACATTGATGCAAAATACTTGTTTAGTATCTCCCCCATTTCCTGCGGTTCCACACATACACGGCCTTGCTGATTTTTAGGGGCCCTATTCTTCCCTTAGTTACTGTTTTGTCCTTAATGTATTTGTAGAATCCCTTTGGACTCTGCTTAACCCAATTTGTCAAAGCTATCTCATGTCCGCTTTTTGCCCTCCTGATTTCCCTCTTAAGTATACTGCTACTGCCTTTATACTCTTTTAGGGATTCACTCAATAGCTATTGTCTATACCTGACATATGCTTCCTTCTTACTCTTGACCAAAACCTCAATTTCTCTAGTCATCCAACATTCCCTACATTTACTAGCCTTGCCCTCCACCCTAAAAGGAACGTACTGTATCTGGACTCTTTTTATCTCATTTTTGACGGCTGCCCATTTTCCAACCATCCCTTTACCTGCGAAATCTGCCCCCAATCAACTTTTGAAAGTTCTCGGCTAATGCCGGCAAAATTGGCCTGTTTGATTCTTTTCTTTTCCTTGCTGTCTCTTTTGTGACTCTTTCTCAATTCAAAATTTATTTCCTCTGCTTCTTTCTCTATCATTGAATCTCATTGGTTATGGAGAAACACTGTTTCTAATGACATCTACTCAGACTCAAGATATCTCATTTCTGTAACAACCTCATTATAGTTCATAAAAACTGAAAGAACTGCAGATGCTGTCAATCAGGAACAAAAACAAAGTTGCTGGAAAAGCTCAGCAGGTCTGGCAGCATCTGTGGAGGAAAAAACAGAGTTAACGTTTCAGGTCCAATGACCCTTCCTCAGAACTCAGTTCTTCCTCGAGTTCTGAGGAAGGATCACTGGACCTGAAATGTTAACTCTGTTTTTTTCCTTCACAGATGCCACCAGACTTGCTGACCTTTTCCAGCAACTTTGTCATTATAGTTCATACCTCCTACAGGTTATAGCATAGAAACATTTTGAGCTGAATGATTGAGGAAAAGTCTGACAGTGCATGCTGCAAGATGCCAAGCTCCAGCAAGACCTGGGCCAATCGATAAGCATGGGGGAGGACAGTTGTTGAAGTTGTGGATGAGGAATGAGCTACAAGTGTGGATTCAGAAGTCAGAACCCAGAACTTACTCATATTACCGTCCAAAGCTTAACATGTCAGTATTAAAAAAAATGATGCTTTTGTCAAATTCTTGTCACATAAGAACTAGGAGCCGGAGGAGGCCATTCAGTCCCTCAAGCTTGCTCTGCCATTTAATACGATCCTGGTTGATTTCATCTCAACCTCACCTCCACTTTCCTGCCCGTTCTCCATAACCCTTCAACCAATTACTAATTTAAAATCTATCTATCTTCTCCTTAAACTTACTCAGTGTCCCAGCAACCACCATACTCTGGGATAGTGAAAGATTCACAACCTTTTGAGAGAAGTCATCTCTCCTCATCTCTATTTCAAAATTGCTACCCCTCATCCTGAAACTATGCCCTCTTATTCTAGATTGCCCCAGAAGGGGAAACATCTCGTCTACAACTACTTTGTCAATCCCCTTTATCATCTTACATACCTCAGTTAGATCCCCTCTAATTCTCCTAAACTCCAAACAGTAGTGGCCCAAACTGCTCAATCTCTCTTTATAAGACAAACCCCTCATCCCTAGAATCAATCTTGTGAGGCTTTTTACCTGACACATATTACTCCATTTAAATTTAACATGTTTTGAAAAAATAGTCTAGAACGTTCACAAAATAATAGTTTAATTTCTGGTTTCAGGAACTTCTGTTGATTGCCCTCAGAGATCTGGGAGAAATCTTATAAAACATATTAAGGGACAGTAGGGTGAGGTGAGGATGCAGTGTGCACCAGGATGGTTGTAGCCATGTTCTTGTTGTTTGGTTACATCCTACAGAAGCCACAAATAAATTCATTCCAAGAACAGACAAATTATATTTTGTCAGTACAGTAGAGATAATGAAATCTACAAAGTGCCAATTTCATACTTCCTTATATCATATGAAGCTGTTGTCAGGCTGGAGGCTGCAATGAGCTAATGTCACTCAGAGGCTATTACAGCAAGAGTTTCACTGGCTTTATGACTCTAAATCAAAGGAAATGTCACACTAGAGACTCAGTGTGGGATTGACATCAATTCTGAATGTATAAGCGTCACTTAGAAATTTAGTATAACCTAGCAAGCAGCTTAATAAGTTGACTCAGCCTTTAAAAAAAGCTGGCAACTCAAAAATAGCCCTGAATACATCTCACATGACCCACGTGCTCATTAAGCTGAACTGAAAATGCAGTGAGGCACAGAGATATCATAATTTAAACTAAAATTATACCCAGCACTTGTGCATTTTTGTCGGGAGAAGGGTGAAGCAAAATAGACAAAAGAATTATTTTTCAGTGGGAATCTAAATGCAAGCTAATGTCTATTTGTTTGATGGAGACTAACTTACAATGGTAAGAATTATTGAAAGGAACAGTGAGCACTCGAAGCATGAGATTTATTTTCAGTGGGCACATTCTTCCTCAAAGATTATGATTTTTGACATCTTGACAGTCGCATTTTTTGAAGCTTTGGAGTCTGATCTCATTCTGCCTTACAAACTAAAAATAATTTATCATGGCTCTTTGTTCAAGAAATTAAAACCTAACCCTAATTTCATGCTCACTTTCTTTATAGTTCTGAATTTTCCTCAGCTTCAAATGTTTCTCAGCTCTTCCCTATTCAAAGATGGAATAGTCTCTGATTAAATATTTCTTGTGACAAAGCAATCCACATTCCAACAACTCTGCATAAATGAATTACTGAGAACCTACATTCAAACTGTCCTAGCACTAATTTTAAATTATCACCCATTGCCAGCCCTGATACTGACCTCTCAGAGGAAGTGGTGCTTTGCTGATCACCTGTTTAAGAGCTATCTGCTTTCCTAAGATTCTTTTAAATCTCCTGTCCTTCTCTATTGCAATGGAAACAACCTACTGTTAATAATAACAGCTATAAATAGTACTGCTAGTATCATCTTGAAAAATTGACATTGGATAGGGAGGTGGTGGCCTAACGGTATTGTCACTAGGCTATTTAATGCAGAGATCCTGGTGAAGCTCTGTGGGTCTGGGTTCAAATCCTTCCACAGCCGATAGTGGAACTTAAATCCAATAAAAATCTGGGATATAATAAAGCCATTGTCAGGAGAAGCCCATCCAGTTCACAAATGCCCTTCAGGAAAGGAAATTACCTTACCTAGCCTGTCCTACACATGATCGCAGACCCACAGCAATGGCCTCTGGGCAATTAGGGACAAGCCATAAATGCTGGCCTAGCCAACAATATCCACATGCCATGAATTAATTTTAAAGATAAGGCTTCCATAAGTTTAATGTCCTTTCAAAAACATATAGAACTGCAGACACTACTTTACTATTGCTTTAATCACCAAGAGAAGGTCATTCAGCCCCTAGAGCCTGCTGTGCCATTTAATATGATCATGGTTGATCTCATCTCGGCCTCAATTCACTTTTCTGCCCACATTCCATAACTCTTCAGTCCATTACTTATTAAAAATCTGTCTATCTCCTCCATAAATTTACTGAATGTCCCAGCATCCACCGCACTGTGGGGGTGTGAATTCCACAAATTCATAATCCTTTGAGAAAAGTAATTTCTACTCAGCTCTGCTTTAAAATTGTTACCCCTTACCCTAAAACCATGATCTTTCATTCTAGATTGCCCCATAAGGGGAAACATCCTTTCTACGTCTACTGTTTCAATCCCCCGTTACCATTTTATATACCACAATTAAATTTCCTTTCATTCTTCTAAACTTCAGAGAGTTCTAAGCTGGCTCCTCTTGTATTCTATGTCACTATTTATTAAACTGTAAATTCTACTGACACATTATGGCATTATATTGCAATTGTGTCACATACCATAGGCTTGAAGGGAAAGGATTTATTTGGAACCCTGGTTCCCAATGCTTATCGTTACTGGAGATTTTCTCAAGCCATTCCTTGGTCAAATGTTTCACGAAAGATGATTGGCTAACTAACAAACGACAGACAGTTGGAATTAGGAGGGCTTTTTTCAGGATGACAACCTGTAAATATTGGAGTGTCACAGGAATTTGTGCTGGGCCAACAATTATTCACAAAAATTATGAATGTCTTGGATGAGGAAAGTGAATGTTCTATAGCCAATTTATGGATGACGCAAAAATGTGGAAAGTCTGGTGGTGAAGATGACACAAAATGTCTGCAGAGGGACAAAGAGAGGTTAAGCAAATGGACAAAAACTTGACACCTGGAATATAATATTGGGAAAAGTGTGGTTATGTGCTGTGGCAGGAAGAATAGAGGAGCTGAATATTACTTAATTAGAGAAAGATCGCAAAAAGCTACAGAATAGAGGGAAGACATTGGTGTATTCGTAATGTTGCAGGACTAGAAATTTAGGACCAGTAGGGAAATTTGATGGGCTGAAGGACTTTTTCCGATGCTGAACTGTTCTATGTTCTGTGAAAATAGGCATTAAAGCTGTTAGTGCTGGTGGAGGTCGTCAAAAGATGATGAGGTGAGTGAGTGAAGAGGCAGCACAGAGGCCATGCAGTGTTAATGGGATGTTGAAGTGAAATGAGAGTGAGTGAGAGAAGATGTTGCAAGTAATATTGAGACTGGCAGAGCATGAGACTTGATGGGAGGTGGGTGCAGTAGTATACATAGGATATGAGGATGCAAAAAGATGAGTTTGGCACTTACCTTGGCACAGTGGAGAGGTTGTTGATGTTTTTGTGGCACTGCTGGCTGTTCCTTTGCACCATAGAGATAGCATTGACCCAGCTGGTGATCTCAGACCAGGCTCCAAGAGTCTGGTAGTGCAGCCTTCTCTGGCAGTCTCGCAGCAAGAGGACTCTTCTCCTTTGCACGCCCTCTCAACCTGGACCTCCAGGTCCCTGTCAGAGAATCATAGTGACACCTTCCCCTTCTCCAACACCTTCTGTAAATGTCCTAAACTGAGCCGGGCAGCTTCAAAATGCCAGCGTTAGGTCTGTGTGCACAACAGTCTTTTAAAGATGACACAGGTGCCAAGGATGCTGGTCATTGGTGGATATCCGGTGAATGACACGTTGTTACGGGAACAGCACATGATAAGATGGGGCTAGAATCAAATGTGAAGCATGTCATGGGGTGGGATTGGTAGTTAATGATTCCTGTTTGGCAAAATACAGACGCCTCAGTCTAAGAATCTGTCCAAAAATACTCAATGCTTCTCGCACTTAACCAATAAAACCCGAGATTCAGCCCATAATTTAGATTTTCGTGGACTTGTGTAAGCACTAGCATTAAATGTTGAGAATTGTTTTAAACAAAATTGATCTTGTAACGTTGCCTCTTGGTCTCAGTGTTCATATCATGCTGCTAAATGTTTTAAATCCCAATATTCATAAAATAATTTAAACATTTGATTTATGAAAATTGACTAATTAATTCTCTTGTAGAAAGTAGGAACCAAAAAAAGTTACATGTAAGTGCTTTTGAGGCATTTAGTGACAAGCAGCTGATAACCATATTCTGTTGAAGTATCCTCCGACTCATTCCTTTTCATCTAGGAACTATTTCACACCCTATGGCTCCTGATGCTCTTGATTTGCCCAACTTAAATTATTTTTTAATAAGGTCATTGCCAGGTTCTTTGTAGCCATAACTACTTATTTCTCAATGCCAGTACTCTCCCACATCACCAACATGATGCTAAAGAACATTAATGCTGAAAATATCTTATAAGGTGGGAAAGGAGAAGTATGAACATATTAGAGACAGCAGTAAATCTGCTCCTTACAGGCAGCAAACACCAGTGCAATCACACTTATATTTCACAAGTGCACGTCACTGAAGTATTCTCCATTTGGTTGCAAATAGATGCCATTAACAATAACTGTAGTATCAAAAGTTCCCCAAGAGTCAAACTTCCAGCTGTTTTCTCATATTTTTGAACAATTATAAACATACATTACGCTGCAATGTATGAGTTTGCAGGTCTCAGAGGACATAAGGAGGGGATTGAAGTACCACTGCAATATTGTGAGTCTAGCAAAAGCTAGCCATTGTGGGATTGAAGAAATGCTGCATTGTTGGAGGTTTGATCTTACAGGCAAGCATGTTAATGCGACACCAAATTCAGATTTTATTTCTATGAAGAACAGGAGGGAATTTCTTCCTCAACTATAATCAATAATGGCAGATTAAGTAAAAACTGCAGTGTCTGAGACAATGCTAATCACAGTTAACTAACGCATTTCCCTATATAACAAAAGGGATTTCAATGCTTGTGAAGTGCTTTGAGACATCTAATTTTATGATTTTGTTTCTTTCTTCCTTTTTGGCATAATACTGTGTAATTTATGACTTGAGTTTCTCAAGGTACCTACATGTCTTGTACAGAAGCTCAGCAAGCTGGTGTTTTCTGTGAATTAAAACAAGAGCTTGTGTGGATGATAATCTGTTGTTGTATGGCTAAACAATCAACAGGTCACAGAATTGTTACAGTGCGGAAGGAGGCTATTCAACCACTCGTGTCTAGACTGACTCGCTAAATGAGCATCACTACCAGTGCCAATCTGCTTCTTTCTCCCCTGCCCCTTGCACATTATTTTTAACCAAATACTCATCCAATGCCTTCTTGAATGCCACAACTACATTTCCAGTCAGTGCATTCCAAATCCTAACTAAAGGTAAAGCTGCCATTAGCCCACTCTCATTAGACAGAGATGACTGCTTGTGGTTTAACCTGAGGGTCACCACACCTCAGGCAAGGGGAGAGGTTGAGAAGAAGAGTCCTTCACGGTGACCTTAGCTGGTGCGGGGATTGAACCCACACTGCCCAGTCATGATATGTGAAAATCTTGATCCAATCAGCCTTCTTTTCTCCGAGGAGAATGGTCCCAACTCCTTCAATGTATTTTTATCACTGAAGTTCCTCGTCTCTGGAACCATTCTTGTAAACCACTTCTGCACTCTCTCTAATGTGTTCACATCCTTTTTTTAAGACTTTAAGATCAATTTACACTTTTTTAAAAAGACAACAAATGTTCTCCCAAGGGAGTAAACTCGCATTAATTCAGAATCCTGCAGGCATCTTACCAACATGGTAGTGTGTTGCTTCTGCGTCTTTAGTAACTAATTGGAATCTCAATGGTTGTAAAACTCTTACAAATGCAGTTTCTTCAAAAAAAGTTAGTCTCTGGAACTTTATTTGAAAAATAGGCAAGGAAAATCTATATAATACACAAAAGTAGGTGTTTAACAAGTGCTGCCTATATTAGATCCAACTCAATTAGATTATGTTACCAATCAATAACCCAGTAACATGGTTTCTTACACCTGAATGCATATCTGTCTACTATCATTATTGATTGAACAAAAGGGTGATTTTTCTGCCATCCTACCTGTCACACCTTTTATAGTGTTAAATGTAATTAATGATATTAAGAAATGTAATTCAGAGTCTTTCTATTTACATATAAACTAGAGATGATGGCAGCTGTGATTCAGGCAATTTTACGTATGAAACCTATGCTGATGTAACCCAAGTTTAAGTAGCTATGACGCTTGTCATTAATGCAACAAAGAAATCATCATTCAAGTCAGTATATTTAATGATGGCTCCATTGAGTTACGCCGTAAAGTGAGTAGCCCAATATCAGAGATCAGCAGCAATGTATGGCTCTGTTTGATTTTAATGTGATATAGCAGAGAGATGCATTGAACATTTATGAGCTGCAGCAAGCTGGGACAGGAGATAAATATGGTCTCATACCATTGAGTGAAGCAGCCTGCAGGATCATATCTGATTTGTCAGACAGGTGTCTCTTTCACAACCTGAGCCTGGAGCATGATTGATTTGCTCCAGTTTCTCAATGAAAAGGTCCCGAAGTAAAACAATTTTTGAGGCCTTATTATTGTATTGTCCACACTGGTAGTGCACATTTTCCTCATGTGCTGCCTCCCATGTTGACATGCTGTGAGTCTTTTCTTTGATTCATTTCTGGGATGTGGGCATTGCTGGCTGGGCCAGCATTTATTGCCCATCCCTAGTTGCCCTTGAGAAGGTGGTGGTGAGCTGCCTTCTTGAACCGCTGCAGTCCTCCTGTTGTGGGTTGACCCACAATGCCATGAAGGATGTAATGCCAGGATTTTGACCCAGTGACAGTGAAGGAACGACGATATATTTTCAAGTCAGGATGGTATAGAACATAGAACATAGAACATTACAGCACAGTACAGGTCCTTCGGCCCTCGATGTTGCGCTGACCTGTGAAACCAATCTGAAGCCCATCTAACCTGCACTATTCCATTATCATCTATATGTTTATCCAATGACCATTTAAATGCCCTTAAAGTTGGCGAGTCTACTACTGTTGTAGGCAGGGCATTCCACGCCCTTACTACTCTCTGAGTAAAGAACCTACCTACCTACCTTTGGTAAGTGGCTTGGAGGAGGTCTTGAAGGTGGTGGTGTTCCCACATATCTGCTGCCTTGTCCTTCTAGATGGAAGTGGAAGATGCTGTCTGAAGATCTTTGGTGAATTTCTGCAGTGCATCTTGTAGATAGTACACACTGCTGTTACTGAGCATCGGTGGTGGAGGGAGTGGATGCTTGCAGATGAAGTGCCAATCAAGCGGGCTGCTTTGTCCTGGATGGTGTCAAGCTTCTTGAGCGTTGTTGGGGCTGCACTCATCCAGGCAAGTGGGGAGTATTCCATCACACTCCTGACTTGTGCCTTCTTCAGTGGTCCCCAGCATTATAGATACCAGCCAATTCAATTTACTCCACGTGATATCAAGAAATGATTGGAGACACTGGATACTGCAAAGGCTATGGGTCCTGACAACATTCCGGCAATAGTACTGAAGACCTGTGCTCCAGAACCTGTCGCTACCCTAGCCAAGCTGTTCCAGTACAGTTATAACACTGGTACCTACCTGACAATGTAGAAAATTGCCCAAGTATGTCCGGTACATAAAAAGCAGGACAAATCCAACCCAGCCAATTACCGCCCCATCAGCCTACTCTCAAACATGTGGTGCACAGGCTTTGAGGAGTCAGGAGGTGAATTACTCACCGCAGTATTCCTAGACTCTGACCTGCTGTTGTAACCTCTGTGTTTATGTGGCGAGTTCAGTTGAGTTTCTTGTCAATGATAACCCCCAGAATGTTGATGGTGGGGGAATTCAGTGATGGTACCACCAATGAATGCCAAGGGGTGGTGGTTAGATTGTCTCTTATTCGTTATGGTCATAGCCTGGCATTCGTGTGGCGCAAATGTTACTTGCCAGTTGTCAGCCCAAGCCTGGATATTGTCCAGATCTTGTTACATGGGAACATGGCTTGCTTCAGTATGTGAGGAGTCGCAAATGATGCTGAACATTGTGCAATCATCGGTGAACATCCCCACTTCTGACTTTATGATGGAGGGAAGGTCATTGATGAAGCAGCTGAAGATGTTTGGGCCTTGGACACTACCCTGAGGAACTCCTGCAGAGATGTCCTGGAGCTGAGATGATTGACCTTCAACAACCACGACTGTCTTCCTATATGTCAGGTGTGACTCCAACCACCAGAGAGTCTGCTCCCAATACCCATTGATTCTAGTTTTGCTAAGGCTGCTTGATGCCACACTTGGGTCAAACGCAGCGTTGATGTCAAGGACTGTCACTCTCACCTCACCTCTGGAATTCAGCTCCTTTGTCTATGTTTGAACCAAGGCTGTAATGAGATCAGGAGCTGAGTGGCTCTGATGGAACCCAAACTGGGAGTCACTGAGCAGGTTATTGCTGAACAAGTGCTGCTTGATAGCACTGTTACTGACACCTTCCATCACTTGATTGATGTTTGAGAGTAGGCTGATGGGGTGGTAATTGGCTGGGTTGGATTTGTCCTGCTTTTTATGTACCGGACATACTTGGGCAATTTTCTACATTGTCAGGTAGGTACCAGTGTTATAACTGTACTGGAACAGCTTGGCCAGGGGAGCGACAGGTTCTGGAGCACAGGTCTTCAGTACTATTGCCGGAATGTTGTCAGGACCCATAGCCTTTGCAGTATCCAGTGTCTCCAATCATTTCTTGATATCACGTGGAGTAAATCGAATTGGCTGGTATCTATAATGCTGGGGACCACTGAAGAAGGCCAAGATGCATCATCTACTCAACTCTTCTGGCTGAAGATTGCTGCGAAAGCTTCAGCTTTATCTTTTGCACTGATGTGCTGGGCTCTTCCATCATTGAGGATGGGGCTATTTATGGAGGCTCCTCCTCCAGTGAGCTATTCAATTGTCCACCACCATTCACAACTGGATGGGGCAGGACTGCAGAGCTTAGATCTGATCCGTTGGTTGGGGATTGCTTAGCTCTGTCTATCACTTGCTACTTTCGCTGTTTAGAATACAAGTAGTCCTGTTTGGTGGCTTCAGGAGGTTGACATCTAATCTTCAGGTATGCGCAGTGCTGCTCCTGGCATGCCCTCCTGTAACTCTCCATTGAACCAGGGTTGATCCCCTGGCTTGATGATAATGGTTGAGTGGGGGATATGCTGGGCCATGAGGTTACAGATTGTGCTGGAGTACAATTCTGCTGCTGTTGATGCCCACAGCGCCTCATGGATGCCCAGTCTTGAGTTGCTATATCTGTACGACGTCTGTCCCATTTAGCACGGTGATAGTGCCACACAACACAATGGAAGTTATTCTCAATGTGAAGGCGGGACTTTGTCTCCACAAGGACTATGCAGTGGTCACTCTTACCGATACTGTCATGGACAGATGCAACTGCAGCTGGCAGATTAGTAACGATGAGGTCAGGTATGTTTTTCCCTCTTGTTGGTTCTCCTCACCACCTGCCACAGACCCAGTCTAGCAGCTATGTCCTTTAGGACCCAACCAGCTCGATCAGTAGTACTGCTGCCAAGCAACTCTTGGTGGTGGGCATTGAAATCCCCCACCCAGAGTATATTTTATGCCCTTTCCATTTTCAGTGCTTCCTCCAAGTGTTGTTCAACATTGAGGAGTACTGATTCATCAGCTGAGGGAGGACAGTATGTGATAATCAGCAGGAGGTTTCCTTGCCCATGTTTAACTGAAGCCATGAGACCTCATAGGGTCTGGAGTCACTGCTGAGGACTCCCAGCGCAATTCCCTCCTGACTGTATCCCACTGTGCCACCACCTCTGCTGGGTCTGTCCTGCCAATGGGACAGGACATATCCAGGGATGGTGATGGTGGTGTCTGGGACATTGTCTGTAAAGTATGATTCTGTGAGTATGACTGTGTCAGGCTATTGCTAGACTAGTCTCTGAGACAGCTCTCCCAATTTTGGCCCTAGCCCCTAGATATTAGTGAGGAGGACTTTGCATGGTCGACAGGGCTGTTTCTGCTGTTGTCTTTTCTGGTGCCTAAGTTGATGCCAGGTGATCCATCTGGTTTCATTTCTTTGAGACTTTGTAGCAATTGGTACAACTGAATGGCTTGCTAGGCCATTTAAGAGGGCAACTGAGAGTCAACTACATTGCTGTGAGTCTGGAATCACATGTAGACCAGACCAGATGAGGTGACAGATTTCCTTCCCTGAAGGACATTAGTGAACCAGGCCAGTTTTTCCAACAATCTACAATGATTTAGTGGATGATCAGTAGATTTTTAATTCCAGATTTTTTTTGTATTGAATTCAAATTCCGCCATCTGCCGTGACAGGATTTCAACCCAAGTCCTCAGAACATTAATAGTTTCTGGATTAATAGTCTAATGTTAATACCACCAGGCCATTGCCTACCCCAATATCTATCAAGTGTCAAGAAGGTGTGAAACACACATTGGGTCTCCGTTCCCGATAACACAAGGCTCTGGAATCTAAAATGCACTTCGGGGATCTGGACCACTGGCCCCTCAGACCCACTTGATCCACTTGATTTGCTTTACAGAAAGCAAGTAATCATGTTGCAAGGCAGTGACTATTTTAATGGACACAGGTATTACAATGTCAATGGCTCAGTACAGGTGCAGGTTCCTAAGTCAGCTCAAGGTAACATTGACTGGCCAATGCGGGAAATTCCCAGGTACTGCCTGGGATTGCCCTTACTCCCATTTGAATCATCCTGGAACATCAGGGTGTGGGATTAGGGGTGTTGAACTGCCACTTGGACCCTCTTATTATCCACTGTAACATTGAATTATGGTGTTGGGGTGCCTACCTCTTGTGCTTTAGGGTTTTCTGCCAACAATTGAGCAGAAACAAGAAGTGGCTGTTGTCTTGAACATGATATAGTTTATTGCATGATAGCAATCATACACATGTTGCATTAGTTAGACAGACGTTGGGTCAAAACTTCCCCTACAGTGTGCAACATAAGCAAAAGCAAGATAGGTAGAAAAACACAGAGAGAATGAAAAAATCTGAATTGCTATGTCGAGAATATGTTATGCAATTTCCTCCTCAAGCCTTAAACAGTGACTTCAGAATTTTATTCCAAGACATAAGATGTAGCAGCAGAAATAGGCCATTCAGTCTATTGAGAATGTTACACTATTCAATGAGATCATGGCTCAACTCAATTCCATTTCCCCATCTATTCCCCTCATCCTCTATTCCCTCTGTCTGTCCCAGTGTTGAACATACTTAATGACCCAGCCTCAATAGCCCATTACAGAAAAGAATTCCACAGATTCTCTATCCACTGAAGAAAGAAACTTTTCTTCATCTCTGTTTTAAATTTGTGACCCTTTATTCTGAGATTATGTCCTCTGGTCCTCGACTCTACCACAGGGGAAATTACCTTTCCACATCTAACCTGCCAACTCCGCTAAACATCTTGTATGTTTCAATAAGGTCTCATAATTCTAATCTCCAATAAGTACAAGTACAATCTACACAACCTCTCCTCATAAAAGTCCCTCCATACCTGCTATCAACTGAGTGAACTTTCTCTGGACTGCCTCCATGCCAGAATATCTTTCCTCAAATAAAGAATCCAAATCTGTTCACAATATTCCAGCTGTTCTGATTAGTGTCTTTTATAGTTTTAGCAAAGCCAACCTTCTTTTATACTCCATTCCCTTTGAAATAAAGGCTAACATTCTATTTGCCTTCCTAATTGCTTAAAGGATATCCTTTTGTGATTCATGGATAAGAACTCCCAAATCCCTCTGTTCTGTAGCTTTCTGTAGTCTTTCTCCATTTAAATAATATTCAGTTCCTCTATTCCTTCCAAAATGCATCATTTCACATTTTCACATTTCATCCTCACTTCTTGCCTTTCCACCTATTTTGTGATATCCGCAAACCTGGCTATTGAACATTCACTTTCCTCATTGAAGTCATTAATATATATCATAAATAACTGTTGCCCCAGCACTGATCCTTGTGGCACTCCACTAGTTACAGATCGCCATCCTGAAAATGGCGCCGTTATTCTAACTCTCCATCTTCTATAATTTAGCAATTCTCTATCCACACTATTGTACCTCTCACAATTCCACAGGCTGTTATCTTATTAAGTTGCCGAATATATTACCTTTATCAACATCTTCTGGAAATCCAACTATATTACATTCACTACTTCCCCATTATCTATCCTGCTTATTAACTCCTTGAAGAATTCTAATAAATTTGTCAGGCATAATTTCCCTTTCATGCAGCCATGCTGCCTCTGCTTGATAATATTATGCATTTCTAAGTAATCTGTTATTACGTCCTTTATAGTAGACACTAACATTTTCCCAATAACAGATGTTGAAATAACTGACCTATAGTTACCTGGTTTTTGTCATCTTCCCTTTTTAATTAAAGGTGTTACAATAAAAACCGAAAGATCTCCGGATGCTGTAAATCAGGAAAAAAAAAGTTGCTGGAAAAGCTCAGCAGGTCTGGCAGCATCTGTGAAGAAAAATCAGAGTTAACGTTTTGGGTCTGGTGATCCTTCCTCAGAATGGCCTCCAGTTCTGAGGAAGGGTCACCGGACCCGAAACATTAAGTCTGATTTTTCTTCACAGATGCTGCCAGACCTACTGAGCTTTTCCAATAATCTTTTTTTCCCCGTGTTATATTTACAGTTTTCTAATCCTCTGGTACTTTACCAGAATCTAAGGATTCCTGGAAGATTACTCCCAATGCACCCTCTATCTCTGTAGCTGCTTCCTTTAATATCCTGGGATGCACCCCATCAGTTTCTATTGAATGATGACTGCCTTATTTCAACGAATTGGCATCTTATTAAGATCCCATATCCAATTCTCCTCTCCTTCCTGGAAAAACTAGAGGATACAAATTCTCATCATGTAAATCGGAGTGGATAACTAGAAGCTGCATCTCACTGAATCCTTATCCAGTCCACCATCCACCTGCTTCTCTACACTAACATCCCAGCCTGCTCCATCACAACCAATCAAAGGCACCTATGATATACATGCTTCCATCAGCTGTTTTGCATGGATACACACACAGATACAGACACATACACAATCATACACAGACAGACACATACACACGCATACAGGCACACACACTCAGACACAAGTGCACAGACCCACACACATGCACACAGATGCATACACATGCACACAGACACAAACACAACACACATACAGACATGCATACACACACATGCTGACATACACACACAAACACACACAACACATCATCAACACCAAAGCCATCTTCGCTTTCTTAGCCTTCACCTACTTCATACTCTACATACTTTACATTGCTTCTGTATATTTTACATTGCTTTTTAGTACATATGATGTTTAGTGCTCAGTTACAGGATGCCAGTCTCTGCCTTGCACTGCCTTTTAGCAGAGACAGATGGAGAGAGGCAGGCAGCTTGTGATGGTGGGGTGAACAGGAAAGGGTATGGACATGGTGGATGCTCGTGATGACAAAACTGTCGACAGTCATCCCTTCACTAAAATGGAGATCAGCTTCAGGAGTCAACACATGCACAGAGTAACAGTGTTAGTGAGTCTGTGCAGGTTGTGCTGTTGAACCTCTTCCTAGACTCCGATTGACAAGAGAACTATTGAACAAAATAAAACTTGCACACTTATGCAGATAGTCTCACTGTAAATACCTGGTGAAAAAATTTGCACCCTTTTGAATGAATTACACCTGTCTTTGCTAACAGAATGCTAATTTTACAATTATTGCCAAACATAGGCTCTGAAAATTTATTTTATATTTGTCGAATGTCAAATTTCTCGACCATGATCAAATAAGTTTGCATTTTTTAAACAAATATATTTTTCAGAACTATTTTATCTTTAATTTAATGCATCTCTTAATCAAAAACAATCATGTTTTTCAATATCTGAAAACATAAATTAAAAGTGAACAATAGTATCTGCTTTTAACTTCCTGATGTACTATATAATTGGCTATTCATCTGCTAACTGGTATTACTGAAGCTGCATACTAAAACACCTGTTAACTTGACAGCTGATGCAAAAAGCTGTCCGAAAAGGAGGGGAGAAAACATATCTCAGACATCATTGGATCCTCGCAGGTAGCTTTTTTCATAGTTAGCTATGCCCTGCTTGCCCTCTTACTGAATGCAAAATCCAGGCCACCATGGTCATCATGAATTACCGCTTTCGAGTCTCTGATATTTGCCTTTGTGCACTTACAAACAGATTTATACAGGAACAACCAGGAAAAGGCAGCAAATTACTGGGCAGCATATGAGAAAACTATTAATTATGTCATTCCTTATTACTGAAAGTTACACAGCAGCCTGAGGCAAAAGACAAATGATTTCATGATTCACGTAACTTTATACAGAACTGATGTGAATGCTGAGCCAGGGGCTCAGGTGTGGCTGATATCCATTGAGCAAACCTTCAATAAGATCAAAGCACTCCTGCCCATGAGGTGATACTGCCATGAGGTACCTGACTTCATTTATGACGTCTTCCCTTTGTGCAGCCTACTTGCCAAATGTAATTATTTTACAGCTAAGATGAGGAACACTAATGGGTGGAATTTAATGGAACCCACTAGAAAAGAGAGACCATGCATCTGGCCACCAAGGGCGAGAAAGCTGTCCTACGTTTAGTGAGTGGCAGAAAGAGCTTGTTGTGGGAATTCTGCCCGCTAGCAACAGGATCAAGGAAATCAGGTTTGTTAATGTGAAACAAAAACAAAGTTGCTGGAAAAGCTCAGCAGGTCTGGCAGCATCT
>NC_063344.1:2489495-2514133 GCF_021869965.1 Rhincodon typus
TTTTTGCTTCTGATTTACAGCATCCGCAGTTCTTTTGGTTTTTATTTAGGTTTGTTAATGTGCTACTTAAAACTAATTCTCCTTGGATCTATTAAGCTTTTATGCTGGCTCAGGGATTACAACACATTTGCACGGGTCTCCTGGCTCTCCAGAACGCTGCCCAATTAATCCTGTTTTGTGGGGTGGGGGTGGCGGTGGTGGGGGAACGGGGTTAGAAAGTTGGGGTATGGAGGCTGGGGGTAGTTGGTGTTTGGAAGTTGGGAGCTAGCGGGGTTTCTTGTACACAGGAACCTACTGCCTGACTGAGGGATTGGTATCAAGGAGGGTTCCTCACTGAGACACTGCTGCTGTCTTTGTATCTGGTAACTGGCCCCATTGGTTGGTCACAACCTCCTCATGGATCCCAACTCACTCTTGTCTCCAGTGATCCAACTATGGGTGTTCCTAGTGACAATGCTGATGAGGCTCTGCCCAGACTTTGATTGTGTGACAGCTCTTGAGGGATTGATTTCCTCCCTCTTGATGCCTTAATTAAACAGGAAGTCTGATACTGTCCAGGTAAGTCGCTATTACTCTGTCAGACCTCCTGAAGAAAAATAACATGATATTCCCTTTGGGCCTTCAATAGGTGTGACCCTCATCACTAGCACTAAATTTTCCCTCATTTTCAAAATAAAGTTTGCAGGCAGGCAGGTGAGACCACATGACAACCAGGAAGTGTTTGTCTGTCTCTGTGATGACCAACACTTGTGCAATTCACAGTAGTAGAGATAGTCCTAAGCCAGCTATCCAGAATTGGCTCAGCTAAAGATATTTTTGTTCATCTGGAGCATTTAAACGGGAAATCTGCTGACATTTTTTAATTGATAAAGTAGTCACAGAACTAAACCATTTATTGTGACTCTTAATGAAGGAAAGATCAAAACATGCCCCCGTTGATTTTTTACAAATGGTAATAGGAATTAAAAAGTGGCAATAGTCAAAAGTGCAGTAATGGACAAAGATGCATTGTCAGCGCATTGAGTATAAGAGTTGGTTCTGAGGAAGGGTCACTTGACCCGAAACGTTAACTCTGTTTTTTCCTTCACAGATGCTGCCAGACCTGCTGAGCTTTTCCAGCAACTTTGTTTTTGTCCCTGATTTACAGCATCCGCAGTTCTTTTGGTTTTTAGTTGGGAGGTCATGTTGCGGCAGTATAGGACATTGGTTAGGCCACTTTTGGAATACTGCGTGCAGTTCTCAGCTCCCTGCTATAGGAAGGATGTTGTGAAACTTGAAAGGATTCAGAAAAGATTTACGAGCATGTTGCCAGGGTTGGAGGGGTTAAGCCATAGGGAGAGGCTGAATAGGCTGGGACTATTTTCCCTGGAATGTCGGAGGCTGAGGGGTGACCTAGGGGTTTATGAGGGGCATTGATAAGGTAAATAAACAAGATCCTTTCCCTGGGGTGGGCGAGTCCAAAATTAGAGGGCATAGGTTTAAGCTGAGAGCGGAATGATTTAAAAAGGACCTAAGGGGCAACTTTTTCATGGTACGTGTATGGAATAAGCTGCCAGAGGAAGTGGTGAAGACTGGTACAATTACAATATTTAAAAGGCATCTGGATGGGTATATGAATAGGAAGAGTTTAGATGAATATGGTTGAAATGTTGGCAAATGGGACCAGATTTATTTAGGATTTCTGGTTGGCACGGATGAGTTGGACCGAAGGATCTGTTTCCATGCTGTACATCTCTATGACTCTACTGCCCTTCCTCAATTGATAATGTATTTACGTAGCATCTTCAAGGAGAAATGTTGGCTTGTGGTATTATTGCTGGACTATTAATCCAGAGGCCTAGGTAATCTTTGACTTCCACCAAAACCAGGTGTGAATTTGGCAAAATGACCGTGCCACCTGCCCAAAGCCACCCTGGGGGGAATACAACCATTTCCAGGTTTGGGCTTCATTGAAATGACACTAAGGAGCCAGAAATTAGCCAGCTCCCACAGTGAGTGTTTCTTGATATTTCATATGTCAAAGCCCTTTTTTAGTCACTCATGGGTATCTCGGGTTGTCCTATCATTTATTGCCCGTCACTAGTTGTCCTTGGTGGTAGCGGTGAGCTGCCTTCTTGAACGACTGCAGTCCACCTGCTGTAGGTTGTCCACAGTGCCTTTAGACAGAGAATTCCAGAGTTTTGACCCAACGACACTGAAGAAACATATTTCCAAATCAGGATAGTGAGTGGCTTCGAGGGGAGCTTGAAGGTGGCAGTGTTCTCATGTACCTGCTGCCCTTGTCCTTCTAGCCGGAAGTGGTTGTGGGTTTGGAAGGTGCTGTCTGAGGATCTTTGGTGAATTTCTGCAGCGCATCTTGCAGATAGTACACACTGCTGCTACTGAGTGTTGATAAAGGAGGGAGCCGATGTTTGTGGACTGATGTTCATCTAACACAGAGCTAGGACTTTACTGCAATGTTTCTGAGTGCACTATGGTTGGAATGTGCTGCTGGTATTTGTATGCAATTTTTTCCCAATGACAGATCCAGCCACATATCAAACTTATCCCAGAGGACACAAAGACGCTGTTAAAATTCTTTAAACAAGTTGACGTGCAACACTGATTTTCTGCCACTAGATGCTGTTGATGTATTTAACAAGTACTGCATCATCACAGAAAAATATGCTCGTTTTCCATTTTAACAGTCAAGCTGACATTGGATTCCCAAAAATTGTGCAATAGCATCAGAAAGCACTTCTCACTTCATTATGTTAAATCAAATAATTGTTTGACCTTCATACTTAGTTCCAACTGACTTGTTTCCAGTGATCCTTGCACTTAATTCCACATGACTAGGTTACAGAGTTCTGTAAGTTTAATATTTATGAACTATGTGCTTTCCTTATGTTTTTCCTGTCTCTTTTGTGCAGGCCTGTACGTGTAGTGGTAAATCAAAATGTCACTGTGATGGAGTAAAAGGCAATAAGGTAAGATAGTCAATGTTCATTGTTATCCAATACATAATTCGTAATTTAAGAACTGAAAGTCAAAGAACACCCAACTGCAACTAAGTTAACTAAATTAAATACATTAATTTGGTAACATTTTGAATTATTGCACCTTTTATATTGACTACCCACTGGGTAAAGGTAGCTACTGTTTGATTCATTATGATTCTGCTAGAGCTCAGAGCCAGATCCTGAAAATACATGGTGGAAGCTAATTACATTTCATGCCTAACACTGCAAAGGAGATTATGATTGAAAGCAGGCTATGATGACTGTTTATTTTAATGTTCTCCTTTCTCTATCTGCCTTGTACACAGTGTGTTGGTACTTGGTCCAAATTGTCACTTGTTGCT
The DNA here is from genome assembly GCF_021869965.1 of Rhincodon typus. Classification (NCBI taxonomy): domain Eukaryota; kingdom Metazoa; phylum Chordata; class Chondrichthyes; order Orectolobiformes; family Rhincodontidae; genus Rhincodon; species Rhincodon typus. The sequence goes on from NC_063344.1 coordinate 2,492,839, forward strand.
GTGATTTGTTAGATGCAGGGGACAAAGTTTCTGCAGCTGTTCCTAACTTCCTGCCATAGCTTTGCTGTAAACCTCAGAGAAATGGTATTGTATATGATATCATCTTTTGATAGTACAGAATGTAATGCTGAGAAAAAGAGACATCCCATTGGAGATTTTCATCTTGCACTCATCAGGACGGAATCACAGGAATACCAATGTACTGATGCTGATCCCCAAGTTGTGTACACAGAGACAGGAGAATTCCTGGCTAATGAAACCCATCCTTTAAAAAAATGCCTGTACAAACTTCCTTTTTGGTGTAAGGAGGAGGCTGTGGAGCCTGGATTGGAAGTCAGCGGAAATACAACTAGGGAAGACTGAGGAGTATGCCCAGTGTGCAGGTGGGACTGATGACAATGGGCCTTGGGGTTCCAGCATTTTGCCCAAAGTTTTAAAATAAAGGTTAACGTCCCTTCTGTCCCCACACGGTCGCCATGCCTCATCCATGAAAAGCCATGTCACCTAAGTTCTGGTGCCTACCCCCATGGCTTCCACACCACAATGGAAGGCAACCTGAAATGGAAGGCACTCCACTGTGATAAGGGATCGTTGTGAAATTAGTTGTGCATCATGAATCCAGCAATGGAAATCTTCAAGCTAATGTCTACAGATGGTGTGAAATAGAAAACAAGTTTCCTTTTTTAACTTTAGACTTTTTTTTCAAAAGGTCAATTGGCCTGCAGTTTTAAATGCCTCAACAGTCTTGGCAGATCACTCTGAAAAGTTCTTTTGACAGAATTGACAGCTCTTTGACAGCTTTGACTGTTATTTAAGATCTTGACAGTTTTTCTGCTAGCTTGACAGTCCCAATGAGATCATACTTTCTTTACACACAATCATATCTATTTATAAGTATCCAAAGGGATATTGACCTCTCTCAAAGAGTACCTTCCCATTGCCAAAGTGCCTTACTTCAACCAAAGGACAGCTTACCACCCATAAGGATGTCCTGTGACAAAATCCAGAGCCATATCTTAATACTCTAAAAGCGTACCTTGGCTATTCAAATGAACTCACAAAGCTCAGAACTGTTCTTACCTGGTCTAAGCTGCAGACATCCACCACACTAAAATCATTGCAGCCCAGTGAGGATTGGTCATCTCTGGATCCAAGTACACAATGAACACTGGTGATGACTCGCCGTGTGCTTGATTGTAAGTTTGCATTAAGTCATAAAGCTATTTGTCCTGTTAGCGGTATGCATTTTGGTCTGGTAATTCCAGGGTCTAAGAATTACTATAAGGAAGAAGGGAATGGGATCAATTACTACACACAGGCACACTAATGTACTCATGTACTCTTATTTGTTCGAATCATATCTGATCCATAACAGACATGATGCAATCTGATCAATCAATAAAGTGGAGATCTCACCATGAGCAAGAGGATCAGTTCAATAGGAAGATAAAAATATACAGCAGGGATTATATCATTTTTACAATTAAATGGGAAAATGCCCAGGAAGACACATCAGGAGCAGTGATATTGGAAAAATTAAAGTGGTATCATTATGGAACAATCTCTCAGTTAAATCTCAGGAAAAGACTACAAGTGTATTCACTATAGAGAACAATGACGTATGGACAGAAATCAGGGAAAAGGACTGTGATATGCTTTAACAAATTACAATTGAGAGGCAGCAGTATTAACAGTTTAGAGGACTTAGAATTGGATTAGTTCCCAGGCTCACATGACATCTATCCCAGGAAGATGTGGCCCCTGCAAGTTCACCTCACACTTTATAATCTGAAGTAAGTGTTTGGAATTGAAAGGAAACTAGTTGATGGTTAAAACTAGGGCAGTCATAAAGCTATGTGGATGAAAGTAAATGGTTTATTCAGACATTGCATCAGTCTTAGAAATTAGAGATGAGAATGTGGTGGTAAAAGAATATAGTTCAGAGGGAGTATTCATGTCTCTATTGCCTTTATGATGATTTTTGATCTATAAGCAGTATAATTAGGACAACTTATAACTTCTTAAAGCTATCCTGGAATTTACCATTGTTTTTAAGAATGTTTGAAAAGGCTTCTCAAGTGTTTGTGTCAATTATGGAGGAATCTGTCGTGATATTTTGGATAAAAAATTCTGGTTCATGTGGCCAGACAACCCTTGACCTGGAGGCAGTGCCAATAGGAAGGAAATAATGAAGGCATCTAGTAATACACAAGTTCTTCAGTGAGGAACACAGTGAAGACACATAAAGGAATTACTGCAGTAAATAAGACAAAATGATTAGAATCAGAAGGTAATCAGTGCAGAAACAGACAGAAAAAGAAAGCAGACAGACAGAAAGAGGAACATATAATATGTGTGGGGATAAGCCAGTAAATCTCTTTATACAAAGGTCAATTTGATGTTGTTAGAAAAAAGAAAACTGGACTTTTAGAACCTATTGGGTAAGCAATATACAAGCAAGCTAAAGGGAACTGAATCCTAAATGTAGTGTGAATAGCTCAGGTATGTGAAAGGATTAAAAGTTCCCATTAGAGATCAGGATTGTGAACTGTGTGTTGTTGATTAATTAAAAAACAACTCCCTAAAACAACACGATCAGAAATGATATGACCAATGTGAGGGGAGGTATGCAGATGGGCACCTTGTCAATGTTAACCATATCCAGAACATCAGACTGAATTTGAAACAAAAACAGAAGTTGCTGGAAAAGCTCAGCAGGTCTGACAGTATCTCAGAAAAGTTCTGAGGAAGGGTCACTGGGCCGGAAACGTTAACTCTGATTTCTATTCGCAGATGCTGCCAGACCTGCTGAGCTCTTCCAGCAACTTCTGTTTTTGTTTACAGCATCCGCAGTTCTTTCGGTTTTTATTCAGAGTGAATTTGTGGCAGTGATTTAAGGGTTCATTTGATTGAGTTGAAGGTGGGAGATCTTACATCCAAAGAGCAAGTTAGTGAATTTTAGAATTGCACATTGGCACATTTGTGCAGGAATTAATACGGGTTCTTATGGCTGTGTAAGACAGTTTTATTGTATCAACTGTTTGATGTGAAATTGGTCTTTTTATTTGGAGTATAGTTTCCTGTTAATCCATATTTAATTCAGATAGATTCTGATTAATGTTGAGTAAAATTTACAAGAAATAAAATCTTTGTCTTCTTTCTTTGGATTGTTTTGTAAATTTGGTTATTTTTGATTTACACTTTTACCATGGGACTTAATAATACCTGAAATTCATAGAGTGCAAGTTACACTCAAAACAGTGTACAAAATTAGATGTAATTCCATGATTCGACAACATTTGCCAAATAATCCTGAGTACAGCATGATTTATGCTGACAACCAATTCAAGATCGCCAGTTGTGCATTGATGTGTGGTGCACTCGCATGTACTGCAAGCTACATATGTTGATGCACAGGGCCTCGCAGACAGAAAGATCACACACATATACCTGTTTAAACCAAACAAAATAAGCAACAACCATTAACAACAACAAAAACAGAAATTGCTGGAAAAGCTCAGCAGATCTGGCAGCATCTTTGGAGAGAAATCAGAGTTAACATTTTGGGTCCGGTGACCCTTCCTCAGAACTTTAATTTCTCTCCAGAGATGCTGCCAGGCCTGCTGCACTTTCCAGTAATTTCTGTTTGTGTTTCTGATTTACAGCATCCGCAGTTCTTTCAGTTTTTATCTAATAAGTAACAACCGTTCTCTGGTTCATTCCTCAGAACAATGCCTTGACCAAAGAGAATTAACTTGCCTGGTTTAAACTTGATAGCTTAAGCTTGATAGTAAACTGACAGTTATCATTTACGTGAGGTATTCTCTACAGCAATGCTGCTACTAATCTCAGTCAATGTGCCACCCAATCACCATTCTCTTATCGTACAGTATAAAATGCTGTTTGCCTTTACATTGACATTCTAGTGAATGTCCCAATGAGTGCAAAACAAGAAATTTCAATAAGATGTGTCTATTTTCTCAATACTCAAGTTCTGTACAACCCAGTGTCTATAGATAACACAAAATTAATTTTCAGGTTTTCTTTTAAATTGAGTTGCAAACTTGGATTTTCGTTTTGAACATTTCATCAACATTTGGTTGTTATTATAGAACTTGATTATTGATGGAAAGAAAAGCATAGCCAAAGCTTTTGTCTTGCACTGATCAAGACAAATGCAACAATACCAAATTTCCAACATTTATAATTATTACTACCACAGAGAAAAGTTGTGTTGATTGGTTGGCCAGAACATTACCATGGAGGAACTAATAGAGAATTGTTGACTTCACATTCTTCTGGGTAATTTTTAAAAAGGCACAAGACTTGAACCATTTTGCTTCATTTGCAGAGAATGGGTCCCTGCAAATGAGTGCATGCTGCTTCTAACAAGCAAAGTGAGTCACATTGTAAGTTTAAATTATTATCTTAAATTGATTATTAGTGTAGCTATCAGTGCGCTCAGAATTGTTCAGCAGATACTCGTTAATCTTGGAATCACATCTAACAGTAGACATTTAAGTTTGTGTTTTGCAAGTGTGGGCTGGTTGAATACGATTTGACTAATAGGTAGAAAAGTCATTTCATGCTGCTACTGTGTAAGGTATGTGTTGTCTTTCCTAAGGATAGGTGATCCAAAACTATGTCTTAATGACAATCTCTAGTCCCATAGAGATTTTCTTTTTATCCTGCTCAGCAAATTAAGATATATATCATGTGGTGAAAGGATTTTTTGGTATTAACTCTATTTAAGTTGTAAAGTACTTCCACAGGATTGACTTCAAAATCTTTTTCCATATCATGGCAGGGCGAAAGAGGTTTCCCTGGTCCACAGGGTCCACCTGGAATTCCAGGCTTTCCAGGTATTGAGGGTCCTCGAGGTCCAGAAGGTCCTAAGGTAAGTCAGCTCCAAAAAGACTAGCTAAAGACAAGGAGTTATAATAAAAGAGCTTGTCGTAAAGGAGAAACTAGCAACAATTACCCTGTAATTAGGTGTTTGCCTGCCTCATTTAAAGTAGCCATCAATGCTAATTAAATAATTTTAAAAACACATGTATGATGTGCTTGTGGAAGTAGATAGAAACTAGGTCCTGTTCCTATACTACATTTTACAGTAAGACCATAAGATATAGGAGTAGGATGAGGCTATTTGGCCCATCGAGTCTGCTCCACCATTTGATCAAGCCTGATATGTTTCTTAGCCTCATTCTCCTGCCTTCTCCCTGTAATCTTTGATCCACTAACCAAATAAGAATATATCTATCTCTGTCTTAATTACACTTAATGACTTGGCTTAAACAGCTCTCTGAGGCAATGAGCTCCACCGATTAACCACCCTCTGACGGAAGAAATTCCTCCCCATCTCAGTTCTAAAGGTTTGCCCCTACACTCTGAGGCTGTAACCTCAAGTCCTAGTCTCTCCTAGAGTGGAAACATCTCCTTCACATCCACTCTATCCAGGCCTCCCAGTGTTCTGTAAGTTTCAATCAGATCTCGCCTCATCCTTCTAAACTCCATCAAGTACAGATGCATAGGCTTCAACCACTCCTCGTATGACAAGCCCTTCATCCCTGGGATCATTCTTGTGAACCTTCTTTGGTTCCAAGGCTAGTACACTCTCCTAAGATATGGAAATCAATGTAGTGTTTTCTTGTAATGCTTTCACCATGCTTTATGGGTTTTTTTTCACATTAAGTTATCAAGGTAATTCAGTGAAGTTTTGTTCTTCATGCAGATTCTCACTAGGATGACTGTGGTTTGGAGAATCCAGCTTAGCTCCAAGCTGCACTGGCGACAGAGTGAAGAAAATTAACCTTAAATTATCTTTATAGAAACAGAAATGATTCCAGCCTTATCGGTAGTACAAGTTGAAACAGTTTCTCCTGTAAATTACATGTGCTGTAGTGGTTGGTTGGGAACATCATTTGACATCTTCCATGTACAGTATTGAAATAGCAGGACTTTGATCAGGTGTATGAGCTCGATCTTGAGGGTTTCATAATGAACTTCCTGCACCTGAGAAAGAAACAGGAAATTGGTCACAGCTGCACCTGTTAAAGCTACCATTGATATGTGTTGCTGAAAAGGGCTCTTGTGGCACAATAGTAGTGTCCCTACCTAGGGACCAGAAGGCTTGGGCTCAAGTCCCATCTGCTCCAGAGGTGTGTAATAGCATCTCTGAACAGGCTGATTAGAAAAATAGGTGCTGCTTAATACTTGGTGATAACAAAGGACAAGATGCTGTAAGTCAAAGCTGGAGGCTTTTGGGCCATAAAGGAATATTGCCTTCTTTGGGTTTCCTTGAGAATGAAAGCACACACAGTTTGGAAGGAGGCAATAAACTGAATGTCGTTTCCAAAATAGAGAGAATCTGAAGACAAGTGGGGAAATCAAAGGATTACCTTAAATAAATATTCATCACCATCTTCATGCTTGCACTCAGGGGGATTTCCCAAAGCACAGGATATCAACAACATTCAAACTGAGTACATCACCAAGCCCTGATGAGATGCACTCTTACCAAAGTTGAAGAGTAGAAAACAGAAGCCCTGTCCACAGTACGTCTATTATTCTGAAATACGTACATAAATTGTGCCATTGGACTGGCGGTACAGATTCGTTTGGATGAGAACTTTGAAAATAACAGAACTAATTTCTGTCAAATTCTTTTCAGGACCAATGGCATTGGTCACATCAGTGATCCACCTAAGCATCTTACTTTTATAGAAATAAACACGTACAGTGTTTAGTTGCATGATAGTGTGACCTGAGATGTAACAATACTGTAATACTAACTTCACAACTTGAATTAGATATTCATGCCTATCACACGTGTTTTTTTTTCAATTACCCTAAACAAACAACTTGGTGAACTCAGGGCACAAACACAATATACAAAACAAATTATAATCAAAGTCATTTTAATTCAATTATCTTTGCATAAATAGCACATTGGATGTGGAATGTTTGTTAAATTCTCTAGATAAGGTTATGAGGTGCGTATTATTTATCATCAATGGGGAAACAGTGTTTTAGCCAGTGTAATATTATCTCAAATTTCAAGCATCTTTTCACTTATATAAAATGCAATGCTCTAAAATGCAATTATTACAGGTTCCTTTTTTTCTCAAATATTTGTGTGGAAAAGTAGTCAAAAATCCTAAAGTACAGAAAATTTTAAAATGTGTCTTTCAAACTTAAAACAGAGTTACCAGTTAAACACATCTCATTAAAATGGAGCTTTATATTTGAACTGTTTGATCAGATACACTAGCTGAGAGGAAAAAGTGCTCTAAATGTTTTGGAAGAATCCATTTGGTATCTATTATTAATTACCTTTTGTATACAGGGTATCAGAGTTCAAAAGAATGTAATGAAGGAAAATTTGTCTTGGTTGCTTGCTGAATGAAGATAGTAATTCTAGATTTTATTCTCTCACTAAATCTGAATATGTGACATTCTTTTTTCCCATTTTGATGTTAACAGGGAAATCCTGGATTTTCTGGACCTCCAGGCATGAAAGGTTTGAGGGTAAGTGTTTTTATACTTATCAGACAGAATAGCAAACAGAGAAGTAACACCTGTTTCCAACAGCTCCTACAGTTTGCTCATCTTTTTACCCTTTAAAAGAGTAGAAGGAAGAACAAGCAATAGATTTACAACAATCTATTTCCAAAAGGCATTTGATAAGGCACATCATCAAATGTTCAAGAGCATGTGGTGTAGGGATCCACAGTTTGAATACTTTTTTATTTGGCTCACAGGATGTCGGTGTTGCTGGCTAGGCCAGCATTTATTCCCTACCCCTAATTACCAAAAGGTCAATTAGAGGTCAGCCACATTGCTGTGGGTCTGGAGTCACATCTAGGCCAGACCAGGTGAGGATGGCAGATTCCTTCCCCAGAGGGCAATAGTGAACCGGATGGGTTTTTCCCAACAATTGACAGTGGTAACATGGTCATCATTAGACTCTTAATACCAGATTTTTATTGAATTCAAGTGGCACCATCTGCCATGACAGGATTCGAATGCAGGCCCTCAGAACATGACTTGGATCTCTTGGATTAACAGTCTAGCAATAATACCACAAGGCATTATCTCCCTCTTCTTGTGATTCAGCAGAAATTGGACAGAAACTTTGTGACAGATATTGGTGAATGGTAGATTGGTCTTCTTTAGGGGTGTTTTGGTGCAGTGGTAGTACACCAAACTCTGGACTAGGAGACCTGGGTTCAGATCTCAACTGCTCCAGAGTTGTGTCATAACATCTCTGAACAATTTGGTTAGAAAATATCTATAAATCATAGTCCATTATGTAACAGTATAATTAATAACTTCAATTCTTTTCATTTCCATAGGGACCTTCAGGTTTACCAGGCCATCCAGGAAACCCTGCTGTGCCGGTGAGTAAACAAAAAATGGCAAATTACAGAGAACACTGGACTTCCTTCTAATGCTAGACTTTCTTCCATCACAAGATATACACCATGTAAATGACCAAACTCCAAAAATAGTACAAGCTAAGGCTTTAAAAGAGGATCACAAGATAGGAAAGCATTGTGGACTGGTGTTCCAACTCATATTTATCAATAATAGCAACTTGCATTTATTTTTTATTTCAGTTACAGGATGTGGGTGTTACTGGCTAGTCCAATATCTATTGTGTGTCCCTAGTTGCCCTTGAGAAAGTGGCAGTGAGCTGCCTTCTTGAACCATTGCAGTACATGTGCTGTAAGTAGACCCACACTGCTCTTAGAGGGGGAATTCCAGGATTTTGAGCTGATGACACTGAAGGAACAGTGCTATATTTTCAAGTCAGTATGGTGAGTGGCTTGGAGGAGAATTTGCAGGAGGTGGTGTTCCAATTTATCCGCTTCACTTTTCTTTCTAGATGGAAATGGTTGGGAGTTTGGAAGGTGCTGTTGAAGCATTGGTGAATTTCTGCAATGCATCTTGTAGGTGGTATGCACTGCTGCCATTATGCATTGGTGTTGGAGAAGGTGAATGCTTAGGGCAGTTAGAAAGAATGCCAATAAAATGGCTGCTTTGGCCTGGATGTTGTTGAGATGCTTGATGTTGCAGGAGGTGTACTCATACAGACAAGTGGGGAGTATTCTATCACACTTCTGATTTGTGCCTTATTGATGGTGCACAGGTTTTGGGAAATCAGGAGGGGAGTTACTCACTGCAGTATTCCTAGCCTCTGACCTGCTATTGTAGCCACTGTATTTATGTGGCTGGTCCAGTTCAGTTTCTGGTCAGTGGTAACCCTTGGATGTTGACAGTGGGAATATCAGTGATGGTAATGCCATTGAATGTCAGGGGTTGGTGGTTATATTCTTTCATGTTGGAGAAGGTCATTACCTGACATTTGTGTGATGCAAATATTACTTGCCACCTGTTAGCCCAAGCCTGGGTATTGCCCAGGTCTTACTGCATTTGGACATAGACTGCTTCGGTGTCTGAGGAGTCACAAATGACGCTGAGCTTTACACAATCATCTGTATTTCTGACCTTATGATGGAGGGAAAGTCATTGATAAGGAAGTTGAAGTCAATTTGACCCAGGATACTACCCTGAGGAACTCCTGCCGAGATTTCTGGGTACTGAGATAATTGACCTCCAAGAAATACAACCATCTTCCTTTGTGCCAGTAGAAACAATTGGGCACTTCACAACGTCGTACGCACTTAATGTTCAAGCAAAAGTTTTGCTGTGGATGATAATCCTTTCTTCCCTGTTATTGCACAAAATACAGCAATACAGTGCAAAAAATCTTTTGTTGCTCAACGCTTGTGAATCATTGATTGACATTACACACCCTATGGTCTACTAGACAGTTTGAATGCAGATAATGGAGTGACGACATGATGTTAGTCACTCCCTGCTAAGTAAAAATGTCTTGAAATAGTTTGCCATTGAATTGTAATGAGTTGTCCAACACTATCCATTTCAGGACACCGAATAAACTGAAAATAGTAGTCTTTGCATTAGGAATGGTTGCACTTGTTATGCTGCTAAATTGTTGAACAATAAGAAATTTGAAAAAGTAATCTGTCCCAAAGATGTAATCTTCCCTTTGTTGCTATCGCTGTCCAAGAAATGGCTGGAATATACTATGGATGTGGATACTCCCTCCTTTGCATGGGTTTGCTCATGTGGCATGCCTCACATTCTTGCAAGTGATAGTGATCACAACTCCCTGACCTTTACTGTTGTCATGGAGAAGGATAGGAACAGATGGTATGGGAAAGTATTTAATTGGGGGAGGGGGAATTACAATGCTATTAGGCAAGAACTGCAGAGCATAAATTGGGAACAGATGTTCTCAGGGAAATGTACGACAGAAATGTGGAGGCCGTTTAGGGAGCGCATGCTACGAGTACTGGATAGGTTTGTCCCACTGAGGCAAGGAAGGGATGGTAAGGTGAAGGAACCTTGTTTGACAAGACATGTAGAATATCTAGTCAAGAGGAAGAAAGAAGCTTACTTAAGGTTGAGGAAGCAAGGATCAGACAGGGGTCGAGAGGGTTACAAGGTAGCCAGGAAGGAACTGAAGAATGGACTTAGGAGAGCAAGAAGGGGGTATGAAAAAACCTTGGCAGGTAGGATCAAGGAAAACCCCAAGGCGTTCTATACTTGTGTGAGGAACAGATGGATGGCCAGAGTGAAGATAGAGCCGATCAGGGATAGTGGACGGAACTTGTGCATGGAGTCGGAGGAGGTAGGGGAGGTCCTTAATGAATTGTTTGCTTCAGTATTCACCAGTGAGAGGGACCTTGTAGTTTGTGAGGACAGTATGAAACAGGCTGTCATGCACGAACAGGTTGATGTTAGGAAGGAGGATATGCTAGAAATTTTTAAAAACATGAGGATAGGTAAGTCCCCTGGGCCAGACGGGATATACCCAAGGTTTCTACAGGAAGTGAGGCCTTTGGCAATGATCTTTGCATCCTCACTGTCCACTGGAGTAGTACCAGATGACTGGAGGGTGGCAAATGTCATTCCCTTGTTCAAGAAAGGGAATAGGGATAATCCTGGAAATTACAGACCAGTCAGCCTTACTTCTGTGGTGGGCAAATTATTGGAGAGGATTCTGAGAGATAGTATTTATGATTATTTGGAAAAGCATAGTTTGATTAGAAATAGTCAGCATAGCTTTGTGAGGGGCAGGTCATGCCTCACAAGCCTTATTGAATTCTTTGAGGGTATGACAAAACACATTGATGAAGGCAGAGCAATGGATGTGGTGTATAAGGATTTTATCAAGGCATTTGATAACATTCCTCATGGTAGGCTCATTCAGAAAGTAAGGAGGCATGGGATTCAGGGAAATTTGGCTGTCGGGATACAGATTTGGCTGTCCAATAGAAGACAGAAGGTGGTAGTAGATGGAAAGTATTCAGCCTGGAACTCGGTGACCAGTGATGTTCCACAGGCATCTGTTCTGGGACCTCTGCTGTTTGTGATCTTTATAAATGACTTGGATGAGGAAGTGGAAGGGTGGGTTAGTAAGTTTGCCGATGACACGAAGGTTGGTGGAGTTGTGGACAGCGTGTAGGGCTGTTGTAGGATGCAACGGAACATTGACAGGATGCAGAGCTGGGCAAAGAAGTGGCAGATGGAATTCAACCCAGAAAAGTGTGAAGTGATTCATTTTGGAAGGTTGAATTTGAATCCAGAATACAGGGTTAATGGCAGGATTCTTGGCAGTGTGGAGGAACAGAAGGATCTTGGGGTCCACACCCATAGATCCCTCAAAGTTGCAACCCAAGTTGATAGGGTTGTTAAGAAAGCATATGGTGTGTTGGTTTTCATTGGCAGGGGAATTGAGTTTAAGAGTCACGAGGTTATGCTGCAGCTCTATAAAACCCTGGTTAGACCACACATGGAGTATTGTGTTCAGTTCTAGTCACCTCATTATAGGAAAGATGTGGAAGCTTTAGAGAGGGTGCAGAGGAGATTTACCAGGATGCTGCCTGGCTGGAGAGCAGGTCTTATGAGGAAAGGTTGAGGGAGCTAGGGCTTTTCTCATTGGAGCGAAGAAGGATGAGAGATGACTTGATAGATGTGTACAAGATGATGAGAGGCATAGATAGAGTGGATAGCCAGAGACTTTTTCCCAGGGCGGAAATGACTATCATGAGGGGACATAATTTTAAGGTGTTTGGAGGAAGGTATAGGGGAGATGTCAGAGGTAGCTTCTTTACACAGAGAGTGGTGGCTGCATGGAATGCACTGCCAGTGGTGATAGTAGTGTCAAATACATTAGGGACATTTAAGCGACTCTTGGATAGGCACATGGATGCTAGTAAAATGAAGGGTACGCAGATTAGTTTGATCTTAGAGTAAAATAATAGGTCAGCACAACATTGTGGGCTGAAGGGCCAGTACTGTGCTGTTTTATATTCTATGTTCTATGTTCTATGTTCTTTGTTCTATGTTCACATGCATACACAAGTCATTGAATGTCCTGATTGATCCCTAGCCTGTAGACACACTCATGGATCCGTCACCTCTGGTATTCTGTATCCCAAAGCCTTGCACTGCAGTAATCTTGCTCTGCCACATCCCGTTGAAGAGGCAGCCTGTGTCTGATGTGCACATGATCAGCAAACAACGATGCCAGGATCTCATAATGTACAGGGGGCTCACAGGCGGCATTAAGAAGCAGACAGCACCACTAACATTTTGTTAAGGTGGATACAGGAATACTGTGTATTGCCAACCATTATCTGGACTAGTATGGGCAAATCCTAAGTTGCAACCTTTCTGTCTGAAAATCAGAGCTCATATTTATTAGTTTCCAAAGTCTTCTAGACCCACGTTGGCCTTATGTTACAGTGAATTTCAGATAATAACCTACAGCAACTCACGTCAAAAGTGACGGTGGTCCCAGAGCTAAACCAAATAAAATTCACACAATATTCTTGTCCTGTCAAACACAACTTAACCTCAGAAGATCTTGACATACAGTGATATTTATGTTTTCCATTCTAACCATCACTATGGCCTTGCCAGAATGTGAATGTCCCGAGTTATGGATAGTTTTACATAATGTCAAACAGGACCTAAGGGCTGACTAAGTTAATTCCCTTTATTTAAAGTTACAAAAATGACAGGGTAAAGGGGATTGCACTCTGATCTATAATAGACTTTGCATCCAAAGCAACAAGAACAGATTGCAGCAATTGAAGTTTACATTATTGTACACGTCATTTGAGTTACCAATGTCCTGTGCTTTTGCACTGTGTAGCTGACCAAACCAAGGGGTCAGAATTTTACTGTTGATAAAAGAATGTACTTTAATTTTCATTAGTAAGTTTCTGAAATAAACTCCAACTTTTTCTATCTAGGGTATCCCTGGAAAAGATGGTCCTCAAGGTCCTAAAGGCATACCAGGATGCAATGGCACAAAGGTAAGTCCAGCCTTAAAACATCAATTTGTTAAAAAAAATGGCCAGCATTTCAGGTCAGACTTGAGCTAATCCAGAAGTACTTGGAATTTCCAGTGTAATCTATTGTTAATTTGAGACATTTAGAGAAGTATAACCTCTGCTTCAGAGGAATACATGAAAATTGCAAGTTCTTTCTTTTACAGGGTGATCCTGGCTTTCCAGGAATTCCTGGCTCTGAAGGATTAAGCGGACTTCACGTATGTACTATACAAAGCTGACTGAAACCAATAAAATTATTAAAATTTCATTTATGTGTGCCCTGATTTCTGTCCCTTTCTATTCTGCCCGAAACATATTCTCAACAGACAGTACAGGACAGTGAAAAGTGGTTCAAAAATAGTACAAAGACAAATCACTGCAATAGGCCAACAACTAATACTGCTTGCATAGCTGAAAAACTTCAACCTATATGAATACCACTGACATTTGTGCTGACTATTTACTCTGAATAGTTTTCATCCAATGTGGTTTGAGCTGATAAGTCTCAAGAAACATTTGCAGCACACAAATGCAAGGCAATGACACTCTCCAACAAAACAGAATGTAACAATCTTTCCTTGACATTCAGTGGCATCACCATCACTGAATATCTCACTATTGAGCAGTTCCTGAACTGGATTCACCATAATAATACAATGGCTACAGGAGCAGGTCAGAAACTGGGAATCCTACAGCAAGTAACTCAACTCCTAATTCCCCAAAACCTGTCCATCATCTACAACACCCAAGGCAGGAGTGTCAAGTAGACCAACGCACCTTCTAAATGCATGACCTTCACTATCTAGAAGGACAAGAGCAGCAAATACATGGAAACACCACGTGCACATTTCAATCCAAGTCACACAGCATCATGACTTGGAACTATATTACTGATTCTTTACTGTTGCCAGGCCAAAATCCTGGAACTCCAGGTAGTACATCATTGCCACTTCAGTGCTTTGGAATGCCCTGAAGTTATGAAAGATGCCATATCAGTGGAAGTAGTTTTTTTCTGACAAATTGGCAGGCTCATTTACATCACAACATCCCACAGGACTTTTATATCTTTTGCTATAGGTGAAAATTAAAATTAGAAGAAATGACAAATAGACTGTTGTTTCAACATTACCCTTTTTACATTAAGGCATAAAATCAAAGTTATCACCAATCATTTGTAACCCACTGAGAACAAAATAAATATTTCCAAGAGGAGTTAAATAGTTACAACTGCTGTGGGAATTTGTTTACTCTTTTTCAAAAATTGAAGCGCTTTTCTGACAAAATCCTAAACTATATTTTTCTAATTTTAATTTTCAGGGACATCCAGGGCTTCCAGGACAAAAGGTATGTCATTCACTAAGAAAAAGGGTTGTCATTTGCAAATGAAGTTAGTTCTGCCTATTGATGTAATTAAGGGAGAATTTGATTGACTGAAGCTTATACTTTGAATTTTATTTTGTCCTTCCAATTAGAAATGACCAGAATGTCTGGATTTTGATAAGTCACTTTTTTGTTGCCATCAAGGTAAAAATGATTATGAACAGGACGAAGAGTCATATTCACTCAACAATCATGAGGTTAAAAATATTCCTGAAGTAGACAATGGGTGAATATTGACAGCAAGAGTGATTTTCCCCACAAATAATTGAGGGTGAAACTAACACTTAGGACAGAATTTAATGCTTGCCCTCAAGGCACGCTAGAAGGTGGTGAGCTCTCTGTACAATGAGTGAGGTGGGTGCTTCAGGGAGACTCCATCACCTTCCTGATTCTTTACCCTTCACACATACTACGATTAATTCAGGGTGGAAGGTTTGAGATCAGCCTTACAATGAGAGGCCAATGCAACCTAAGGGCCACTATTGGTACTCAACCAGCAGGGGATAGGGCCAATGCTGTGTGCCAACCCACCAGATCGATACTGGTATGTGGCCTCATTCTCCTTATCTCTATTTAAAATGGGAGACACCATGTTCACCCTCTCAAGTTCCCTCTGGATCCGACAGGTTTCTATAAGATCACCTCTCATTCTTTTAAACTCCAATGGATACAGGCCCAACTTTCCTTCATAAGATAACCCTTCATCTCAGGAATCAACTTTTTGTAAACGGTTTCTAATGCAATTATGTCCTTCCTTAAACAGACAAAAATCTCAATACAGTATTCCAGATGTGAAATTATGTACAGCTTCTGTTTATTCAGCAGGGTAGGGCTTACTAACATAACTGTATGAAGTTGCTGTTTGTTATGCAGGAGTTGGGGTTTAATGCTCCGTAATTTTGCAATATGTTTATCTTGAAAGGGTGAACCAGCTCAAACTGTATCATTATATCCAGGGGACAAAGGAAGCCGTGGACCACCAGGTCAACCAGGACCTCCAGTAAGTGTCACTTTTCAACCTTGTGCGTTGACACCTGGTGTGTTTGATGTCTGAGATGAGACCGATAACATGAGAGATTTAACATCGCAGAGCATGATGTAAGATTGGACATAGCTCTTCCTGTTATTTAGCTACAATCATTAATTTGCAGGAACACAGAGCAACTGAAGCTGAACTACCATTTAATTCGAACTGACACCTCACCCATATTTATAACTGTGGCACTGGAGCCCCTGTAAAGAATGGCATTGAAGTTGCTGTATAGTGCAGACCAGCTGGTGCTCGGAGAGCAGGACACATTCTGGCATATGAAAGCTTAACTAGAATGCCTGGCTGCAAATAAGGCATCAGGATGAACACAAAAGTTTTTAAGACCATAAAATCATAAGATATAAGAGCAGAAGTAGTCCATTCAGCCCATCAGAT
This sequence comes from Rhincodon typus, assembly GCF_021869965.1. Lineage (NCBI taxonomy): Eukaryota > Metazoa > Chordata > Chondrichthyes > Orectolobiformes > Rhincodontidae > Rhincodon > Rhincodon typus. Next base: position 2,509,081 of record NC_063344.1, read on the forward strand.
CTACACCACCATTCAGTGAGATCCTGGCTGATCTAATCATTCATGTTCTTTTCAATTTTAGACAGACTTTTTATGAGGCTCTTCAATCATCAATACCTTACCAGGAAGTGCCATTTCAAGTACTGAACACAACCATTGCTCTTTAGCATATAGCTTTGCATTGTACCCAAACTACATATCATAACTTTTATACAAATAGAGGGTGACAGATAGGCAGATCCTACAACGTCCAACCTCAGACCCTCCGCTGTCGTTAGAGGTTTCCAGTTCAGGTCAGCAGAATGAAAAGCTGGTTCTTCCAATTCAACCACCCACCAAATGTTTCTCTTCCTTCACAGACCCTGAGAGCTTTCTGGATAATGGCTGCTTTTTGCTTTTTGAGGTTATCTGTGCTGATCAGACACCATCAGAAAATAAGAGACAACAAGGTGCAGGGCTGGATGAACACAGCAGGCCAAGCAGCATCATAGGAGCAGAGAGGCTGACGTTTCGGGCCTAGACCCTTCATCAGAAAAGGGGGAGGGGAAGGGGGTTTTGAAATAAATAGGGAGAGAGTGGGAGGAGGATAGAAGAGGGATAGAGGAGAGGATAGGTGGAGAGGAAACAAACAGGTCGAAGAGGTGGGGATGGGGCCAGGAAAGGTGAGTGTAGGTAGGGAGTTAGGAAGGGGATAGGTCAGTCCAGGGAGGACGGACAGGTCAAGGGGGCGGGATGAGGTTGGTCGGTAGGAGATGGAGGTGCGGCTTGAGGTGGGAGGAGGGGATAGGTGGGAGGAAGAACAGGTTAGGGAGGCAGGGACGAGCTGGACTGGTTTTGGGATGCGGTGGGGGGAGGGGAGATTTTGAAACTTGTGAAATCCACATTGATACCATTGGGCTGCAGGGTTCCCAAGCGGAATATGAGTTGCTGTTCCTGCAACCTTCGGGTGGCATCGTTGTGGCACTGCAGGAGGCCCAGGATGGACATGTCGTCTGAGGAATGGGAGGAGGAGTTGAAATGGTTCGCGACTGGGAGGTGCAGTTGTTTGTTGCGAACCGAGCGTAGGTGTTCTGCAAAGCGGTCCCCGAGTCTCCGCTTGGTTTCCCCGATGTAGAGGAAGCCACACCGGGTACAGCGGATGCAGTATACCACATTGGCAGATGTGCAGGTGAACATCTGCTTGATGTGGAAAGTCTTCTTGGGGCCTGGGATGGGGGTGAGGGAGGAGGTATGGGGGCAGGTGTAGCGGTTGCAGGGAAAAGTGCCGGGTGTGGTGGAGCTGGAGGGGAGTGTGGAGCGGACAAGGGAGTCACGGAGAGAGTTGTCCCTCCGGAAAGCAGATAAGGGTGGGGAGGGAAAGATGTCTTTGGTGGTGGGGTCGGATTGCAGATGGCGGAAGTGTCGGAGGATGATGCGTTGGATCCGGAGGTTGGTGGGGTGGTACGTGAGGACGAGGGGGATTCTTTTTTGGTTCTTATCGCGTGGACGGGGTGTGAGGGATGAGGTGCGGGAGATGTGGGAGACACGGTTGAGGGCGTTCTCGACCACCGAGGAGGGGAAGTTACGGTCCTTGAAAAACGAGGACAACTGAGATGTACGGGAGTGGAATGCCTCATCCTGGGAGCAGATGCGGCGGAGGCGAAGGAATTGGGAATAGGGGATAGCATTTTTGCAGGAAGGTGTGTGGGAGGAGGAGTATTCATGAGATTTGTCTCATTCCTTGTTTTGTCATTTCTGTTAAACCTAATTTTTAATTAAATCAAATATATTTTATAAAAACCAAATAAATACCTCCCCTCAGAGAGGAAAGGAGGAATGTTTGGGAAAACAAAGAAACATTTTCCACGTAGGATACATTTTGGTCATTCACAGTTAGAGTGGATTTGAACATTTTTTTTGGATATTTATCTCCATTGAATATCAAGAATTTTGTTACTGAAGAAAATAAATGGGAAGTTGAGAGGTGAAGTGTTTATGTTGAAACAGTAGTCACCAGAACAAAGTCTTATTTGAAGATTTGAAGTTCTTATTTCTGTAGGAAAAGACAGGGTAAATAAAGGTAAACTGGTTGGAGATTCTGGAACTAGGAGGCATACTCTGAGAATTAGGGCCAGACCATTCAAGAGCGATGTTAGGAAGCACTTCTACACATAAAGATGGCAGATGTTTGAAATTGTCTTCCACAAACAACAATGGATGCTGGATCAGTTGTTATTTTAAATTCTGGAAATAGTTCTTTGTATCAGCAAAGGTATTAAGAGATGTAGACTAAAGGCAGGTAAAGGGAATTAGGTCACAGATCAGCCATGATCTAATTGAATGGTAGAACAGGCTTGAGGGGCTGAATGGCCTACTTCTGTTCCTATGGTACCGGGCATGGCCTTTATTCAGCATGTGGTTCCATACGGTCAGTAAAAACCTGAAACCTCTTTGGTGATTGGGAGAAAGAAAAATGAAAACACTGATATTGAAACTAAATCTTAAGTAATGCATTGTAGAGAAAGATTTTTAAGTGCAGGTCATTACTCACTGGACCAGGAGGTCCTTGACGGCCAATTTCTCCTTTCCTTCCCTGGATTAAAATAATAATATTTTGTATATTAACTCATTAAATACATATAGCATTTGCATGATTGTTATGAAATATAACTGTATGGGTTAATTAGTCAGAATGCACAGCGACTTACTGATGCTCCATCTCTTCCTGTGAATCCCAAAAAGCCTGGATCACCTTTCAATGCCTGAGGTAACAGAAAACACATGTGACAGCTCACAACAGGTAATTTTCTTGTGGCAATATTCAGCTGCAGTTTTGAAATAGAAGTCTAAATTTCAGACCCTTGATATCAGTGGCCCAATTAATTGAATAATATTAATAATTAAATCATATTTATCAAGAGGTAGTTTTCTCAATTGAAAATGATTAGAAAATCAAACACCTTATGCAAAAACCTGAGCTGATGAATAACTGAATTTTATTATTGATGTAAGTCAGACCAACCTGGATCCCTGGTAGTCCAGGTCTCCCATCTTTACCTGGTTTCCCCTAAAAAGAATAGAAACGTTAATCAAGTCAGTTCACAACTCTATAAATAATGCATATAACTTCTTCCTTTCTAAGTTCTTCCATTCCTTCTATTTTCCTATTTATCACTGCTACTGGGATCTTCTTTGCATCTTCTAGTGAAGACTGATGCAAAATAAGTGTTTATTGCAAAATTTCATCTCTTTAATTTCCATTAGCAATTTTTCTGACTCGCTTCCTATAGGCCCAGCACTCAGCTTGTTAACTCTTCTTTAAATTCTTTAAATGCCCATGGAGAAGCTGAGCAAAATCTTATAGGGGTCTGGGAAATGGTGTTCTGGTGAGGAGTATGGTAGAATCAGGGGACAATTGTGGTGAGGCCTGCCTTGATGTTAGAAACAACTTGCATCATCTTTTATGCTTTTCATGAGAGATCTGCTCCTAGGTTTAAGTAAAAAGGAGAGGCTGGATAAGCTGGGACTTTTTTTCCCTGGAACATAGGAGGTTGAGGGGTGGCATTATAGCGGCTTATAAAATCATGACGGGTATAGATAAGGTGAATAGCAAAGGTCTCTAGAGTTGGGGAGGCCGGCCTCTGACAACTCCCATTGTCCAACGAATCCTGGCCTCAGCGCAGACACACGAGGTGTCCTCTTGCCTGGTGTGGCAGCCTACCGTGGCTGCTTCCTGGCTTTGTGTAGCACCGCATCATGGCAGCCTCCCTGTGTGGTATGGTGGCATCCCAGCGTGGCATGGTGGGCTCCTGGTGTGGCATCTTGTCTGCCTGGTGTGGGTCTTCCGGTGGTATGTGGTGGTGTTTTGGCCTGGCATGGCCTCAGCATGGTCTTGTGGTTTTGAGGGAATTCCAGAACGATCTTCCAGCCTCATGACCCTTGAGGTGAAGCATGGCGCAGTCTGGATCTAAGGCTGGTGCGGACTCGAGGCTAGGTGGCAGCATGATCTGGGTTGGAAGACCATTGTTCTGAACTTTTATTTCTACAATGCTGGACTTTTCATTTCTCCATTTTCTAAGATCATGTAACTGAAGAAGCTGTACCTAGGTACCTTTGTATCTGAGAAGATGCTGTAAGTGGTGATCTATAAACTTTTCACTTTACTTATTTGAGTACATGTGACAATAAAGCCAATTCAATTCAAAACTAGAGGGTAGTTCAAGTTCCTAGGAGTAAATAACCAATACCAATGATCTACCCTGGTTCAGCTACATCAACACTACAGTCAAGAAAGCTCACCAATGCCTTTACTTCCTCAGGAGACTAAGGAAATTCAGCATATCCACAAAGACTCTTACTAATTTTCATAGATGTACCATAGAAAGCATCCTATCCAGATCCATCACAGCTTGGTATAGTAACTGCTGTGCCCATGACTGCAAGAAATTACAGAGAGTTGTGAATGCAACCCAGTCCATCACGAAAAACCAGCCTTCCTTCCATTGACTCTGCCTACACTTCCCGCTGCCTCAGGAAAGCAGCCAACATAATCAAAGATCCCTCCTGTCCTCATTACACTCTCTTTCACCTTCTTCCATTGCACAGAAGATACAAAAGTTTGAAAACATATACCAACAGACTTAAAAACCTGTCATATATTAGAGTTGATCTTTGTCTACACCTTCTCTGTAGCCGTCACACTATGTTCTGCATTCTGTTCTGTTATCTTGATGAACTTTAGGATGCAAAACAATACTTTTTGCTGTATCTTAGTACGTGTGACAATAATAAATCAAATCAAATCAAATCAGTGGCGAAATGCTGGGGTTAACATAGAGAGTCATAGAGTCATACAGCACGGAAACAGAAATCAGTCCAACTTGTCTGTGCTGGCCTGTTTTTGGGAAAACTAAATTTGTCCCATTTGTCTGCACTTACATAGAACATAGAACATAGAGCATTACAGCGCAGTACAGGCCCTTCAGCCCTCGATGTTACGCTGACCTGTGAAACCAATCTGAAGCCTACCTAACCTACACTATTCCATCATCATCCATATGTTTATCCAATGACCATTTAAATGCCCTTAAAGTTG
>NC_063344.1:2549133-2621071 GCF_021869965.1 Rhincodon typus
CATCGAGGGCCGAAGGGCCTGTACTGCGCTGTAATGTTCTATGTTCTTTGTTCTATGTTCTATGATTGGCCATGGGGAGTGCAGGGTTGCAGGGATGTTGGTGGAAGTGAGTCTGGGTGGGATGTTCTTCAGAGTCAGTGTGGACTCTGTGGGCCGAGTAGCCTGTTTCCACACTAGGGATTCTGTGCCGATTCTATGACAAAGGTAGCAGATGTATGGGAACACCACCACCTTCAAGTTCCCCTCCAAGCCAATCATCATCCTGACTTGGAAATATATCGCCATTCCCTCATTGTCGCTGGGTCAAAATCCTGGAATTCCCTCCCCAATGGTATTGTGGGTCAAGCCACAGCAGGTGGACTGTAGCAGTTCAAGAAGGCAGCTCATCACCATATTCTCAAGGGCAACAAAGGGCAGGCAATAAATGCTGGTCCAGCCAGTGACACCCACATCCCACAACATGAATAATTTTTTTTTAAAAATCCATGGGCAGGAGTATCAGCAAAGGGCAGTTTGACACCAGGCGTACTCACCCATATTGCCAAGGTCTAGGTGGCAAGATAGGCAGGTGCAGACGAATATAGGTAGAAACTTGGGGAAGTGTAATCCTATGGGGTTGATGAAATGGGCTTCTGGGAAGGAAATAGGGATAACTGGGGGCTCACCAACACAGTCAGGCTGAAGATAGAAGCCACTTGAAGAGGAGCACTCACTGTTGTTTTCCATCATCCTGGAACACAAATTTGAAGAGACAAAAGAACATGGCCGTGAGCAGACTGGGTGGGGTAGGTGACTTGGCATGTGAGGGAGAAGGCTGCAGCAAACTCCATTCATAGTACTTTTAACAAGAAACAACATTGGCCTCTAGTCCATGAAAGGTAGAGGACTTAGGCACTTAGGCTGACTACTCCCTGACTATCCTATAGCATTGACCCTCTCCCCATTGCACCTTCCTGCCACAGCTGTTCCTGGACAACTCTCTGACAAGTAGACCTTTGCGCACGGAGGAGCCAAACATTAGAGATGTTGAATGAGGAGGGATAGAAGTGTCACCATGACCCAACATCATGAGTACACATTGTACTCAACTTCCAGATGGGACAGTGGGTTCTCAGCCCAGACTTCCATCCATGGAACCCTGACTGTGGCCATGAGCTGCTGCCAGATTGTGTAAAAATCCATTTAGTGTCATAGATTCATACAGCATGGAAACAGACCCTTCAGTCCAATTAGTCCTCACTACATTCCCAAAGTGAACTGGTCGCACTTGCCTGTACTTGGCCCATATCCCTCCAAACATTTCCTATTCACATACTTATCCAAATGTCTTTTAAACATTGTAACTGTATCTGCACCTACCACTTCCTCTGGCAGTTCATTTCACACACGACCCACTCAGCCCTTTTTTAAACTTTCTCCTCTCACCTTAAAAATACATCCCCAAATCTGAACTCCTCCACCCTGGGAAAAGATCCTTGTTATTCACATCATCTATACCCCTCATGATTTTAGCAACCTCAATAAGGTCACCCTTCGACCACCTATGCTCCAGCGAAAAATGTCTAAGCTTATCCAGCGTATTTTTAAAACTCAAACCATCCATTCCAGCAACATCCTGCTAAATCTTTTCTGAACCCTCTCCAATTTGATAAGATCCTTCCTGTAGCAGGGTGACCAGAACTGTACACAGTACTCCAGAAGAGGCCTCACCAACATCCTGCACAACCCCAACATGACATCCCAACTCCTGTAATCAATGGCCTGGACAGTGAAGGCAAGCGTGTTAAATGCCTTCTTTCTATCTGTGACACAAATTTCAAAAATTTAGGGACCTGAACCCTTAGGTCTCAATGTTCTACAACACTACCCAGGGCCCTACCATTAATTGTATACGTTCTGCTCTTGTTGTTTTACTAAAATGCAATAACTCACATTTATCCAAATTAAACTGCCACCCCTCAGCCCATTGACCCAATTAATCAAGATCTCTTTGTAATCTTAGATAACCTTATTCACTGTTCAGAATACTACTAATTTTGGTGTCATCCACAAACCTACGAACCATGCCTCCTATACTTTCATCCAAACTGATTACATAAATGACAAACAAAAGTGAACCCAGTACCGCTGGTCACAAGGGCTCCAGTCCAAAACCCAACTCTCCACCACTGCACTCTGTCTCCTACCATCAAGCCAATTTTGCATCCAATTTGTGGATAATGCATCCACCAGGGTCCCAGGATCAGTTAGGGACTCAGGCCACAATTTGAGTGATAGAAGGTTGATGGTTACAGGAGTGGGGCTGCTGACAAGGGGCCCTGGGGGCCTGAAGAGAGAGCAATGTGGTCTCTCTTACCAGGCTCCTCCTCCTTTCCAAATTGACGTAGAGATACTCACAAACACATTCCTGAAAGTCAAAATTATGAACATTTATGGAGAAACTGATATTTACAAAAAAGGCTTCCTCACCTGGACCACCAAAGTCCCCTCAATCAGCTATCAACTTCCTCTCCCACTTACTACATCTCAGTGCACTCTCTGGTTCTGCAGCTGTGTAGCCTGTTGACCTCGGAGGGTTGGTGGGTGACCCAGGGAGGGGTTTGTGGACCAGAACTGCTGAGGTAAATCATCCCTCCTGAACTTGGACTTCCAAGGGCTGAAGTGGGACAGGCACAGTGGAGGTGATGAGCATAGCCACCTCTACAATGTCTTAAGTGGAAACTACCAAGGGCTATTTGTGTATTTCCACCTCCAGCTGGTGCCTCCTGCCATCACTCCGTCTCCATGTTAGGGCGAGTACCTGGACTGGGGTAATGAAGTGTAGGTATGTGCGGCTCTTCAGTTTACCTCAAAGGGGCTGGTCCTGAATCTCCATGGCAACTGCCAACCTGTTCATGGAGGCAGCCATATTGTTACATGGCTCACTACACTGCTGCAGTTTCTGGGCAGTGAAGTCCATTGGCCCCCACATCCCCAGCTTCCTGGTCCTGTTTCTCCCTGTGCACAAGGGTAAAGTCCCTGACTGACAACACCACAAGGCTGACTGAATGATCGATTTGATTTATTGTCATGTGTAGCTAAGTAAGAAAAACTTTATTTGCGAGCAGTACAGGCAGATCATAGTAAGCAAGGACATATAGATCAAAAGGTGAAAAAAAAACTTGGACAGGGTAAGGCGTACAGGTTACACAGCACAGGATGTATGCAAGGCAAGATCAACAGTAACAAGATCAGCATTATTTGAAGTTAGAGAGCCCATTCATCAGTCTAATCATGGCAGCGAAGAAGCTCTTTTTGAACATGCTGGTGCATGTGTTCAAGCTTCTGTATCTTCTGCCTGACGGAAGAGGTTGTAGGAGTGCATTACCGGGGTGGGATGGGTCTTTTATGATGTTAGCCGCCTTTCCATGGCAACGAGACGTGTAAATAGAGTTCATGGATGGAGGTTGGCTTCCGTGATGGGTTGGGCTGTGAACACCACCTTCTGTAGTTTCTTACGGTCCTTAATCAACTAAACAAGACTAGATCATCTGGTCATCATGAACCTGCTGTGAGCAAACTAACCGCCACAAAATCACAAAAGCAACTACGGTCAAAAAGTACTTCATTGGCTGTAAAGTGCTTTGAAACAGCCAGTGGTTGTGATAGGTGCTACACAAATGCAAGTCTTTCTTTCTTTCTCATTAACTCTTTAATTCTGAAGACTACTGAATCATAAAATTAAGATTAAAGTAGAAATAACAAAATTCTGGCAATGAAACACAAAAGAATTACTGACTCTTATTTTAAATTAAAGTGCCATTACTTTCCTGATTGTAAAACTAGTATAAAAACTGGCTAATTCAATGTTGTTTCTATTTTTTGATCCACAACCTTTTAGGGCTCTCCAGGATTCCCAGGTTTTGGAGGACCACCAGGCTTGAACGGTGATCCAGGAATCAGGGGAGGCCAAGGTTCAAAAGGGGACAAAGGTGACAGTGGTTTCCTTGGGAAGACAGGAAGGCAAGGAAAGGATGGAATACCTGGTCAACCAGGACCACAAGGACCCCGAGGAATCAAGGGTGACCCAGTCAGTATTTTCATCTTGTTATTTGTTTTTTGTGTCAGTTTTGACTCAGTGTTAGTGGTTTCTTCTCTGAATCTCCCCTCTGCTAACCTCCAGCAAGGATCTCAAGGGCTTCTTTGCTAAGATTAGAAGATAAGAACATAAGAACTTGGAGTAGGAGTTGGCTATTCAGTTCCTTGAGCCTCCTCTGTCTTTTAGTATGATCATGCCTGATTTCATTTCAGCCTCACCATCAGTTTTCTGCCTGCTCTCCTTAACCTTTCAACCCATTACCAATTAAAAATGTTATCTCCTTCTCAAATTTATCCACCGGACTCTGGGGGAGTGAATTCCGCAGATTCACAACGCTTTGAGAAAATTAATTTCTCCTCATCTGTTTTTGAGACCACCAATCAGCTGCCTTTTATCCCTATTATTAATTCACCAGGCCAATCCTCCTCTCAGGCTGCCCCCTTCATCCTCACCCCAGTACTGAAACCGCACCTTCTTCCAGTTTCTCTCCTATATTCCCTGATGCCTTTGCTGAGCTCATCTTGTTCATAAGTCCAATCACCCACTTTCTCAATCCTATTCTCACTGAACTGCTAATTGACTCAATGACTTTGTCTTGATTCCCCTGCTGGTCACCATAATTAGCAGGTTATCCTCTCTTCAACTCATTGAAAAGTCCACTGCCCGCAGCCAAACTCACACCAAGTTCAATTCACAATTACTTTTTACCCATTCTTCACCCATTATTCCGGTTTCACACTGGCCTACATTTATTCCCTGTTAAGCAACACCTTGATTTTAAAATCTTCCTCCTCGTTTTCATGATGAGGAGGTGCCAGTGTTGGATTGGGGTGGACAAGGTCAGAAGTCAGACAACACCAGGTTATAGTCCAACAGGTTAATTTGAAATCACAAGCTTTTGGAGGGTTGCTCCTTTGTCAGGTGAAATGAGAGGGAAGCACACAGGCACAGAATTTAAAGACTAGAGAGATCAATAGGCAGAGAGATCAAAAGATCATACAAAGTGGAGTGTCGACAGGCTGAATAATAGGTCTCTGCAGATGATCAAAAGTGTCAAACTGTGTGAATAAAGTGTCAACAGCTGAATAATAAGCGAAGGGACGAACTATAATCCGATTAAATGAGGTAGAGAGATAATTACAAAAATTTTAAAATAAGGTGGTGCTGGAAACAAACCAAATGACTGGAATGACATGATGGATATAAGAGTCACATGCCGTGGGTCTAACCAGAGTAACAAGTAATCCAAAACTGTACAAACTAATTCAGGTGGAAAGATCACAACCATTTTGCTTTGTGATAGGCATGACTCCAACCAGCAGAGAGAGAGTTTTACCCCAATTCCTTTGGTCCTCAGTGTTTCTGAAGCTGCATTTGGTTAAATGCTATGTTGGTATCAAGTTACTCATGCCTCACTCTTGAATTGAGGTCTTTTGTCCATTCTTGGTCCAAGAATACAATGGAGTCAGGTTGGCTATAATGAGGTAGAGAAGAAATCTGGTAGAAGTTTTCAAAAGTATGAGGAGTCTGGACAGAGTAGTTAGAATCTGATTTCACTGGAGAAAAGAAGAAAGAATCGGCGGATCAATTTAAAATGATTAGAAATTAACCGGAAAAGACACAAGAATGAACATTTCACACCGCAAGTGGTTAGGATCTGTAATGTTCTGCTAATGAGTATGGCGGTGATAGATTCAATCATAAGTTTCAAAAAGAAATTGAACAATCATCTGAATAGAAAACATTTGCAGGGCTACAGGGAGTGGAGTGGAACAAGCTGAGTTGTTCTCACAGAGTCTTGGTATGACACAAAGGACCAAAAGGATTCCTCTATTTTTGTAAAGGCAACGTCACAATAGTCCTACCAAATCACAGGCAGCTTTTTCATTAGAGAGAGATGAGCAAATATGTAGGAAGATCTCAAGTATCTGTACGGTTGTAATGGTAAGGGATTTTAACTTCCTAAACATAGACTGAGACTGCCATGGTGTTAAGGGCTTTGATGGAGGGAATTTTTTAAGTGTGTACAAGAAAATTTTCTTATTCAAGATGTGAATGTACCTACTAGAGAAGGAGCAATACTTGGGAAATAAGGCAGGGCTAGTGACTGAGGTGTCAATGGGGGAGCACTTTGGAGCAAATGATCATAATTCTATTAGTTTTAAAATAGTTATGGAAAAGGATAGACCTAATCTAAAAGTCAAAGTTCTAAATTGGAGGAAGGCCAACTTTGATGGTATTAGGAAGGAATTTTCAAAAGTTTATTGAAGGAGGCTGTTTACAGATAAAGTGACGGTGGAAAGTGGAAGGCCTTCAAAAGTGAGATGACGAGAGTTCAGAGATAGTATGTTTCTGTTAGTGCGAAGGGAAAAGCTGGTAAGTGTAAGGAATGCTGGATGACAAGAAAAATTGAGGCTCTCGTCAAGAAAAAGGAGGCATACTATCAGGTATGGGAGCTGGGATCAAGTAAATCCCTTGAAAGTATAAGGGAAGTAGGAGTGTACTTAAGGGAGAAATCAGGAGGCCAAAAAGGGGACATGAGATCGCTTTGGCAAATAGGGTTAAGGAGAATCCAAAGAGATTCTACAAATACATTAATAGCAAAAGAATGGGGAGAGAATAGGGCCCCTTAAAGATCAACAAGACTGTCTGGTGTGGAACCACAAGAGATGGCTGAGATAATAAATAAATATTTTGCATCAGCATTTACTGTGGAAAAGGGCATGGAAGCTAGGGAACTTGGGAAAATAAATAGTGATTCTATGAAAAGTGAAGGAGGTGCTGGAGTTTTTAAAACACATAAAGGTTGATAAATCCCTGGGACCTGATCAGGCATATCCCAGAACTTTGTGGGAAGCTAGGGAACAGATTGCCAAGCCCCTTGCTGAGACATTTGTATCATCAATAGTCATAGGTGAGGTGCCGGAAGACTGGACGTTGGCTACTGCAGTGCCGTCATTTAAGAAAGATGATAAGGAAAAGCCAAGGAACCAAAGACCAGTGAGCCTGACATCCGTGGAGGATAAGTTGTTGGAGGGTATTCCGAAGGATGGGATTTACATGCATTTGGAAAGGCAAGGTCTGATTAGGGAAATCATGTCTCACTAACTTGATTGAGTTTTTTGAAGAGGTGACAAAGAAGATTGATTAAGGTAGAGCAGTAGACATAGTTAATATGGACTTAGCAAGGCGTTTGACCAGGCTCTGCATGGTAGACTGGTTAGCAAGGTTAGATCACATGGAATCCAGGGGGAGGTAGCCAAATGGACACAAAATTGGCTTGAAGGTAGGAGATAGAGGGTGGTGGTATAGGTTTTTTCAATCGGTCTGGAGGCCTGTGACCAGCAGTGTGCCACAAGGATCGGTGCTGGGTCCACTGCTTTTCGTCATTTATATACATGATGTGGATACACATGGCTTGTAAGTTTTCAGATGACACTAAAATTGGTGGTGCAGTGGTCAGTGAAGAAGGTTACCTCAGAGTCTACCAGGCTTGATCAGATGGGCCAATGGACAATGGAGTGGCAGTTGGCAGTTAATTTAGATAAATGTGAGATGTTGCATTTTGGTAAGGCAAACTAGGGCAGGACTTATACAGTTAATGGCGGGGCTCTGGGGCATGTTGCTGACCAAAAAGACCTAGGGGTACAGGTACACATTTCCTTGAAAGTGCAGTCGCATGTAAACAAGATGGTTTGGCGTGCTTGCCTTCATTGGTCAGTGCATTGAGTTGGGAGGTCATGTTTGTGGCTGTACAGGACATTGGTGGGGCCACTTTTAAAATACTTCATTCAATTCTAGTCTCCCTGCTATAGGAAAAATGTTGTTAAACTTGAAAGCATTCAGAAAAGATTTACAAGGATGTTGCCAGGATTGGGGGGTTTTGAGCTATAGGGAGAGACTGAATTGGTTGGGGCATTTTTCCCTGGAGCATTTGAGGCTGAGGGGTGACCTTATAGAGGTTTATAAAATCATGAGGAGCATGGATAGGGTGAATAGCCAAGGTCTTTTTCCCAGGGTAGAGGAGTCCAAAACTACCAAAGCATCTGTTTCCATACTGTATAACTGTCTGACTGATGGTGGTTTAACCCAAGAATCACCACACCTCAAGCGAAGGGAAAGGTTGAGAAGGAGAGTCCTTCATGGTAACCTAAAACAGGGCAGGAATTGAATCCATGCTGTTAGCATCACTCTGCATTGCAAACCAGACTTTTAGCCAACTGAGTTAACATAGCCATTCTATAAATCTACTTTAATGTTGGATATATGTCATGGCACCACCTAAAGAAACAATGGGTACTGCAGGAACTTGCAAGAAATTTTCAGCAAAATCTGCACTTATGTAAAAAGTGTAATGGCCCATATCTCTGGTTCCAATAGTGTCAATACTGTAGGCTACAACTTACAGTTCATTAGATATAGCTCCATGTGACCCCTGTTGATATGTCCATTGGGACCAGTCAACAAATAAACTTGGACTAATTAGAAGTGAAAATACTGAAACGTTCAGAATAGAATCAGATCAGGCTTGAAATATTAACTCTGTTTCTTTCTCCACAGATGCTGCCAGACCTACTGAGCTTCTCCAGCATTCTCTGTTATTATTCCAGATTTCCAACATCCTCAGTATTTTGCTGCACAAGCTGTTTTTCAGAGGCTAACATAGTTTCTTGCATTGATTTATTTAGAGCTACTCCTTGGAATCATAAACCTGTCCCAGGAGCATATCCCCTTAAATCAGTATAAATGATTTCTGCTACCCATAAATCAGCTTGACCCTCCCCATCATCTGGGTAAACTCTTACCCCCCATTTGACCTTTACTCCAACCCAAGCATCTCCAACTCTGCTCCTTCCTCACCACTCCCCTGCCTCAATTTGTCCCCCTCCCCTGCTCCTGGAAATACCTGAAGCAGATGTGAGCAGCAAAATAATAAAAGGAAAATACTGCGTATGCTGGAGATTGGAAATACAAGCAGAACGTGCTGGAGAAACTCAGCTGGTCTGGCAGCATCTAATATGGGAAAGGAACTGAGTAAATATTTTGAATCCTGTAACACTCTTAAAACCACCTGAAATTATTTAAACCAGTTGCAATCACCTAAAACTTCTTGAAAACACTTGAAGCACAGTTGAGTTTACTTTAAAAAACTTAAAATCACTTTAAATACCTTAAATAGATTGAAACCAATTGTACCCACTTAAAAGTTAACCAAAAAGCAGTTGAAAGTGTTTAAAATAGTTGGAAATAGTTAAATATTGCTTAAAAAAAATTTAAAAGCACCTACTAGAATATTGGAATCCTGCTGGAGCTCCAGGGTATTCCCTTCATCCTTTGATATCAAACTGACCATGGCTTTGACAATTTGCCACTCACTCTAGGCCCTTTTTTATTATATCCAGAATGCTCTTACACACAACTGAATGCTTTCTTACCCCATCACCAAATCACCATGGTTTCCTTTTCGTCTATCAAACACCACCAGTAAATCATCTGTGTTTCCAATTCAATAATTTACGTGCAAAGCCTGTTAAGGGCAATGTAAACCATCCATGGTGAGGGAAAGGTAAGGGGAGCAGGAAGAGGCTAAATAAAAATGGAGTTGGAAGGGGAGATAAAGCACATTACCCTCTGTGGTGGCTACCTCTCTCTAGAGAGACCAACAGCCTTCATGAAACATTTCATCAATTACTCCCAGCTGCAGTCAATATAGATGTAAAAGTGCACTTTTGAAGACACGTCCATTTCACCGCTCACGAGAAAATCTGGGCCAATATAGAACAATGATCACATGATTTAAAAACCAAAAGAACTGCAGATGCTGTAAATCAGGAACAAAAACAAAATTGCTGGAAAAGCTCAGCAGGTCTGGCAGCATCTGTGGAGGAGAAAACAGAGTTAACGTTTCAGGTCCGGTGACCTTTCCTCAGAAGGAAGGGTCTGAGGAAGGGTCATCAGACCCGAAACATTATCACATGATTTATATTAGAAGGAAGGTTTAGAAGGAAAAGAGTTTTACACCATTTATTAGAGATAACACAGTGTGGAGCTGGAGGAACACAGCAGGCCAGGCAGCATCAGAGGAGCAGGAAACTGATGTTTCAGGTTGGGACCCTTCTTCAGAAATGGGGCTGGTTCCTCCAGCTCCACACTGTGTTATTTCTGACTCCAGAATCGGCAGTTCTTACTATCTCTTACACCATTTATTCTCAGCTTTCTAGAATATTGGTGTTTTCATTGCAATTTCTAGTTATTTCTTCAAATGGGCTCTTCCTAATGATCCACTGAACTTTTGAATATATTCTGTTTAAACAACTGCATCATGACATTTGTCCAGTGCTGTCTGTTTCCCGGTTTATTGCCTTAATTGGTATGTCTAAAATTATTGGTTCGGTCTATATCACACCAGATCGTTCATTTTCAATTGGGGGTACTGTGGTTAATTGGGTGTAATAAATCTTTCTTCAGTAATTGATAGTGCTACTGGCATAAGAGATTTAAAATATTGAAGTTTGCACATAAGTTTTCCCTTTTAGGTCCAGTTAATTAGACCAATATCTGTGAAGTTCTCGATCTGGCCTCCTGTTGTCTTTGCAGCAGCAACACCCTTTTCTTTATTCAAAATCCCATTGACACTATTGAGCCCCTATATGTACGAGTTACAGAGGCACTCGGGTGAAGGTGTTAAATTGGGGGAAGGCAAACTACAACAATATCAGGCAAGAACCGGATAATTTTGGTTGGAGGTGGCTGTTTGAGGACAAATCCACAGACATGTGGGAGTATTTCAAATGGCAGTTGATAAGAGTTCAGGAGCAGCACGTTCCTGTGATAATGAAGGATAGGTATGGCAAGTTACATGAACCTTGGATGAGCAAAGGTGTTATAACCTTGATCAAAAAGAAAAAGGAAGCATACGTAAGGTCTAGAAGGATGGGAACTGAAGAAGCTCTTGAAGTATATAAGGAGAGTAGGAAAGAACTTAAACAAGGAATTAGGAGGGCTAAAGGGGGTTATGGAAAGTCATTAACAAACAGGATTAAGGAGAATCCCAAGGCTTTTTACACATATATAAAAAGCAAGAGGGTAGCCAGGGAAAGGGTTGGCCCACTCAAAGACAAAGGAGGCAATCTATGTGTGGAAGAGGTAGGTGAGGTCCTATATGAATACTTTGTGTCGGTATTCACCAAAAAGAAGGAATTGGTGGAGGATGATCTCAGGGAAGGGAGTGTCGAATTTCTAAGCCAAGTTGCTATTAAAAAGGAAGAGGTGTTGTGCATCTTAGAAAGTAATAATGTAGATAAGTCCCTGGGTCCTGATGGGACCTATCCTGAAATATTGAGGGAGGAAACAGAATAAATTGCTGGAGCATTGAGAGACATTTTTGTATCCTCTTCGGCCACAGGTGAGGTCCCAGAGGACTGGAGAATAGCCAATGTTGTCCCATTGTTTAAGATAGGTAACAGGGATAATCCAGGAAATTACAGGCCTGTGAGCCTCATGTCAGTGGTAGGAAAATTATTGGAAAAGATTCTCAGGAACAAGATCTATATGTATTTAGAAGCAAATGGACTGATTAGCAACAGACAACATGGTTTTGTGCAGGGAGGTCATGCCTCACTAACTTGATCGAGTTTTTTGAGAAGGTGACGAAAATGATTAAAGGAAAAGTGGTTGATGTTGTCTAAATGGAGTTCAGTAAAACCTTTGACAAGGTCCCTCATGGCAGACTGGTACAAAAGATGAAGTCACATCGTATCAGGGGTGAGCTGGCAAGATGGATACAGAACTGGCTTAGTCATAGGAGACAGAGGGTAATGCTGGAAGGATGCTTTTCAGAATGGAGGGTTGTGACGAGTGGTATTCCATAGGGATCACTGTTGGGACCTCTGCTGTTAGTGGTCTACATAAATGATTTGGAGGAAAACATAGCTGATCTAATTAGTAAGTTGGCAGACGATACAAAGATTAGTGGAGTTGTGGATAGTGAGGAGGACAGTCAGAGGATACACCAGGATATGTATCAGTTGGAGGCATGGGCAGAAAATTGGCAGATAGAATTTAATCCTGACAAATGTGAGTTGATGCATTTTGGAAGGTCTGGTACATATGGAAATTATACAGTGAATAGCAGAACTCTTAGCAGTATGGATATGCTGAGAGGTCTGGATATGCAGGTCCACAGATCACTGAAGGTGACAGCGCAGGTAGATATGGTTGTAAAAAAAGTCTATGGCATGCTTGCCTTCATTGGTAGGGACACTGAGTATAAGGGTAGACAAGTTATGCTGCAGATTTATGGAACTTTAGTTAGGTTCTGGTCATGACACTACCAGAAGGATGTGGATGCTTTGGAGAGGATACAGAAAAGGTTTACGAGGATGTTGCCTGGTACAGGGGATTTTAGCTATGAAGAAAGTTTGATAAACTGGTTTTGTCTTCACTGGAACGCAGGAGTTTAAGGGGCGACCTGACAGAAGTTTACAAGATTGTGAATGGCATAGATAGAGTGGGAAGTACGAGGCTTTTTCCCAGGGTGGAGGGGTCAATTACTAGGGGACACAGGTTCAAGGTGTGGTGTGGGGGAGTTTAAAAGAGATGTGCAAGGGGGAGTTTTTCACACAAAGGGTGGTGAGTGCCTGGAACGCGCTGCCAGAGGAGGTGGTAGAAGCAGTCACAATAGCAGCATTCAGGAAGCACCTGGATGAATAGGAAGGGAATAGAGGGATACGGATCCTGTAAATGAAGACAGTTTTGGTATGGAAGGGCAAAATGTGTTGGCGCAGGCTTGGAGGGCCGAAGGCCCTGTTCCTGTGCTGTATTGTTCTTTGTTCACTCACCTCTTTCTCAAAGCAGCCTAAGCTGTCCATTTTGAATACTGATAGGTAGAGCAATTGTAAGAAAGTCATCTTAAATGTTCTGCTTTAATCTTTTTCATTGTGTTGTCTGATTCTGGCCCACAAATGATAATAAAATCAGTCCCCAAAAGGTCAGTAAAATTGTTAAAGCTCTGAATATTACCACTGTCCTTTAATGGAAATCCAATAAATTGATTTTTCTACTCACTTCCATTGCCTAAAATAAAAGTATCACATGTCCTTTAAAAGTTTGGAAATATTTACAGGGAATGCCAAGAGGAAGGGGTTATCAATTAAACTTGCTGAATAAATGACAATTTACATTCCATGTCGTCCTCGATTAATGCAGTTTTGCCATAACATGGTTCTTACATTACGATCCATCATCCCAATAATGCTTGCCTGGTTCTCGAAAATCTAGTTCTTTGCTGACTCCCCACGGAGGAATAAACGCACATCAAAACTGAGCATTTCTGGCAAGTTTGTGTTCATTCAGCTTGTCTGTCTGTTTTCAGCTCACGTTAGAACAAAGCAATTTGGAAACCTAAAATTGCAATACTTTATCATTCATTACATTATTTAATGGTAAGCTGTATTGAGTGTTAACTTTCCAAAATCTTTTATTTACAGACACCATTTGCATCAAATGGTGACAGAGGTCCACAAGGTGTCCCTGGAAACGCTGGTATCCCAGGACCTATGGGCCCTCCTGGGCCACCCGGGTTTGGACCTCCGGGTAGACAAGGGCTCAAAGGAAATCGTGGCGTACCTGGATTTCGAGGAATTGATGGTGTCCCAGGTTCGTTAGACAGTTTGAAATTAAATCGTAAAAATACCTATCACCCCTCAATTCATGTGCTTTGCTGTGGGCAACACTGACTTCCCAGCACAGTATGTTCAGCTAAAATATAGAACGGTTGCCAATACTGATTACAGCAGAGATAGTAGCAACTGCCGATGCTGGAGAATCTGAGATAACAAGGTGTAGAGCTGGATGAATACAGCAGTCTCTTGATGCTGCTTGGCCTGCTGTGTTCATCCTGATTAGAGCAGAGATCTGTTTGTTTCAAACTACCTGATTTAACTCAACCCATTCATAAATTTCACATTACAAATCACTTGTGTGACAGGTGTAACAATTCAAGAGTTAACGGACAAATTAAAGCTTAAAAAACAACTGACCTTTCTGGGGAGGCAGAGGTCAGGAAAAGGCAAACACATAATTCTCTCTCATCTCTGTTGGCACAGAATTGGATTTCAGGTCATTATTGGCAGATTTGAGCCTATATTTCCTTCACCACACTCCAATTCCCTTTCAATTGGTACTTGGCCTTGCCAGAATGTAAACCTGCATTAATATGTCCCAGATCATAGTAATGGTTGGACCAAATATAATCATAGAATCCCTACAATGTGGAAACAGACCCTTCAGCCCAACAAGTCCACACTAACACTCAAAGCATCCCACCCAGACCTATTCCCCCATAACCCACCTAATCTACACATCCCTGAACACTATGGGCAATTTAGCAAGGCCAAGCCACCTAACCTGCACATCTTTGGACTGTGGGAGGAAACCAGAGCACCCAGAAGAAACACACGCAGACATGGGGAGAATGTGCAAACTCCACACAAACAGTTTCCCAAGGCTGGAATCAAACCCAGGTCCCTGGTGCTGTGAGACAGCAGTGCTAACCACTGAGCTATTTGCACCAACTCCTACTCAGGACAATGATGAAGGGGTGTTAGGGAATTCAGCATCAATATTTTATGAAACCTAATTGCGCCTTGCTTTGTTTTCTGTTGATGATTTTCAACATAAATAAATTTTGTATTGAAAAATGGAACAAATTTTCAATGTAAGCCTACAGGACAAGTTTGTGAGAGTGTGTAGTTTTACAAATATCACATTTCTATTGTGGAGGACTCAGTGCTACTAAGGAATACAGAAAAAATGATAAAAGGTTTAACACGCGTATTGTGCAGAATTAGCTGACCACATCTGAGGTAGTACAGAAATGTTGTAAATGGCCTGACTGTTTCTGGACTAGGAAGCTGATTACAATCTCATTAACTTATATCTTAAATCTTTATATCTATGGCTATTAACTGAGAATAAAATTGCACTTTTTGATGATAACCAATATTTCAACATCTCAGCTCGCACATAAAGACTGGATGCCTCAGCTAAATGTCTGCCAATGACCTATTGTAAAATAACTGCAATTCAGCAGAGGAAAGAAAAAAATTGGAAATGTAGGGCCTTCTTTTTTTTTTAACTCACCTTTGTTGAACTATGGCAATGCTTAACAGGAAAACCTTATTCATTGTAACTGGTTATCACTCAATGAGACCACATCCAGACAGCATAGTGGCTCAATGGTTAGCTCAGCTGCCTCACAGTGCCAGGGACTCAGCTTCGATTTCAACCTTGGGTGACTGTCCATGTGGAGTTTGCACATTGTGCCCATGTCTGTGTGGGTTTCCACTGGGTACAGTGGGTTTCCTTTCACAGTCTAAAGATGTGCAGGTTAGGTGTATTGGCCATGCTAAATATGGGGTTATATGGATACAGTAAGGATCTGGGTGGGACGCTCTTCAGAGGGTCAGTGCGTACTAAATGGGCCAAATGGCCTCTTTCTGCACTGTCAAGTTTCTATAATTCTAAAGTAAAATTGCAACCTCAGCTTGAATTTCTGAAGCTGTTTAGTTGTGCATCATCCGTGGCAGTGCATGAGTTTCTCCCAAAACTTTATCAGCGTTATCTAAATTTTGCTTCTCTTAGTTTTGTTTTACTCTGCTTCCCCACAGCAATTCATCTTAGAGAAACACCACGAAAGGATTGGGTGATTCAGTTCCTGCTGGCATTTTCATGCTATGTTGTTAAGATGATATGAAATAGTGTCCTGGATTATATACAATATTTTCTTTCATAGTTCCATTCACTAACTCTGTCACTGCTGCTCTTTGTTGTAGGTGAGAAAGGGGAGCAGAATAATGAGTCCGCAGTCCCAGGCCCAACAGGACTTCGTGGTGAAACAGGAGCTACTGGACCAGCGGGTTTTCCAGGTAAGTACAGATCCTTTTGTGTAGATAAATTTAGCAATAAGTGAATATCCCACCAAGACATCCATGCTAATATTGGAAAAACTGATGCGCAGAAGAAGACATTTGGTCTATTGCTACTTACTGTTTGAGCCATTTTCTGATACAATTCGTGCCCTCAGACTTCATCTATTTTCCAAAGATTCTTCAGATCATCTGCCGGTCCTGTCTCCCAAGGCCAGACAGCACTGAGAAAGTTTAGAGATTCCTCCATTGCATTCCTCTCTTGTCACAGTTATTTTGGATGACAATCCTAACTGCGAAGCGGAGGTGCTGGTGTTGGACTGGTGTGATCAAGGTCAGACATCACATGACACCAGGTTATAGTCCAACAGGATTATTTGAAAACACCAGCTTTTGGAGCCTTACGCCTTCTTCAGGTGTTAGACAGATAGAGATAGTACCAAACTCAGAATTTACAAGTAAAAGATCAAAGGGTCACACCATTGATGAGGATGTACTAAACAAACCTAAAATGCTGTTAAATCTTTAATCAGTTAGAAGGTTTTAATTGATTAATATGTAAATGTAAATCCCCAAATTCCTTTCAAGTCACTGTCCTGTGAGAACTAGAATTTTATCAGTGTAAATAAGAGGTGACATTTTAGGTCAGACAATGCATGTTAGATGTGAGACCTTGTTTTGGTTTGTGTTTTGGTTTGGAGTCAGACTGGTTTTATTTCTAAAGTAGAAATTTATAAAATGCCACATTGCCTGACTGTCTATAAACTGTGTGCTTTTTGAACAAAATAGAATGTATCTGCAAATACAAATTCACTCCATAGATTTACGTGTGCGCGCATACAGGAGGGAGAGTGAGTGAGCGCGCATGCGCAAGGGAGAGAGAGAGAGTATGCGCATGCGTGAGGAAGAGAGCGCACGTGTGTGAGGGAGACAGTGTGCACATGCGCGAGGGGGAGACAGTGTGTGTGGGTGTGGCGGGAGAGAGAGAGAGACCGTGTGTGCATGTGCATGTGTGTGGGAGAGATAGAAACTGTGTGTGTGCATGAGTGAGTGTGTGCATGAGTGAGTGAGTGTGTGGGAGAGAGAGACTGTGTGTGTATGTGGGAGAGAGACAGAGAGACTGTGTGTGTGTGTGTGTGTGTGTGTGTGTGTGTGTGTGTGTGTGTGTTTGTTTGTTTGTTTGTTTGTTTGTGGGCAGGGGGGGTGCAAAGAGCGAACGTGTTCGACATGAACCCAAGATCCCGGTTGAGGCCATCCTCATCGGTCCCGAACTTGGCTATCAACCTGATCTCGGCAACTGTGTTGTTGTGTATCCTGAAGTCCGCCTTGGAGGATGTTTACCCAAAGATTCAAAGTCAAATGTCCTTGACCACTGGGAGGGAACATTCCTGTGTGGCGATTGTTACACGGTGTCCATTCGTCCATTATTTTAGCATATGCATGGTTTATCCAATATACCATGCCTCAGGGCATCCTTGCCTGCAGTGAATGAGGCAGATCACATTAGCCGAGTCACAAGTACCTTCCATGCACCTGGTGGGCGTGTTCCCACGTGTGATGGTAGTGTCCACGTCAAAGATCTGAAATGTCTTGCAGAGGTTGCCATGACAGGGCTGTATGGTGTTGTGGTCGATGTTGCCCAGAAGTCTGGGTAGTTTGCTACAAACAATGGTCTATTTAAGGTTTGAAGGTTGTTTGAAGGTGAGATGTGGAGGCATAGGGAAAATCTAGGTGAGGTGCTCATTATCAGCAATAGTGTGTTGAAGGCTGCAAAGAACATGGTGTAGTTTCTCCACTCCCAGGAAGTACTGGACGACAAAGGGTACCCTATTAGACATATTCCACGTCTGTCTTCTGAGGAGGTCATTACAGTTTTTCGCTGTGGCACATCGGAATGGGCGATCGATGAGTATCCTGTTCCTATGAGGGCATCCTTCAACACCTTCAGATGTCTGTCTCGTTCCTCCTCATCCAAACAGATCCTGTGCGTGCAAAGGGCTTGTCCGTAGGGGATGGCTGTTTTAATAGGTTTAGGGTGGAAGCTAGAAAATTGCAGCAGCATGAGGCTATCCACAGGCTTGCAGTACAGTGAGGTACTGAGGTGTCCATCCCTGATGGAGATGTGTATGTCTTAGAATGAGACTAAAGAATAGTCCATGGTAAGTCTGATGGTGAGACGAAATTTGTTGATATCGCTATATAGTCGTTTTAGTGATTCCTCGCCATGAGTCCAAAGGAGGAAAATGTCATCAATGTATCTGATGTATAGCACTAGTCGGAGGCTCTGTGCAGCAAAGAAGTCTTGTTTGAACCTGTGCACGAAAATGTTGGCATAATGGGAAGCAAATCTGGTCCCCATGGCTGTTCTGTGTGTCTGGATGAAGAACAGATCGTCAAAAGCAAAGATATTGTGGTCAAGGATGAAGTGGATGAGGTGTAAGATGGCGTCTGGAAATTGGCAATTGGTGGTATTGAGTACTGAGGCTGTTGCAGCGATGCCATCGTAATGGGGGATGCTGGTGTAGAGTGCCAAAATGTCCATTGTGATGAGGAATGTTCCTGGTTCGACTGGTCCGTGGGTGTTGAGTTTCTGTAAGAAATCTGTAGTGTCGTGACAAGATGTGGGGGGGTTCCCCATACAACGGGTTTCACGATGCTCTCGACATAGCCAGAGAGGGTCTCACACAGGGTCCCATTGCCTGACATGATGGGACACCCAGGTGTGTTGGAGGAGGGTATTGCAGTTGATATAGCTTATACAATTTCAGCAAGGCCTTTCACAAGGTCCAACATGCTTGACTGATAAAGAAGATACAAGCTCATGTGATCCTAGGTAACTTGGCAAGATGGATCCAAAATTGGCTTAGTGACGGGAGACAGAGGGTGGTGTTAAAAGGCTGTTTGTGTTTCTGGAGACAAGCGTCTAGTGGTGTACCACAGAGATCAGTGCTGGGTTCCTTATTGTTCATGATTTATGTAAATGATATTGAAAAAATTTGGAGGGAGTGATTAGTAAGTTTGTGGATGACACAAAGATTGGCCAGGTAGTTAATAGTGAGGAAGAAGGTGTTAGGTTACGGGAAGATATGAATAGATTGGTCAGATGGCCAGTTCAGTGGCAGATGGAATTTAACACTGATAAGTGTGAGGTGATGCACTTTAAGAGAAGGAACAAGACAAGGGAGTGCTCAATGAACGGCAGGACACTAGGAAGCTCAGAGGAACAGTGGGATCTTGAGGTGCTTGTCGACAGGTCCCTGAAGTCAGCAGGACAGGTTAGTAAGGTAGTCAAGAACGCATATGGGACACTTGCTTTTATCAGTTGTGGCATAGATTACAACAGCAAAAGATTTCGTTGGAACCATTCAAAATCTTGGTTAGGCCATTACTAGAATACTGTGTGCAGTTCTGGTCATCGCATTATAGCAAGGATGTGATTGCACAGGAGGGGGTGCGAAGGAGATTCACCAGAATGTTGCCTGGGATGGAGCATTTCAGTTATGAAGAATGGCTGGGTAAGCTCCGGTTATTCTCTTGGGGCAAAGAAAGTTGAGGGAGGAGCTGATAGAGGTATATAAGTAAAGGAGGTTAAGAGGGGCATGGACAGGATGGGTAGGAATCAGCTGTTCCACTTAGTTGAAAGGTCAATAATGAAGGGGCGTAATTTTAAGATGAAGCACAGGAAATTTGAAAGGGTTTTGAAATGTTTTCACCAGAGAACCTGAAATGTCATAATATTCAAGGCTATGGGCCAAGTGCTTTAAAGTGGAATCAGTGTAGATAGGCCAGTACAGACTTAATGGACTGAAGGGCTGTGTGTATCTATCACTATGACACTTATAGTTGGGAATAGCAATATTATTACAATTCCACTGTAGCATCATATACTGGAACTGCACTGATTTAGATTTGAGTTATTTGACTACTAAACCTATAACTAGACAGTATATAAACACATCTGTTATGTGGAGAATTGCTCTCTCCACTCTGAGAAGGGGTTGATGAGTTCCAGCACAATCCAAGACATCAGAATGACAATTCTGTGTAATTTCTTGAGGTAAGGGCAGTTTGCTATTTTTTCCCTTCTTTGGCCAATTTGTTAATAGTACACACCTCTATTCCATATGGACAGAAACTGTTCACCAAAGTGGATCTTCACCACCTTCTCAAGGTGAATTCAGGATGGTTAATAAATGTTGGCCTTACCAGCAACACCCACAAGAAACTCCCAGGAAAATATTTTAAAATGCTGGAGGGACAGTAAGCTTGTTCATCCTTAGTCACTTTGAACATCTGCATTTAGAAGGTTACTATCGAGGGGTTTCACAGCTGAGTAGCATTGTAGTGTTTATAAATATGTATGCATTGGAGGCTTCCAATATTGAGGATCGTGGAAGTTCTCAGTGCTGAGACAGATTGAGATGATAAACTTTAATATTGTGCTTTCAGGGAACCCTGGACCTCCAGGTCGAGATGGTTCTCCAGGTCCTCCAGGAGAAAAGGGAGAAACTGGACATTCAGAGAAAGGATCAACTGGTCCTCCAGGTCTTAAAGGTACAAAATGGTTCTTCATGTGGTTTCTTGCATTTTTTTCAATTCACTTTTGTGTGATGCAAACTTAAGGATAAACTAGCACAAGAGGTTAAAAAAGAAAGTTCCGAAAACTAACTTGTTAGAGTTTGAGTAATACAATAATCCAATGTCTATTGCAATATTCAAATTTTGGAACGTTATTAACCTCATTGGATTTCTAATTCAAGCATCTAGTAATAAAGAAGACAAGATTCATTTTTAATTGAAACCTCTTAATGGAGAGATGCATTCAGGTTGCAGCACCATGTAGAACTGTCTGAAAATCTTTGAAGGAGGGAAGAAAATTACCAAGACAGCAACAGGCTAAAGATAGAACTACTAGGTTCTCTGATACTGTGCTAGAAGTTGGAAAAGAGAAGAAGTGATGTTTCTGCAGGAGGTCAGGAAGCTGTCCAAACATTGCTGCAAAGGGGTTACAAGCACATGCTTATGATGGCCAATTCTAGGGGATTGGTTGTCAGGATCTGTCAGCAGCGTGAGAAAATGTTCAGGGACCTTATACAGATAGTCAAAGTCAGTGAATGCATTTTCCAATGGCATGCCCAACTCAGCACACATCCATCCCATCACGCGGCTCAATGCATCCCAGCCATCACACACTCATCAGCATTCAGATACTCCAACACACCCTCATGAACTGACCAAAGCTGCCAGCCTCACACTTCCTTCACATAATATCAGCTGTTCAGCTACGACAGGCACATCAACCGAACACAGTGCAACGCACTTAATGACACTTCCCTCATTTTCGTTGGACAAGGTTTTACATTAAAGGAGGCAACTATATGGAGGGACCATTTGCAAATCTAAGCCACTTGGACCAGACAATGAGCCAGCAGTAAATGAAGTTGTTGCCTCAAATGTTGTTGAGAACATGTGGCATGATGCTGTGGGCCAATTTTAGGCACCTTCACAAGTCCTACTTCAATCTCATCCTTCTTTTTGATACAAGGTGCAAGCTACTGGTGTAAACTCTTACTTTCCAATCCAACCCTCTTCCCTCAACCCAGCCCTTCCCTTCCACAATCCTGTTTTAAGATACCCAAGATTTGTCACTTTGCCAACCAGTATAGCTACAACACAAAGGGCAGAAGAAACAGCGGAGTTCTGACACTAGGATAGAGGTAGGATCAGCATATGACTGTTAGGAGAGAGCTATAGCCAGCCAGAGGGAAATGATCATGCATGCCAATTCCCCAGAAGGAAACACGGGGTTTTTTCTGTTTGTCATGAAACATGGGTTTTGCAGACAATGATGATGAATTGCCCATCCCAAGATGCTCTTGAGGAGGTGGTGATGAGCTGCTGCCTTGAACTGATGCAGTCCTCGGAGTGTATGTTCACTCACCGTGCATTAGAGAGGGAGTTCCAAGATTATTACTCAGTGACAATGAAGGAGTAGAGATTTGGTTCAAAATCAGGATGGTGAGTGTAAGGTTGGACGGGAACTTGTAGTTGGGGTATTCCCATGTATCTTATGTCCTTGTCCTTCTGGATGATAGTGGTCGTGGATTCGGAAGATGCCGTGGAAGGACATTTGGTGAGTTACTGCAGTGTATTTTGTAGATGGTACGAACTGCTCATACTGAGTGTCGGTGGTGAAGTGAATGAATTTTGGAGAAGGTGAATGGTTTACAAATCAAGTGGGCTGCTTTGTCCTGGATGGTGTTGATTTCTTGAGTGTTGTTGGAGCTTCACCCATCCAGGCAAGTGGAGAGGATCCCATCACACTCCTGACTTGTGCCTTTGATATTAACAGGCTTTGAGGTGTCAGGAGGTGAGTTACTCAGCAGAGAATTCCCAGGTTCAAGTGTGCTCTTCTAGCCACAACATTAACTGGCTGAGCCAGTTTAGTTTCAGTCAGTAGTGATTCCAGGATGTTGACAGTGGGTTTCAGTGATGTTCATGCCTTTGAATGTCATGGTGCAAAGGTTAGAATTTGTCCTTGGAGACGGTTATAGCTCTGGCAGTTGTGTGGCATGAATGTTCCTTACCACTTATCAACTCAACCCAAAATGTGGTACAGGTCTTGTTGCATATGGGTAATGATAAGACTTTGATAGGATAACATATAGAAGAACGCTGCTAGGAGTATATACTGAGGTTTGATGCATTAGTGATCCGTTTGTCACTATCAAGGAGCATGGAGGCTTCGACAGGGCAGTGCTTTCAACAGAGCTAGGTGCCCATCCTTTCCAGCATGAAAACTGACTGACATCATAATTTGCCCACTCTGTAGGCTTCAGATATATTTATGGTGTGCCCTTGATAGCGACCTTTCAAACTGGAATGCCATATGGACTGCAGCAGTTCTGTCTGAAGAACGCAGCAGCAATGTTGGTCTTTGGGTTTCTGCATTAGCCCCAGTAATGCCATGGGGGGTCTAATCTGGTGGCATTTTCTCCACAACAAAATAACAGTGAGGTAGAATAAAGATCTTGAAAGCTGTGGGATCAGTATATTATTCCCAGTATATTGTTCCAGCTATCTCCTACACACTTTTTGCTGTTTAGGTGACGCACATTTATATAATTGATTCAGGTTGCAATAGTGACATTGAACTGTATTCAATGAAGTGTATCAAAACATTGCTGTGGATCACCCAATACTGACAAACACTTGTTGCAACATTGGTTGCCCAAAAGTCACAGTAAGCCACGTTCCCCTCTCCAAGATTCAGCTTGTGGCTGTAGTGCTCTCTCATAATGCTTTGTGTTTTGATAATAATTGCAATTACATTGGCTTGGTAAATTGTGAAATTCATATGATCTGTCCATCTGGCATCAAGTATCAGAATGAATTCCAATCTCCCTTCCCCCTACCGCATCCCAAAACCAGCTCAGCTCGACCCCGCCTCCCTAACCTGTCCTTCCTCCCACCTATCCCCTCCTCCCACCTCAAGCCCCACCCCCATCTCCTACCTACTAACCTCATCCTGCCCCCTTGACCTGTCCGTCCTCCCTGGACTGACCTATCTCCTCCCTACCTCCCCACCTACACTCACGTTTACTGGCTCCATCCCCGCCTCTTTGACCTGTCTGTTTCCTCTCCACCCATCGTCACCTCTATCCATCTTCTATCCGCCTCCCTCTCTCTCCCTATTTATTTCAGAACCCCCTTCCCCTCCCCCATTTCTGAAGAAGGGTCTAGGCCCAAAACATCAGCCTTCCTGCTCCTCTGATGCTGCTTGGCCTGCTGTGTTCATCCAGCTCTACACCTTGTTATCTTAGCTGCATTAGTTATGGATGCTGCAGCGGTACCAAGAATTATTACAATGTATATTTACACCAATAATTCCACTCTGACACTGTGCCAACAAACAGAAATACTAACAAATAGCTTTAATGTCATAAAGAAGCATTTTAAAGCTGTGGGAGCCAATAAATGACATTGTCAGATACTTGGCTGCAAGTCTGCAGCCCATCCTCTGAGCTGGGAACATCGGTGTATCTGGAATCTTCAAGTGGACAAAAGGAAGATAATCTTTACTGCATTAGGAGTTTTGCAATGTAGTGTGCTGTTTCTTTCTATTTAGGAATATCTAAAACCATTTTCTATTATTGTTTTAATCAAAGATTTTCTACTTCAGAACATTATGTAAAACAGTTTTCATTATCCTAGACAATTATGAATAATTTCCCTGCTGCTGTCTCTACTAAGTGTAACCCTAAATTAACTCTTTCCATATACTTTACTGTGTTATAGGAAACCCAGGGCCTCCTGGAGTATTGGGTCCTCTAGGAACTCCAGGAAGACCAGGAGCACCTGGAACACCAGGGTTGCCAGGAGTCACTGGTCCTAAGGTTAGTTTACCAGCAAGAATCTCAAATTCTTAATCATATGAAGAATAAGCCCATAGTTTTACTTTCAGACCTTTAAGGTAGCCTTGTAAAAAATTCCAACAGTCACAATATCTTTATGATGCATATTTTCCTCAGCGTAAATGCTTGTGTGCAGAAATATTTGAATGGATGAGTAAGAGGAGTAAAACAGTTGGCAAGAATGCAAAATCTTGCATACATATCCAACTCAGTTAAATCAATAGAATAGAATACTGTTTTAGCATGGTACAGTTGTAGAATATTTTAATATGTTTGTATTTCAGTCCTTTGTCACAAGTTTCCTACACAAATACACAAATTACACTAATATAATCATACAGAAGTTTGGTACCAGATTATCAGCATTCTAGGATTTGAAATGACCTACAGCATTTGAATTTATCTGTCCGTCATTCAAGTAATCATTTTTTTTTTTATTCATTTGTGGGCATTGCTGGTTGGCCAGCATTTATTGCCCACCTCTAGTTGCCCTTGAGAAGGTGTTGGTGAGCTGCCTTCTTGAACAGCTGCTGTCCATGTGCTGTAGGTTGACACTCAATTCTCTTAGGGAGGGAAAGCCAAGATTTTGACCCAGTGACAGTGAAGGAATTTTCATGCAGAGATCGTCTTAAATTACACAAGCATCTAAGTAATCCTATTGGGACTGGGGTAATTGAACACTAAATTGCAGGTATATAATACTAACTGAGACTTAAAGACATTTTGAAGCTATGGTTTCCCGGAAGTAAAGTCTCGAGAAAATGGCTTTAGACTGAACTTGGCCTACTTGTTTTGTTGGAAAAGAGGGAAGACAAGGCTGTTTGTTGTTATTTAATTCAACCAGTTAAAATCCTGAATTATGTTTCTAAAAATATCAAAATGAAATAAAACCACAGAATTATCATACTGCAGGAGGCCATTCAGCCCATCATGCTTGCATTGGTTCTTCAAATTCACATTTCACGTAGTTGCAATTTCTAGCCTCCTCCCTGTAACCCTGCTCTATCTTTATTTTCAAATAACATTTTAACTCTTTTGAATACATTAATAGAACCTCCTTATATCACATCCTTAGACAGTAGATTCCATATCTCAACTTCTGCATCATTAATGGAACTTTCAAGGTGTTTGACAAACACATGAACCTCATCTTTTGATGCTGATGAATTCAGAAAGATCAAGCCAAAAACTTCTAAGCTACATGAAAAATATTGTATTGTTTTTCAGGGTGATGGACGTTTTGGACTGCCAGGCAATCATGGTCCACCAGGTCCTGCAGGAAATGTTGGACCACCAGGGGAGAAGGGTAATTCAGGTCCTCCTGGACTGCCTGGAGAAGAAGGGCGTCCTGGTCGCAGTGGTCCTCAAGGTCCACGAGGTATTGAATTCTGTTTCTGAATATAAAAGTAGCTGTCAAATATTGCTAAAATAGGATGAGAAAAAGCTGAAGATGCCCATAAGTCATCTGATGATCAGAGCTAGTCATTTTTGTGCTTGTTGGATGTCATTACCGTCTGAACAAGCAAATGCAATGGCTGCAAACAGAGAACCATACATTTTTTTAATTTTTGCAATAACTAGTTATTTTTCCACATATGTGCAAGGAATGCACTGATTTTTATGGTCCCTATCGTAAACTCTAGCAAATTGCACCTTATCAGTTGAGGGCTTGATCACAGGGTCATGCTCAGTGTGCAGGTTTTAGACTTGTGAATGTCTAGATCTACTCTACTATATTTGGGTAGCGGGGTGAATAGGTTCGGCATTTCAACAAATGGAGGAAAAGTTAGTTAATAACTGTCAAACCTGCATGGAAGCAAAGGCTTTACCAGCCACTGTCCAATTCTGTCAGGATCAGAAAAGTGTGTGCACACATGTGTATTTCATAGAGCTTTAACTTCCACTTTGCAGGTGACCTCGGAAGTCCTGGTATTCAGGGGCCAACAGGTCCACGTGGACAACCAGGTAAAGGGATACCTGGACCTGAAGGTTCTGAAGGCCCACCTGGTCCACCTGGTCTACAAGGTACTAAGATTATATTATTTATTTTTAATTTTATTGTTGACAGAAAATAATGCACTTTTGTTGTCATTTAAAATATTAGTTGCTAATAAAATCCCTGCAGCGCTGGACAAGGCCACTTGGCCCATCACGTCCTCACCGGTTCTCTGAAGTGCATCCCACCTAGACTCACTGCCCCTCCCAACCTATCCCTGCATGGCCAATGCACCTGAGCTGCATATCTTTGGACTGTGGGAGAAAACCAGAGCACCCAGCCGAAACCCACACAGAATGTGCAAACTCCACGCCAAGCCTGGAATCAAACCTGGGTCCGCTGGCGCTGTGAGGCAACAGTACTAACCACTGTGCCACCACATCACCTGAACAATAGAGAATAATAAAGGAATGTATTTGTAAATGGTTTAGTATCATTATTAGTATTCCATTGTAACTAGATGTTTGATCATATTGACCTTACTTGGCATTAAATCCAGTCTTCTTTTTCTTAACTCATCCACTTAATTTATCTCATTTGATATTTTCAATCTCCTCACTTCTCTCATTGGACCACAGTAAATTATGGGATTCATCGTATTCAATTCTACAAGACTGTAAGAAATTAAAAACAGGAGTAGGCCGTTCATTCCCTTGAGCCTGCTCCACCATACAATAAGATTATGCCTAATCTGTTGCCAAAAACCATACGCCTGCCTTGGGCCAATATCCCTTGATGTCCTTATTTAATACAAATATGTCTATCTTAGATTTAAATTTAGCAACTGAATTAGCATTGACCACCATTTCAGGAAGAGAGTTCCAAACTTCCACTACTCTTTGAGTGTAGAAGTACTTTCTAACATCTCTCCTGAATGGCCTGGCCCTAATTCTTAGACTATGCCCCCTTGTTCTAGAATCTTCAACCATTGTAAATAGTTTATCCTTATCTACCGTCTTTCCCCGTAAATATCCTGAAAATCCTGATTAGATCATCCCTTAACCTTCTAAATTCTAGAGAATAATGCCCTAACTTGTCTAATCTCTCCTCATAACTTAACCCCTGAAGTCCACGTATCATCCTTCTAAACCTGTACTGAAGTCTGTCCAGAACCAAAACATCCTTCCTAAGGTGTAGTGCCCAAATGTGCTCACAGTACTGTAAGTGGGGTCTATTGATGCTATTGTATAATTGCAGCACATCCTTATAATCCTGCCCTTTAGATGTGAAGGCCAGCATTCCATTAGCCTTCTTGACTATTTTCTGCACCTATTGGTGTCATTTTTTCTTTATTCACTGATGGGATGAGGGCATCACTGACCAGGCAGCATTTATTGCCATCCCTAATTGCCCAGAGTGCAGTTTTAGAGTCACATGTAGGCCAAGCCAGATAAGGGTGGTAGTTTCCTTCCCCAAAGGACATTAGTGAACCAGATGGGTTTTTCCAACAATCGATAATGGGTTCATAGTCATTAGATTCTTAATTCCAGCTATTTTATTGAATTAAAATTCCACCATCTGCCATGGCGGGATTTGAACCTGGGTCCCCAGAATGCCATCTGGGTCTCTGGATTAACAGTCAGTGATACCACTAGGCCATTGCTATATATCTGAACCCCCAAATCACATTGGACATCCAACCTATTTAACTTTGTGCTTCTAAAAAACACCCTAATCCCTCTTTTTCAGTTCAAAACAAAATGCATAAACTAATGAACTGAGACAAAATTATTCAGAGGTTCATTCGTCAAAATCCCTTAGAAAGAAATTTCAGGAGTAATGTTCAAACTTCAACCTCCCAAGAAACAGCCTCATATGTCAAGAGCACCTGTTAGAAATTTTGTCTCACCGCCCACAATGTTATCATAACTGATTTAATGGGTTGGAAAATCATAAGCAGCATTTGCCCAAACTTCAAATGTACAGCCTGTACAAATAAGACCAGGAGTGCAAAGTCTAAAATTGCTTCTTCTCTCTGCTTAATATCACTTTCTACATTTCTATTGTTTTTTCAGTGCTTAGTCTAACAGACTAATTTATTATTACATAAATTTACAAATTACATATATGCAATATTTGTATTTTGTTTTCTCTATCAAACTTAAGTAATACTAGATTCTTTAGGGAATTCACAGTGGTTGTTTGATAATACAGGATCTTGAGTATTGCTGTAAAAATATGCATTTCGCCAAAGCTTTTTGTCTCGTACTTGTAAGAATACCAACATAAGGGGAAAATAACATTTATACTGTATGTGAGGAGAGTGCTGATTGATTGATTGATTGGCAAGTGGAATCCGATTCACGAATGCTTTGCCATGGAGAAGGTAGCTGTAACTGATATTAATGAGCTTGAGAAGTTTAATCACTTTGAATTCCTTAAATAATCTAATAATAAGTCTTATAAAGACTATAATTTTCTACTAGATGCATCCCCCAGAATTGTAGCATTGCTGGTGGAAGGCTACTGATTTTCAATGTGGGAGACTACAGAATTTCATAGAGGATGACCACGAGCACCTTTGAGCCCAGAAAATCTCACTTTGGACTCCATCACCTCAGTGAAAGCTGGCAGGATGAGAGACAACAGCAAGTGCTGATGGAGTCACCATGACGAGATAAAGAATTGTGTCATCTTGAGAGAGAACAACGGGTTCATGCACCACATGTGTTTTTGCTACTTGCCAGGTGTGATGTCTCAACAGCTGTAGTAATCTGTAGTCCCTTTGAATATGGCCATTCACAGTCACTGTGGCAGCAGTTTCAGCTTCTACTGCACGACTGAAATGTTGTCTGGCTGCTGCTTGTGTTGCAATGGAAACTAAAACATCAGCCATCAGACCCTAATCCTAACCCTTCATGGTTTCATGCTGGAAAGTAATGGTGTTCCAAATTCTGTACAAAGCCTTGTGTTAAAATTCTTACAGATTCCTCCATGTTCCCTGACATTACGTACAGGTTTTCTAATCATTCTAAATATACTATTTATTTTTACAGGAATAACAACTAGAGGGCCTACTGGGGATCCAGGAATTCCAGGAGTGGGTATTCCAGGCCTCCCTGGTACTCCTGGATCTGTTGGAACTCCAGGCTGTTCAGGCCCTCCTGGACCAAGAGGTTCTCTGGGGAATCCAGGACGACCAGGAGTACCAGGGAGATCAGGTAAAGTGTTTTATATATTCTTACAATGATGAATAATATATCTGACCAACTTGAAAGGATATTGGAGAGGAAGGGGGAAGATCCAGTTGTTGTGGTCCACATCGGAACAAACGACATAGGCAAGACTAGGAAAGAGGATCTGTTCAGGGATTATCAGGAGCTAGGAACGAAACTGAAGAGCAGGTCCTCAAGGGTTATAACCTCCAGATTACTCCCGAGCCATGTGCAAATTAGCATAGGGATACAAGAATAAGGGAAGTAAACACGTGGCTAAAAGAGTGGTGTGGAAAGAGAGGTTCCTTTTCATGGGGCACTGGCATCAGTATTGGAACAGGAGGGATCTGTACCGTTGGGACAGTCTCCACTTGAACCGAGCTGGAACCAATTTTCTAGAGAAAAGGGTAAATAGGCTGGTCAACAGGACTTTAAACTAGAAAGTGGAGGGGAAGGGAAGGGTAAAACTTCTCCCAGTGGGGAACAAAGCAACAGGCTAACATCTGTAGGGGTAGATTCCATTGTGTGGAAAAATATGAAAAAAATGACAGGAAAGGAGAACTCAGGAGAGGTTATTAAAGTCTCCAGCACAGACACAAATAGGACAGAGTTTTTGGATAGGGTTAGGAATCAAACTTCAAGCACACTGGATAAACGAGTGACAATGAGAAGTGGGACGGTTAATACTGAGCTGAAGGTGTTATATCTGAATGCACGCAATATAAGACAAAAGGTAAATGAGCTATGATGTGGTGGGCATCACAGAGATATGGCTGCAAGGGGATCAGGATTGGGGCTGAATATCCAAGGATATACATCTTATCGACAAGATAGGCAGGTGGGCAGAGGGGGTGGGGTTGACTTATTAGTAAGAAATGAAATGAAATCAATAGTGAGAAATGAAGTAGGGTCAGATGGTGTAGAATCTGTGTGGGTAGAGTTGAGGAACCACAGAGGTAAAAAACCATAGTTGGAATTATGTACAGGCCTCCAAACAGTAGTCAGGAGCTGGGGCGTAAGATTCACCAGGAGATACAAAAGGTGTGTAAGAAAGGCAAAGTTACGGTGATCATGGGGGATTTCAATATACAGGTGGACTAGGAAAATCAGGTTGGTAGTGGATTGCAAGAAAAGGAATTTGTGGAATGTCTACGAGATGGCTTTTTGGAGCAGCTTGTGGTGGAGCTCACTAGGGAACAGGCAATACTGGATTTAGCGTTGTGCAAAGAGGCAGACTTGATAAGGAGCTTAAGGTGAAGGAACCCTTAGGAGGCAGTGATCATAATCTGATTGAATTTACTCTGCAATTTGAGAGGGAGAAGATAGAATCAGAGGTAATGGTATTACAGCTGAATGAAGGCAACTACAGAGGCATGAGGAAGGAACTGGGCAGAACTGACGGGGAGAGAAGCCGACTAGGAAAGACAGTGGAACAGCAATGGCAGGAGTTTCTAGCAGTAATTCAAGAGACACAACAAAAATTCATCCCTAGGAAAAAGAAGCATGGTACAGGGACAATAAGGCAACCATGGCTGACTAGGGAGGTCAGGGACAACATAAAAGCAGAAGAGAAAACATATAATGTGGTGAAGGGCAGTGGGAAAC
Source organism: Rhincodon typus (assembly GCF_021869965.1). Classification (NCBI taxonomy): domain Eukaryota; kingdom Metazoa; phylum Chordata; class Chondrichthyes; order Orectolobiformes; family Rhincodontidae; genus Rhincodon; species Rhincodon typus. The sequence goes on from NC_063344.1 coordinate 2,580,309, forward strand.
CAGATGATTAGGAAGCTCACAAAGACCAACAGAGGGCAACAAAAAGAGAAATAAGGAGGGAGAAAATTAAATATGAGGGTAAGCTAGCCAGTAATATAAAGGAAGACTGTAAGAGTTTCTTTAGACATATAAAAGGGCAAAAGAGAGGCAAAAGTGGACATTGGACCGCTGAAAAATGACGGTGGAGAGACAGTAGTGGGGAACAAGGAAATGGCTGAGGAACTGAATAATTACTTTGCGTCAGTCTTCACAGTGGAACACATGAGTGATATCCCAAAAATTCGAGTGTGTCAGGGGGCAGAGCTAAGTATGGTGGCCATCACCAAGGAGAAGGTGCGAGAAAGACTGAATGGCCTGAAGGTGGATAGATCACCAGGACCAGATAGACTACAGCTCAGAGTTCTTAAGGAGAAAGCTGAAAAGATAGTAGAGACGTTAGTGGTGATCTTTCAGGAATCGCTACAGTAAGGGAGGGTCCCAGAGGACTGGAAAATCGCAAACTTGACACCCCTGTTTAAAAAGGTAGTAAGGCAAAAGACTGAAAATTACAGGCCAGTTAGCCTAACCTTAGTTGTGGGTAAGATTTTAGGGTTCATTGTGAAGGATGAGATTTCTGAATACTTGGAAATGCATGGTAAAATAGGGCAAAGTCAGCATGACTTCATCAAGGGGAGGTCATGCCTAACAAATCTGTTAGAATTCTTTGAGGAAATAACGAGCAGGTTAGACCAAGGAGAGCCAACAGATGTTATCGATCTGGACTTCAAGAAGGCCTTTGACTTGGTACCGCACAAGAGGCTGCTGAGTAAGATAAAGGCCCATGGTGTTAGAGGCAATGTGCTAGCGTGGATAGAAGATTGGCTGTCTGGCAGAATGCAAAGATTGGGGTTAGAAGGGTCTTTCTCTGGATGGCAGCCGGTGACAAATGGTGTTCCACAAGGGTCAGTGTTGGGATAACAACTTTTCACCTTACATATTAATTATCTAAATGAAAAAACTGAGGGCTTTCTGGCTAAGTTTGCAGACAGTACAAAGATAGGTGAAGGCACCAGTGGGTATTGAGGAGGTGGCGAGGCTGCAGAAGGATTTGGACAGGTTAGGAGAGTGGGCAAAGAAGTGGCAGATGGAGTACAACGTGGGAAAGTGTGAGGTCATGCACTTTATTAAGAAGAATAGAGGTATGGACTATTTTCTAAATAGGGAGAAAATTCTGAAGTCTGAAGTGCAAAGAGACTTGGGAGTTCTAGTCCAGGATTCTCTCAAGGTAAACTTGCAGGCTGAGTTTGTAGTAAGGAAGGCAAATGCAACTTTGGCATTTATTTTGAGAGGACTTGAATATAAAAGCAGGGATGTACTTCTGAGGTTCTATAAGGCCCTGGTCAGGCCACATTTGGTATATTGTGCGCAGTTCTGGGCCCCATATCTCAGCAATGATATACTGGCCCTGGACCAGGTTCAGAGGAGGTTCACGAGAATGGTCCCAGGAATGAAAAGCTTAACACATGAGGAACATTTGAAGACTCTGAATCTATACTCTATGGAGTCTAGAAGGATCAGGGGGTACCTAATTGAAACTTACAGAATACTGAATGGCCTGGACAGAATGGATGTTGGAAAGATATTTCCATTGATAGGAGAGACTAGGACCTGAGGGCACAGCCTTAGAGTAAAGGGAAGACCTTTTAGAATGGAGATAAGGAGAAACTTCTTTAGCCAGAGAGTGATGAATCTATGGAATTCACTGCCACAGTAGGCTGTGGAGGCCAGGTCATTGAGTGCATTTAAGACAGAGATAGATAAGTACTTCTTTGTCAGAGGGATCAAGGGTTATGGGGAGAAAGCAGGAGAATGGGGTTGAGAAACGTATCAGCCATGATTGAATGGCAGAGCAGACTCGATAGGCTGAATGGCCTAATTTCTGCTCCTATGTCTTATGGTCTTAAATTATGTAAAATATACATCTGGATATTTACAAGTTGGGCTGACTTTTGAGCTCTCTAACAATAAAATTACAGGAGGAGAACCAAGTCTGCTCTGCCATTCAATCATGGCTGATACATATCTCAATCCATTCTCCTGCCTTCTACCCATAACCCTTGACCCCTTCCTAATCAACAACCCATCTATCTGTCTTAAATACACTCAATGACTTGGCTTCCAGAGCCCTCTGCGGCAATGAGTTCCGCAGATTAACTAAGCTCTGCTGAAGAAATTCTTCCTCATCTCAGTTTTAATTGGTCATTCCTGCACTCTGAGGCTGTGCCCTTGGGACCTAGTCTCTCCCAGGAGTGGAAACATCTTCTCCATGCCCAGGCCTCTCAATATTCTGCAAGTTTTAATGAAATACCCCCCTATCTTTCTAAACTCCAAGTAAAGACCGAAAGTCCTCATCTGCACTCCGTATGATATGCCTTTCATCCCTGGGATCATTCTTGTAAACCTTCTCTGGACCCCCTTCAAGACTTGTACATCCTTGCTTAAATACAAGGCCGAAAGTCGCTCAGAGTATTCCAAATACAGTCTGACCAGAGCCTTTTATAGCCTCAGCTGTACATCTCTGCTCTTGTATTCTACTCCTCATGAAATGAATGCTAACATTGCATTTGACTTCCCAACTTTCAAATGAACCTGCATGTTAACCTGGACAGAATCCTGAACTAGGACTCCCAAGTCTTTTTGCGCTTCAGATTTCTGAAGCCTTTCACCATTTAGAAAATAGTCTATACCTCTATACTTTCTACCAAAGTGCACGACCTCACACTTGCCCAATTGTATTCCATCTGCCACTTCTTTGCCCCCTCTCCTAGCCTGTCCAAGTCCTTCTGCAGCCTCCCTGCTTCCTCAACATTACCTGTCCCTCCACCTACCTTTGTGTCATCTGCAAACTGTATGCATAAAAAGTAGTCAATGCCACACTGTTTTACATTACTAATTTGGCCTCAGGACCATTTTCTGTTCCTAAGAAAAAAATCTTATTTACCCCTCGGGTGTTTGCACTAAAATATTAGTGATGAAGAGAGGTCCTTTTTTAGCACAGCAATAGTCTCCCTGCCATGGGGTTCGTGGGTTGTTTGTAATACAGAATAATACCAACAGGGTGGGTTCGTTCCCGTGACAGCTGAGGTCACCACTTAAGTCCAATTTTCTCAACCTTGCTCCTCACCTGAGGCATGGCGATTCTCAGGTTACACCACCAACAGTCATCTCTCTGTAATGAGAATGCAGCCCTGTGCAAAATTTACCTCTAGTATCCCACCTCTAGCCAGAAACTTCCAGTTTAAGTCCCACTCCAGAATTCAACTGCCATGAAGGTGAATTTATACCAGGGCCACAGATTTGAGTATCAACTGGTCTCTCCTTCCAACATACAATGGCAATGATACGAGTGGAGAGATTCTTGATCAGCCACTAATGGAAATAAATTGGAGTCCCTATTATCACTGTTCATAGCTCTAAGTTATAAATATGAATGTAAAAGTGTAAATTGCCAGGGCAACTCGGGCTCCTTGGGAATCTGATTAACTCAGTTGGCTATTGCGGGCCAGGTTGGTACCAACAGCACTGGAACCTATCCTTGCTGTGGTGGATTTAGAACATTTCTCCTCGTCATACTTGTGGAGGAGTTTGTGGATTAGACCAGCATTTGAGCAGAGAATGCCAGAAGCCTTTGTGATAAATAGTTTATTAAGAATCACTGCAATATTTAACTCAGAAAAAGATCTAAATTCATTGCCAAATAAATATTTCCAGGTCATGTCTGATTGTTCCCAATTTTCAAACAGGTCCAAAAGGTGAACCTGGTGTTATGGGAGAGCCAGGGAATCCAGGGCTAACTGGTGAACGAGGATGTCAAGGCCTCAAGGGAGACAAAGGTAATGGAATTCAGGTGTAGAAACAAAACAAAAATTTTTCATTCATATAGCAACTTCTCACATGATCAAAATATCTACACTTTGTAAATGCAGTGATTGTTGTTAGCTAGGCAAATTTAATTAGAACATTTATGGGTACAGCACTGTTCAAGATACTCAAATCCAATGCTCTTTCAAATATTTGTGTGGATTTTAGAATTTGCCAGTCTTATTTTTAGACTCATGACAAATTCATCAATCTTTAAAATTATAATTCTAGATCATTGTTGGTACATAGACCAAAATAATCTGTTATAGTGAAGGCAAATACCCAGACTACCTAGATATGAACTGGTGACCCATATAAGGGAACATCAGAGGCAGAGATAAGTGGTTTGTCTGCTCTCCTTCACGTTCCAAAATACAGTGTAGAAGGATTTAAGGTAACAGTAACGCTTTTTTGTAAAAAAACCACCAATATGTATGCAAGGGAGAAGTTAGTTCCCCCTCCGAGTTTGCTTCAGTTTCTGTACAAGGCCAAAAAAAAAGCACACAACACCAGGTTATAGTCCAACAGGTTTATTTGAAGAGACAAGCTTTCAGAGTGTCATTCCTTCTTCAGATGTCAGTGAGAGAGTTGGCATCAGAAACAGAATTTATAAGCAAAAGATCAAAGGGTCATAGAACTGATGCAAATGTTTTGAACAAACCTCAGATGGCTGTTAAATCTTTAATCAGTTAGAAAGGATTAATATGCAAATTCCAAAATTTCTCTCAAGTCACTGCCCTGAGATAACCAAAGGTTTTATCAGTTCCTTCAGTATACCAGTGATGACATCCCAGGTCAGACAATGTATTTTAGGTGTGAGGCCTTGTTTGGAGTCTGGCTGTGTATCAACTTGGAGTCAGACTGGTTTTATTTCCAAAGTAAGAATTTATAAAATGCTGCATTGGCTGTCCACAACTTGTGTGATTTTTGAACAAAATAGAATGTATCTGCAATTACAAATCCGCAAATGCAAATTCACCCCATAGATTTGTGTGTGCACACATGTGCGTGTGTGTGAGGGAGAGTCTCATTACAAACTCACTCTCTCTCACACTAACACACCTACCCACCTATGGGGTGAATTCGTGTGTCTGCGTCTAATGCTACCTCTCTCACTGACACCTGAAGGAGCAAGACTCCGAAAGCTCGTCTCTTCAAATAAACCTGTTGGACTGTAACCTGGTATCATGTGATTCTTGACCTTGTCCACTCCAGTCCAACACTGACACCTCCACATCGGTTTCTGTAAATAAGGGTTCCTCCTGTACCCAACTAATCCCCACAGAGATAATGCAGCTGAGATAGTAAAGATGCCATGTGAAAATCCCCATCTTAAGGATTCATTTGAATCACTAACATCTTGCACACAATGCAGTTCCTGTGGTCTGAGTCAATGAATACGTAAACAAACAGAATGCAAATAGGAAGCAATTTTTGATCATGAATCACAGAATCACGAAAATGTCATGGCATAGAAGATGGCCATTTGGCCCATCATGTCTGCACCAGCTCTTCAAAGCATCATTACCTGCTGGCAATTTACAGCTTTCCCCCCTGAAACCCTGCAGGTTACTTCTACTTTATTAATCATTCAATTCCGTCTTGAATGCCTCTTGAATGCAGGCAAAACTAGTTCTGTTTGGGATTATCGTCGGTACGGGCTGGTTGGACCAAAGAATTTGTTTCCGTGCTGTACGATTATAACTGCCCCATCACACTTTCAGGCAGTGCATTCCACACCTAATTACTCAAATTAGGTCTGGAATGAGAAAGTTTGTTCTTGCATCACATTTAGTCCCTTTGTAAATCACTTTAAATCTGATTATTGATTCAGCACTGCAGTTTATTCACTAGTCAATAATGGCTGAATACACAGAGGCTGAGATGAACACACATTTCAAGGTTTCAAGTTTCAGAACTTTGAATCCATTAAAAAACTGCAAGGAAGTACTGCTACTAATAGTAACAAAGTGCATTTGTTTCTTTGTTTTTCTTGCTGTTAAACACAGGTTCTGAAGGTCAATCAGGACCAAAGGGTAATGAAGGTGCAATTGGTCTGATAGGTCTAAAAGGTGAAAAAGGAATTAAACCAGTTACACATACAATTATAGTAAAAGGTGTGATGGGAGACCCTGGGCCACAAGGTAAGCCACAATAAGTTTTTTGAAAATTTGCATAAAATAAAAAGCGAAGTAACTTATCATCTATTGATCTAAACACATCTATCCACATCTAAACACACATTGGCCATATCCTTTAGTTCCAGGTTTCCCTGAACAACTAAATACCACAGGCTATCTTTTAAATTACGAAAATCAAGATATCGTACAGATGATGCCATATTTTGTACACCAATCCAAATTCCCTTACGTACCTTCCTAAATAACAGCTCCTTTACAGTTGTGCAAAAGTTTTAATAACGCAATAGGGTTGTTATTTCAGCATTTGAATGAGAACAGAAGCATTGACTGCTGAAGTTTGCAGAATGTCCTCCAAAAGCAAGTATTTAAGATGATACTTCTACTTAGTTGTGCTCACTCAGCCATTAAAGCTGCTTTCAAACTACATAATGTTTCCAATTATCTTCAATGGTTCATGTGACAGACTAGCAGCTTGTCATTGGAAGTAAAAATCAGGTGATAATTTCTCTAAACTAGGCTGCCAACTTGCTTGTTTAACACATGTATCACTATCACACAAAGTCAATATGCCTTCCCATATGTTGCCTACATCACTACAGTGATGGAAGCAAATAGACAATGAGCTACCCTCAAGGTCAAATTTCTTCACTTCTGAAAGACTGATGTAACAGCAGCATTAGAAACAACTGAAACTGGGTATCTGCCTATGTTCCTGGCTGCAAATATATTTCCCTGCCAAGGAAAGGGACTGAATAACAAATACAGACATACATAGAAATTGGGACCAGAAGTAGGCCATTCAGCCCTTGAGCCTGCTCCGATATTCAATAAGATCATGGCTGATTCATCTCTGTTTCAAATTCCACATTTCTATCTAGTCCTGATCATTTTTGATCCCTTGCCTAACAAGAATCTATCCACATTTGCCTTAAAAATATTCAATTTTAAAAGTGCCCCCTAATTCTGCTATCATCCACAAGAGGAAACTTCATTCCCATGTCCACCTTGACAATACTTCAAATAAGACACCTATCATTCATCTAAACTTCAATGAAAACAAGCACTATCTCTTTAACTTTTACTCAAAAGACAGTTCATTCCATTTAGCAATCTGGTGAACCTCCTATAGATTAATTTTAAATTGAGAATCTCTAAAAGATTGAGATGGAAATTATACTTTTTAAATTGCAAAATAAATATCACATTTCCTTACCAGGTTTGCAAGGAAGAACGGGACCAAAAGGTGAGACTGGTTCCTGGGGTGAAGCGGGTCATAAAGGTAAAGATGGAGCACCAGGACCTCTAGGTCCAGCAGGTACCAGGATTCAAGTACAATTAAACACAATAAATTCATTGCTGAAATATAACATAATTGTGTCAAGATTTTTTGCCTTTACCTTACATGAGGCCAAACTAAACAAAAAAAAACTGCAGATGCAGTAAATCTGAAGCAAAAACAGAAATTACTCAAGAAGATCCTGAAGATAGGTCACTGGATCTGAAATGTTGACTCTGCTTTCTCTCCACAGATTTTATCTGTGAGTTTCTCCAGCATTTTCTGTTTTTGTTTCATGAAATCAAACTATCTGGACTGATTCTCCTATTACCAAAAGTAGCATTAGCATTCCCTCCAGGATGCTGCGGGGAGGCTGACAGTTCTGCCTATCGTTAATGGAAATTTCATTTTAATACCAACCAGCCAAGTGTCAGCTCGAAAAGAGGCTGCTCGTCAATTTCAGGCGGGTCAGTAAATCTGGGCTAAGTACCCCTGCTGGCACAAATGTAAGACGCACTAGAAAGCTGAAAACAGTTTATGGATGGGAATAGGAAGGGCAGACCAGCAAAGTTTTCAACTTTCCTCATAGGAACCAGGCGAGAACTCTATGCCTGCCCGATGAAGCTTCTCAGCCACATTGGATGTACCAGGTTGTGTAGGGCATCCGCAATGGGAGCACACATAAGCCAATAAAATGGCACTGGGGACCAAATGATATTATAGAAGACCTTACGTATAGACACCAACTTCTGTTTCCTTTTTCCATTCCCCTGCCATGCATTGCATATGCGACTCATATCCAATGCCACTCCTTACTAAGTGCTGCTGCTAACTTTTGCAACATTTGAGAAATTCCACCTCTTGTAGGCACAGACTTTCATTAGCAGCAAGATCTTCTCTCTATTTCTCCTGCTCCCTTTTCCCCTCTCAACTTCATTAAGAAAACGCTTGTATTGTGCCAAAAGTAGCCCCTCTCTTAGCTCAACCAGACATGGCTTTGAGAATTGAGTGCAGAATTAAGATGAGGCCAGAAATTGCACAACGCAAATATTTATACAACAATTTTTGAAATAAGGGGAAAATTCTTCCAATTCCCCAAGAGCTGTCAGTCAATCAGATGCCGGAAGATTCTTGTTACCTTCGGCACCTGTGGAGTAGGGATAGATGTTATAGAGTCATGCAGCATGGAAACAAACCATTTGGTCTAATTAGTCCACATTGACCATGTTCTAAAACAAAACTAGTCCTATTTGCCTGCATTTGGACAATATCCTTCCAAACATTTCTTGTTCATGTACTTATCCAAATATCTTTTAAATGTTGTAACCGCACCTGCATCCATCACTTCCTCTGGCAGTTTACTACACAAGAACCACTCTCTGTGTAAAAATGTGGCCCCTCACATCCTTTTTAAAAACTTCCTCCTCTCATCTTAAAAAAAAAGCCCCCTAGTGTTGAATTCCCCAGCCAAGGAAAGAGTTCGATATAACAAGGTGTAGAGCTAGATGAACGCAGCAGGCCAAACAGCATCAGAGGAGCGGGAGAGCTGACGTTTTGGGGTCTAGACCCTTCTTCAGGTATGGGGGAGGGGAAGGGGATTCTGAAATAAATAGGGAGAGAGGGGGAGGTGGATAGAAGATGGATAAAGGAGAAGATAGGTGGAGAGGAGACAGACAGGTCAAAGAAGCAGGGTTGGAAAGCTTTCCTGCTCCTCTGATGCTGCTTGGCTGCTGTGTTCATCCAGCTCTACACCTTGTTATATCAGATTCTCCAGCATCGGCAGTTCCTACTATCTCTAGGGAAGAGTTCCTTGCTATTCACATTATCTATGCTCCTAATGACTTTTTAAACCTCTACAAGGTCACCCCTTAGCCTCCAGTGAACAAAGTCCCAGCTTATCCAGTCTCTCCTTATAACTCAAAGCCTCCATTTCCAGCAACATCCTGGTAAAACTGTTCTGAACCCTTTCCAATTTAGTAATATTCTTCCTATAGCAGGGCAACCAGAATTGCACACAGTACTACACCAACATCCTGTACAACATCAATGTGATGTCCCAACTCCTATACTCAATGGAGTCAGGCAAAGGTGCTAAACACCTTCTTAACCACCCTGTCTACCGGTGTTGCAAATTTAAAAGAATTATGTAGTTCAACCTCTAAGTCTCTCTATTCTACAACACTACCCAGGGGCCTACTATGAATTGTATGTCATGCCCTTGTTATTTTTACCAAAATGCAATAACTCACACTTATTCAAATTAATCTCCATCTGTCACTCCTCAGCTCATTGACCCAATTGATAAGACCTCTTTGTAATCTCAGATAACCACCTTCACTGTCTACTATACCACCAATTTTGGCATCATCTGCAAACCTACTAACCATACCTCCTATATTCTCATCCAAATTGATCTCATAAATGACAAACAAAAGTCAACCCAATACTGGCCCATGTGGAACACTGCTGGTCAGAGCCTCACAGCCCGAAAAACAACCCTGCACCACCACCCTCTGTCTCCTACCATCAAGCCAATTTTATATTTAATTTGCTGATAATGCATCCACTAGGGTCCTAGGATCAGTAAGGGATTTGGGCCACAATGTGAATGAGAGGAGGTTGATGGCTACAAGGATAGGGCTGCTGATGAGGGGCCCTGGGGTCCTGAAAAGAGACCTATATGGTGCCTCTCGCCTGGCTCTCACTCCTTTCCAAATACCCTGATTCTCTATCAGGCAGTCACAGATTGATATCAAGGTGACTCTTGGGAGTCCATTTTTAAGACTTCCCATGTGATAACTACCGCCCCTGCCACGGATGCAATGAGGCCCATAATTGGACATTAATTGCCTATTCAAGGTGCTCAATTGGCATTGAACCAGGAAAACCATCCACAAGCAAGCTCTCTCATCCCAGACTTAATCAAAACAAAGGCAAGAAGGTGGGGAAGGTGGGAATCCCCACCTGGACACACTCTACCTGACTAAATGCCCCTGCCACCTACAAATTCACATCACATGAGAACATTAAATTCTTTCCATTGTGTTTTAAGTTTAAAGAAGAAATTGTTCTTGGTTTTTTTTGTCTGATTCTATCTCTTCATTTGAATCTTAATCTAGACCACTGTGATTCTTTGCTTTCACAAAATCTTCATAATGTAGAAAGAGGCCTTTTGGCCCATCGAGTCTATTCTGTCTCTCCAAAGAACATCCTACCCAGACCCAGCTCCCCTCTCTATCTCCGTAGCCCTGCATTTATAACAGCTAATCCACTTATCCTACACATCTTTGGTCACGACATACCAATTTAGCATAGCCAAACCACCTAACCTACACATCTCTCGACTATGGAAGTAAATGCAGACATGTGGAGAATGCACAACCTCCACTCCATCACCCAAGGCTGGAATCAAACCCAGGTCCCTAGCGCTGTGAGGCAGCAGTGCTAAGCACTGAGCCAGCATGCTTTCCATGTTATAATTACCATGTTACCATGTTATAATTTGCTTCCCAACCATGCTTTAGAGAGGGAGAGGCAACAGACATGTGCTGCTGTGTTACTTGATACTGGAAAATTGTAAAATTTATATTTGTCTTCCTTTCGTCCAAACAGGTCCACCAGGTGATCCAGGTTTACCAGGAAATCCAGGCAATCCAGGATGTGATGGAGTTCTTGGGTCTACGGGTCCAATGGGCCTGCCAGGTAAGTTCAAGTTTTGGAACATGTAGATGGAGTGAAGTATGTTTCTAAAACGATTCTACTATATAAAACTATGAATCAAACAAATTCACTGAAATGGTTTTATTCAGAAGCAACAGCCTATACTGAAAGAGATTCACAAAGCACTTTTCTAACGGAAATTTTTAATCTGAAATGCAAATTAATTTGGATGTGTAATTCATTCTGAGGACAACCCAGAGCAGAATAAGGAATTGGAGTATCTTGAGCCAAGAGGTGGTGAATGAAAATTTTATCTCAGAAAAAACTGGAGGTGAAGGGAATCCTCCAGAATTCTGCAACATACTTGCAGGTGGACTCTACAGAAGTAATTAGCCTGAATGTATAGCATATGTGGTTACAAAGCTTATTGCTGGTAGTGTTTGTTTTCTTTAAGTGTGTATATTTTTAATATACACTAAAGCTGTTTTGTCAAAAAACTGTGAAATCTGGTGGTGTAAGTCTGTTGATTAAAGAAAGATATTTTGTTTCTTTTTAAATGTTAACAGGCCCTAACCAAATTATAACAAAAGTACATATGGGACATCCAAATCAGGTACAATGTGATGCAATAGGTGAACTCTTTTCTGATCATTTTGTCAGGTGACAAGGGAGAAAAAGGGTTTGCTGGACCAACAGGGTCTTCAGCTTTACCTGGTTCTGACGGCATTCCTGGCACAAAGGGAGAGAAAGGAGAACCAAGCAGATTAGTCTATGGCAACCCAGGCCCTCCAGGAGAAAAGGTAAGTTAACTCTGAACCTTTATTATTTACCAAACAGTCAATTTTCTTTAATTAAATTATTCATATCGTGAATCCAAAAATACATTGAAAAATAAAATATTGCAAATGCTGCTAATTTGAAATATTGGAAAAAAATGTTTGAAATGTGCAGAAAACCTGGCAGCATCTATTCAGGAAAAAATACCGGTCTGGATCTTTGCTCTTGGTTGAGAGGAGAGAGATGGAACATTTCCCATCACCACAACCCCAAACCAGGGATACAGTGACCCAGAACTTCACTTTTTTATTCCAAGGTGATGGGGCTCCTTAGGAGACAGGCCAAGGAACTCCACAACAAGACACTAAGCTGCTGCAGGCGAAGGTTGGCTGTGTGGAAGTCCTATCTCAGTGCACCAGCGCATTGTGAAAGATGAATAAAAAAGGACACCAAAAGTGGCCCTCCAGGCTGCACCCCTCATATCCTCTCCTCTACCAGCCCCAACTCATTCCAAATGCCCTATCCATGCTTAACCACGTACCTCATGCTCCGCCTATTCCCATGCCCCTCACACCTTGTTTGACACTTGTGCCACATTGCCCACGCCCCAAAACCCAACATACCATCTGTCAGCCTATTCTGCTCACCCACCTACCAACTCATTTCCATGGCCCTGTGACAACCTATACTCCCCACTCACCACCCACTTACTTTCCCTCTCCATGCAAACTCACATAGTATTCATCATGGAAAGCCCTCAAGAACCATACTGAGATAGCTTCATTTTATGTGTCTACTATGTCACTCCTTGTAAAAAAAAACACACTGACTTTTTAAAAATCAATTCATTGAAATTCCTTTGACTAATCTCTTATGAAGACAAACATTTCTATTCTATAAACAGTGGAGCAATCAGTTGGACTGCTCACTTAGCAGTTAGGCATCCCATTGTGAAAATGATAGGCTAGGAAATCAGTCATGCAGCACAAATCCAATAATGATAGACCTCAGTCTTATGTCTACAGATAGTGAAATATCTGGCACTGATTTTTTAAATTCTAACATTTGTTTTAAATGGTAAGCCAGCAGATTTAAGTCCCTTGACAGTTTTTTGACAACTTCACAGTCCAAAAGGCTTATGTATTTTTACATATAGACATGCCTACTTTTATCAATCCTAAAGGCTACCTGACTTCTCCCAGTTTGGGTACTTTGCATCTCTCAAAGATGAACTTCACCTCTTCCAAAGGTGTGCGCCATGTCCCCCAAAGATATCCCAGGACCGGACACAAAGGGGTACCCTGGCTGTATAGGGAAATACAAAATAAAAGACCTGCTCTGATGTTCTTCTTTGCACATGTTGGGTTCCTCACCATAAGGATGACAACATTTTTTGACTGGAGGTGGCTGATCATTTAAATGGCTAGCTGTCTTCATGAACCAGGCATCTGCATACTCAGGCCCACCCTCCATCCTGTCCTCATGAAACCAGGCATTACCCTATTCAGGGGCAGGACTCAGGACAAATGGCAAAAAGTCAGGCTGTAGTTACATATCAGGTCACTTATCCATCAACAGTACTGCTGTTTTTAAATAATATGAACACACTTTAGGAATCGAGGTGCCAGAGATCAGTGCTCCCTCATTGCAGGACACACACCTTTCCATTAAACAATAAGAACTGCGCAACCCATGAATCAAACACAAGAACAGCAGGACCAATTTATCATGCAAATTTCTGAACAAGGAACAATCATTTGTAAAAAGTTATCTACAAGTCAATAAATTATCTTGTACTTTGATCCTCGTATTATCTTAGGGTAATCAAGGTCCTACGGCCCCAAAAGAACTACCGGGTACTCCTGGGTCTCGAGGTGAACCAGGAACTGATGGTTGTCCTGGGACACCTGGTGAGAAAGGCGACCAAGGCAAATCAGGTTTTCCAGGTATTATGTCTTCAATTGTTTCAACCGTCTCCAAATTAAAAATGGGCAGCTGTACTGGTGAAAGGCACAAGTACATCGTCTATGACTAAGATGATAGTTTATTGTTCCTGCTGGTTCTTTTTAACCTCTCTGCTGCCTTTAACACCACTGATGATCATCAAACATCTAATCTCTATACTATTTCAATCCTCTAGCTTCATTCATATCTGTTCCAGCCCTGTCCACGCAAATCTATTAATGGTTTCTCCACTCTTCCCCTCACAGTCATCACCGGCATCAGGTAGCCTTAAATTACTGCTGGTTCCATTCACTCATTTTTCAAATGCTGCCTCTCAGTGATATAATATGTTAGAAGCCCAGAACCAAGTTCTATGAGCATGTTTTGACATATATTTACCTCTTCTGTCTCTTATTTTGATTCCAGAACTACTGACCAACTCTGCAGTTGCTTGATCCACTATCAAGTCTTAGACAAATTATAATTCCTTCCCATTTACTACAAGCTTAAATCATCCTGTCTCCTGTTTCGTCGTGCAAGCTTTTTATTTAATATTCCATCAACCACTTTGACTACCATTTTAGTCTAAGTTAATAATGCAGAACCCTGACAAGCTGTATAACCCAGAAATAATTTTCCTTTCCTTGTCTCACATTATTTAAGTCATTTTCCGTCATTACTGAGACTCTAATCCATACATGTATCTCCTCAAAAGTCAACTTCTCTAGTTTTATCCAAGTTGGCCTCTCTGCCTTCCAAAAATTACAATGTATTCAGCAAGCCAATGCCTGTTCTTAATCTCTCTGGACCTATCACCCTTCCATTCTTGACGTGTTCCAATAAGTCATATACCACTCCCAATCCATTTCCAGATTTTTACCATCTCACGCCATCCTACTTCAGGCAATCTCCTTTTAGTCTTATCCCCTATTACATCAACATTGACTCTTCTGATAATGATCTATTCTATTTCCACCATTCTGATTTGTTTATATTGTCACTTGCTGCTCATTCTACAACTAGCTATCTATCTTCTAGAGCTCCCTCACAAAATGTGTCTAACTTACTTACTCCCTCCCTGACTTCTAACATGTTTAACTTTATTTGGTTTTCTTTAGTTTATGCAGCCACATTCCCAAAATTCCCAGCTCTTTTCTCCCACTCAGAGTTTGTTTCTTTCTCCAGCTTCTTTTGAATTATATGAATGTTGTATAAATATAAGTTGTAGCGTATAGTGTGCCAGAAATTGTTCTGGAAGCTAGTGCAAAATGTCTATATTGTTCAGCAATTGAATCCAGCCTATTACTTACTGTGTACCTTTGAATGTTGAACTGTAGGTCCTGCAGGCTCTAAAGGCGGTAAAGGACTTGATGGGAAACGAGGCTTACCAGGAAGTCAAGGTGTCCCAGGAACTCCAGGTAAGATTCTTCGCTCCTTTAGCTAAAATATACTCTGGGAAGCTGGTCATTGTTGCACTGCCATTACCTTCCTGGAGGTGCAGTGAAAACACTGTTGACATGTATAATTGGAATTTCCACCATAATTCCAGCAAAGTAGCGTGAGTGGGGATGGACAATTTACAAAGCATTTCCCAGCCTCAACTTGTTCAAACTGTTTGGAGACCTAAGCCCCAGCTTGATAACCTTTGTATAGCAATGGATTGCTTTGTACAATTTCATGAACTAAATAAAAGTTTTTGGTTTAGGGTTGACTTGTATAATGTAGTATTCCAATATAAATCTCAAAGCAAGATAAGTTTTTATATGGGGAATTCCAGTCTGGAGGTCAGCACTTCCAATTTACAACAATTTTCTCTCTTAGCTAAAGCAGGAATTATGGTCATTATTGTGGAATACATTTTATTAATGAAATTATTAATTATAGGAATTTGGAATGAGAACAACAATGAACCTATCAGTGCTCAGCTTTATAACAGAAGAAATCTGACCACACTTTCTGGGCTCTGCATGTGTTGTTAAAGGCTGAAATCCAGAAATGCCTATTAGAAATATCCCCACATTTCTTCACTGCCAAACCGCAGAGCTCCTTTACAATCTTCCAGGCAGAAGTATTTCAATGGTATACACTTGTTTCATTTCTTGTGGCAGCATGGCTTTCATTATATACATGCTGCCATGTGTTCAGCACCAGCATCTCAAGCAATGTTGTTAAAAATAGAACTGAGAGGATGCTGGAGAAACTCAGCAGGTAGGGCTGCATCTGTGGAGAGAGAAATACAGTTAATGTTTTGAGTCCAGTGACCCTTCTTCAGGTGGGATAGGGTGGTATTTATGTTGATGACGGGGATGGGGTGAAATCTTGGCTTATCATCAGCAATTCCTTCATTTGCATCTGCTTTTATTTTCCCTCTCTCTTGGCACTGTCTCCATGTATTCTGTTCACTCCTTCCCCTGCAAAAGAGCATTACATGTTTCAGCTTTCTCAAAATATATATTTTCAGTCACCTCCTTTATGCAACTCTGTGGATAACCAAGGGTTATCTCTAGTGCCAGCCTGAAAGGAGCCAGGTGCAGAGAGGTTTATGGCCATGGTCTTCTTAACAGTAACTGGCTTTGCAGTCCTTGCCCAACTCTCGGTTTGCAGTTTTGGCTGCAGCAGCAGCCAGGTGATTCCAGTGAGGGTGCCTTCACTGAAGAACAGATGTCGTTCATACTGTTCCTCATGAAGGTTCATATTGGAGAACTGCTCCCTGAACTGGAACGCAGGAGGTTGAGGGGTGACCCAATAGAAGTTTATAAGATTGTGAATGGCATGGATAGAGTGGAAAGTATGAAGCTTTTTCCCAGGGTGGAAGGGTCAATTACTAAGGGGTACATGTTCAAAGTGTGAGGGGGGATGTTTAAAAGAAATGTGAAAGGCAAGTTTTTCACACAAAGGGTGGTGAATGCCTGGAACGCACTGCCAGAGGAGGTGGTGGAAGCAGACACAATAGCAGCATTCAAGAAGCACCTGGACAAATAAATGAATAGGAAGGGAATAGGGGATATGGATCCTGCAAGTGAAGACAGTTTTAGTATGGAAAGGCAAAATGTGGCAGCGTAGGCTTGCAGGGCCAAAGGGCCTGTTCCTGTGCTGTATTGTTCTTTATTCTTCACATCCTTAGATAAGGCCTCCTGCTTGAAAGCTTCCATTCTCCTCTCTTCTGTACCCATATTTCAAACAGCTTTTCTACCTCTGTTTGGCCTCTGTTCATTCTGCCTCTCTTGCTGTAGACCTGTGGGGATTCACACTGCTACACTCATGTCTCTGAGCAAGTAAATATGCAAAGCTAAAAATAGAAAATGCTTAGCGGGTTTGAAAACTTCAGGGGAGAAAAAGAGTTAATTTTACATGATGTTGAAAACTCTTCATAAGAACCCTTCTAACTTGATAGCAGGTCATTATTCACCTGCAGTGTCAACTCTGGTTCTGTCTCCACAGCTGCTGCCTGACAGGATGAATATTTCAAGTGCTTTCTGTTTTTCAGATTTTCAGCATTTTGCTTTTGGAATATGATGTGCCAATGTTGGACTGGGGTGGACAAAGTCAAAAGTCCCTGACACCAAGGTATAGCCCAACAGGTTCATTTGAAGTCACAAGCTTTCAGGGCGCTGCTCCTTCATCAGGTGAATGCAGGGAAGCACACAGGCACGGACTTTACATGCAGAGAGATCATGGCAAGTAGGTTGACTTGAGTGAGCTTGTGATTTGTAGTCCTTTCAGGATCTTGCCACTATCTCTCTGTATATAAATTCTGTGCCTGTGCATTTCCATCCACTTCACCTGGCGAAGGACCAGTGGTATGAAAGCTTATGATTTCAAATAAACCTGTTGGATTACAACCTGGTTTTGTGTGACTTCTGCTTTTAAAATAGTTTGTGAAGAGGCTTTGATGTCAGCTTGCGTGGCACCACTACCCGTACAACTTTAAAACGCTTTGTGACTCTAGAAACTAACAAACATTTCCACACAACAGCGACATGTCAAATAGCTCCAAACATGGTATCATGGACAGTGAGGAAGATTATCAGAAATTGCAGCAGGATCTTGATCAGCTGGGAAAGTGGGCTGAGAAATGGCAAATGGATTTCAATATAGATAAGTGTGAGGTGTTACATTTTGGAAAGTCAAATCAAGGTAGGAGTTTCATGGTTCATGGTAGGGCCTTAAGGAGTGTAGTGGAACAAAGGGACCTTGGAGTTCAGGTGCATGGGTCTCTGAAAGTGAAGTTACAGGTAGACAGGGCAGTGAAGAAGGCTTTTGGCACACAGGCCTTCATTAGTCATGACATTGAGTATAAAAGTTGGGAAGTTATATAGCAGTTGTACAGGACGTTGGTGAGACTGCACTTGGAGTAAAGTGTTCAGTTTTTGTCACCTTGCCATAGGAAGGATGTTACTAAACTGGAAACAGTGCAGAAGAAATTTACAAGGATGTTGCCAGAACTCAAGGACATGAGTTACAGAGAGTGGTTGGACAAGCTAGGACTGATTTCTTTAGAGTGTAGGAGACTGAGACTTAGTAGACTTAGGTCCACAAAATCATGAGAGGTATAGACGGGGTGGATAGCAAGAAGCTTTTTTCCCCAGAGTGGAGGACTCAATTACTAGGGGTCACGATTTCAAGGTGAGAGGGGAAAAGTTTAAGGGAGATATGCGTGGAAAGTTCTTTACGCAGAGGGTGGTGGGTGCCTGGAACGCGTTGCCAGTGGAGGTGGTAGAGGCGGGCATGATAGCGCAATTTAAGATGTATCTAGACAGATACATGAATGGGCAGGGAACAGAGGGATACAGATCCTTGGAAAATAGGCAACCGGTTTAGGTGGAGGATCTGGATTGGCACAGGCTTGGAGGGCTGAAGGGCCTGTTCCTGTGCTGTAATTTTCTCTGTTCTGAGGGGGGGATCTTATAGAGGTGTATAAGATTATGAAAGGCATGGATAGGGTGAATCCACTCAGTCTTTTTCCCAGTGTTGGGGAATCGAGGACTACAGGGCATCAGTTTAAGGTAAGAGGAGAAAGAATACATAGGAACCTTAGGGGCATTTAAAGTTTTGGCAAAGATCTGTAGCTCAGGTTGTGGGTGAGGTTGTTGACTTGCTTGCCAAGCTGGCTTGTTCTCATTCAGACGTTTTGTCATCATGCTAGGTGACATCATCAGTGGAGCCTCCGATGAAGCAATGTTATTCTACTGCCCTTGGAATTTATACTCTCTGGTCCGTTATGGTGATTAGTGTCATCAGGTTTTGATCTGAATGGGTTGTATACGGGGTCCAATTCTATACGTTTGTTGACTGCATTACGGGTGGAGAACCATGCCTCTAGGAATTCCCACGTGTGTCTATGTTTGGCTTGGACTACTATAGTTACCTTGTCCCAATGATGGCCTTCATTGTCTGAGTGTACCGATATTAGGGAGAGTTCATTGTGCCATTTTTGCTGCTAGTTGATGTTTATGTACTCTGGCTACTTTCCTTTCTGTCTGTCTGATGTAATGTTTGTGGCAGTCATTGCATGGTATTTCGTAAACCATGTTGGTTCTGCATGTTGTGGGAATGGGTTCTTTAATCCTTGTGAATATTTGTCGTAAAGTGGCTGTGGGCTACCGTGATTCCTAGTGGTCTTAGGAGTCTTGTTGCCAGTTTTGATATGTTCTTGATGTAGGGCAGTGTGGCCAGTGTGTTAGGGTGTGTTCCATATACAGACTCGTACAGATCAAAACCGGAAATGACACTACTCATCATTGACTCAATCTGAGGGGCAACTTTTTTACACAGAGGATGGTACACATATGGAATGAGCTACCAGCGGAAGTGGTTGAGGTGGATACATTAACAACATTTAAAAGGCATTTGGACAAATACATGGATAGGAAAGGTTTAGAAGGATATGGGCCAAGTGCAGAGAAATGGGATTAGCATGGATAGACATTTTGGTCGGCATGGACCTGTTTGGGCCGAATGGCCCATCTCCATGCTGTAGGACTCTATAACATGAAAGAATATGACAATCTATTTTGCACAAAGGTAAAGGAATCCTTCATGCTTCTGAATTCATATCCAGCTATGAAAGACTATGTGCTGGCATTACTTAAGCACTGTGCTGCACACTGACAGTGCTTGTGTCAAGTCAATGTTAGAGGTAGCTAGCACAATCTAGTTGTTTCCATACTTGAGGGGATTGTCTTTGTGCAGGCTACAAAATGGCATCTACTGCAGCTCGCATCTCAAGGTCCCTCATGGCAGGCTGATACAGAATGTAAAGTCTCGGTATTAGAAGACAGAGGGTAGCAGTGGAAGGGTGCATTTCTGAATGGAGGGCTGTGACTAGTGCCGTTCTTCAGGGATTAGTGTTGGGACCTTTGCTGTTTGTAAAATATATAAATGATTTGGAGGAGAATGCAATTGGTCTGATTAGTAAGTTTGCCGATGACACAAAGGTTGGTGGAATTGCGGTTAACGATGAGGACCATCAAAGGATACAGCAGGATATAGATTGGTTGGTGACTTGGGCAGAGAGATGGCAGATGGAGTTTAATCTGGAAAAATGTGAGGTAAAGCATTTTGGAAGGTCTAATGCAGATGGAAAATATACAATAAATAGCAGAACCCTTAAGAGTACTGATAAGCAGAGGGATCTGGATGTACAGGTACACAGGTCACTGAAAGTGGCAACGCAGGTGGAAAAGGTAGTCAACAAGGCATACAGCAAGCTTGCCTTCATCGGCCGGGGCATTGAGTTTAAAAATTGGCAGGTAATGTTGCAGCTTTATAGAACCTTAGGTCGCATTTGGAATATTGTGTTCAATTCCGATCGCCACATTACCAGAAGGATGTGGTGGCTTTGGAGAGGGTACAGAAAAGATTTACCAGGGTGTTGCCTGGGATGGAGGGCATTAGCTATGAGGGGAGGTTGGAGAAACTTGGGGTTGTTCTCACTGGAACAATGGAGGTTGAGGGGGGACCTGATAGAGTTCTACAAGATTATGAAGGGCGTGGACATACTGGACAGTCAGAAGCCTTTCCCAGGGTGGAAGAGTCAGTTACCAGGGGCCATGGGTTTAGGGTGCAAGGGGCAAGGTTTAAAGGTGATGTACGAGGCAAGTTTTTCACACAGAGGGTGGTGGGTGCCTGGAACTCGCTGCCGGGGGAGGCAGTGGAAGCAAATACTATAGTGACTTTTAAAGGGTGTCTTGACAAATATATGAATAGGATGTGAATAGAGGGATACGGTCCCCGGAAGGGTAGGGGGTTTTAGTTGTGATGGGCAGCATATCGGTGCAGGCTTGGAGGCCGAAGGTCCTGTTCCTGTATTGTAATTTTCTTTGTTCTTGTTAGAAGCATGCTCAAATATCACAGGAACTACTCAGGCAGCAAAATAATACTGTAGCTCGAAAATGGAATTAAATTTTGCATTCTGCATATCCCAGTAATAATTATTCAGTATTGATTAACAGGACAGATTCATTAACCAAAAAAACTAGAGATAATGGAAATCCTAAACAAAAACAGATATTGCTGAAGAAACTTAGCTCTGGCAGCATCTGTGGAGAGTTAACATTTTGAGTCCAGTGACCTTTGTTCAGAACTGTTTGTATAGAGTCATAAAGATATACACCACGGACACAGACCCTTCGGTCTAACGCGTCCATGCCATACCTATCCTAAATAAATCTAGTCCCATTTACCAGCATATGGCCCATATCCCTCTAACCCCCTCTTATTAATATACTTATCCAGATACCTTTTAGATTGTAGCTAGGAAAATGTAGGTATATATGCTGAAGATGGGTGGGGAGAGGGGGGAGGAGTAAACAGCAGGTGAACCTGGAGCCCAGAGAGAGAGCGAACAACAGTTGGGCAAAAGAATGGGTAATGGTCAGCCTGGGAGAATCAATAGCTGCTAATGGGACCATTATTGAAATTATTGAACTCAGTATCGCGTCTTGAACGCTGAAGGATCCCCAAGCAAAAAATAAGGTGCAGTTCTTCGAGCTTCCACTGAGCTTCACTGAGCACTGCAGCATGCCCAAGACAGAAATAACAAGGTGTAGAGCTGGATGAACACAGCAAGCCAAGCAGCATCAGAGGAGCAGAAAAGCTGACGTTTTGGGTCCGAACCCTTCTTCAGAAATGGGGGAGGGGAAGGGGATTCTGAAATAAATAGAGAGGGGGGAAGGCGGATGGAAGGTGGATAAAGGAGCAGATAGGTGGAGAGGAGACAGACAGGTCAAGGAGACGGGGATGGAGCCAGTAAAGGTGAGTGTAGGTGGGGAGTTAGGATGGGGGTTGGTCAGTCAAGGGAAGATGGACCGGTCAAGGAGGCGGGAATGAGGCTGGTAGGTAGGAGGTGGGGGTGGGTGTTGAGGCGGGAGGAGCGGATAGGTGGGAGAAAAGATGGACAGGTCAGGGAGATGGGGATGGAGCCAGTAAAGGTGAGTATAGGTGGGGAGTTAGGATGGGCGTTGGTCACTCCAGGGAAGACGGACAGGTCAAGGAGGCGAGTGCCTCCTTGGGAAATTACGGACAGGCAACAAATGATGGCCAGCCAGCAATGCCCACGTCCCACAAGTGAATAATAAAAGTACAATTCTTTAGCTTCCCACAATTCAAGACCTTAGCAACATCGCTCTGGTTGTTAGTTGTAATGTATGAAGGTAAAAGTAAGTGTACTCAAACCGAAACGTCAGCTTTCTTGCTCCTCTGATGTTGCTTGGCCTGCTGTGTTCATCCAGCTCTACACCTTGTTATCTCTTAAATGTTTGTTACTGCTTTTTTACCCAGCTATTATACCATTGAATGAATAAAAAAGTACAGCACAGGAAAAGGCCCTTTGGCCCTCCAAGCCTGTGCCGACGATCATGCCGTAATTATCTAAAAACAAACTTGCCATTTTTCATTCCGTATTGCTCTATTCCCTCCCTATTCATGTACCCATTCAGGTGCCTCCTAAATGTCTTCAATGCGCCCACTTCCACCACCTCTTCTGGTAGTGCATTCCAGGCTGCTACCACTCTGCATGAAAAACTTCCTTTGTACATCTCCCTTAAACTTTCCCCCTCTGACCTTGAACCTGTGCCCCCTTGTAATTGAAACTTCAACCCTGGGAAAAGCCTCTGACTATTCACCCTATCTATGCATTTCATAATTTTATAGACCTCTGTCAGGTCTCCTCTCAGCCGCCATCTTTCCAGTAAAAACAATCCTAGTCTTTTTAACCTTTCCTCATAGTCAATGCCCTGTAGACCAGGCAACATCCTGGTGAACCTTCTCTGTACTATCTCCAAAGCTTCCACATCCTTCTGGTAGTGTGGTGACCACAACTGCACACAATACTCCAAATGCGGCCTAACAAGAATTTTATATAGCTGCAACATGTTTTGCTAACTCTTGTACTCCATGCTCTGGGCGAAGAAGGCAAGCATGTCATATGCTTCTTAATCACTTTGGCCACCTGTATTGCCACTTTCAGGGAACTGTGGACCTGCACACCCAGATCCATCTGAATGTTAGTGTTCCTAAGGGTTCTGTCATTTACAATGCAATTCACACCTAAATCTGATCCTCCAAAATACATCACCTCGCATTTGTCTAGATTAAACTCCATCTGCTATTGCTGTGCCCAAGTCGCCAATCTATCTATATCCTGTTGTATATTTTCACAATCGTTGGCACTATCAGCAACTCCACCAATCTTTATTTCATCAGCAAACTTGCTTATCAGACCACCCACATTTTCCTCCAGATCATTTATATATACTACAAACAACAAAGGATCAAAGACTGACCCCTGCGGAACACCACTAATTACTGATCTCCATTCTGAAAAACATCCTTCCACCAGTATCATCTGTCTTCTATGACCAAGCCAGTTTTCTATCCATCTAGCCAGGCCACCCCGAATGTGGGACTTTATCAAATGCCTTACTGAAGTCCATATAAACTACATCCACAGCCCTTCCCTCATCAATTATCCTTGTTACCTCTTCAAAAAATTCAATCAGATTGATGAGACATGACCTTCCCTGGACAAAACCATGCTGCCTGTCCCTAACCAGTCCAGTTTCCTCCAAATGCGAATACATTTTCTCCCTCAGTGTCTTCTCCAAGAGTTTCCTCACCACAGACGTCTTGCTTACCGGCCTATAGTTTCCAGGATTATCCATGCATTCTTTCTTAAACAGGGGAACAACATTCATTACTCCCTAGTCCTCTGGAACTTCACCTGTGGTCAATGAGGATGTGAAGATATCTGCCAATGCCCCAGCTATTTCCTTCCTTGCCTCTCTGAGTAACCTGGGGTAAATCTCATCTGGTCCTGGGAACTTGTCTCTCTTAATGCAATTCAGGATTCCCAAAACTTCCTCTTTCAATATGTTGACATTCTCTAGAGTATTCACACACTCATCCCTGACCTCAAAATTAGTCATGCCCTTCTCCTTGGTGAAAACCGATAACAAGTACTTATTTAGGATCTCCCCCACTTTCTGTGGCTCTACATATAAATTCCCTCCTTCATCCTTGAGTGGGCCTACTCTTTCCCTTGTTATCCTCTTCCTCCTAACATACACATAAAAAGTCTTGGGATTCTCTTTGACTGTTTGCTAAAGACATTTCATGGCCCCTTTTTTGCCTTCCTAATTGTGCATTTAAATTCCTTCCTAATTTCTCTGTAATCCTCCAGGGCTTCATCAGTTTGTAGCTGCCTAGACTTGTCGTATGCTTCTCTTTTTCTTTTGACTAACCCTACAATTTCCCAAGTCATCCATGGTTCCTGAATCCTGCCATCCTATCCTTCAGTTTTGCAGGGACATGCAAGTCCTGCACTTTAGTCGATTGGTCTTTAAAAGCCTCCCACATGCCAGAGGTAGATTTGCCCTCAAATAACTGTTTCTAATCCACATTCTCCTGTTCCTGTCTAAGTAATTGAAAGTAATTTCTTTTTTACTGCTGGTTAACCCTATGAAACAAATGTTGAAAGCTTTTCTTCCTTTTTTTTTGATATCCCAAATCCAATATAGGAATGCCAGGTCGCCATGGTCCACCAGGATTAACAGGTGCAAAGGGCCGGCAAGGACTTGATGGTATTCCAGGTCCTCATGGACTGAAGGGAGATCCAGGTGAGCTACTCCTGAAAAAGTATTTTGAGTTCATCTTCAATAACATTTCCGTTCAAATGTCAGGCATTTTAGCAGGAAGTTCAATAAACATTACTGGTAGACTGCGTTCAAAAAGCATACAAATTTCTTAAAGAGTTCAACAGGGTAGGTGCAGGAAGGATGTTTCATCTGGCTAGTGGGGTGGAGTGGGGAAGGAGATGGTGATGGCTGGACAAGGAGACTCAGTCTCAAACTTCCAGTCATTTAGAACTGAGATGAAAAAAAATTTCTTCACTCAGATTTGGAGTTGTCTCCCCTCTTGAAAGGCTGCAAAGACTGTGTCACTAAGTTTAAGACAGAAATCAATAGATTTCTAGATAAACGAGATATCAAGGGACATGGGAAAACTGCAGGAAAATGACATTAAGGTTGAATATCAGCCATAATCTCGTTGAATGATGGCCCAGGTTTGAAAGGACACTACCACTATGCCACAAGAAGGCACATTAGTTTTAGTTCAAGCTAAATACAGATATTTTTCTCACCTGCAGGTTTACCTGGAAGAGGATATAAAGGCCAACCAGGCCCATGTGGGCAATCAGGTCAGATTAACATGTACATGTGAAAATTGAAATATAGATGGGTAACATTGTAATACATGTTAGTCACAAAACTCTTCCCACTAGAAGTGCATATTAAAAAATTATAAGTCTAAAGTCTATGATGTTTGCATCCATAGATTTCAATTATTGACATGCTGCCAGTAGAAAAAAATGGCCTGCTGCCATTGCATGTGTGGAAAATTGTTGTTTCTGTGAAATAACTGCCAATTGGGCACAGAAGCCGGTATCCCATCACTAAATCACCTTTTATTTACATGTGCACAGTACATGGGCTCTGACCAGCTAGCTCAGAGCCAGTCCCCAGAATGAGGAGACTCTCTGAATCTCCTGTTTATACTTTTTTTCCCTTTTTTAAAATTATTTTCTTAATCTCCTGCTTTTGTTTTCTTTTTCTTTTTTTACCCATGTGTGCATGTCCAGGTGCGAGACATAGTAAAAACACCAGGTGTGTAAATAACTTTATTGATAGTCCATCAGGAAAAACACCCATGTGACCAAAGAACCAGTGGCAAGCAGAGCCCCTGTGGGGGCAATACCTATATGAACGAAAAAGTGAGGGGAAGGGGTAGGGATCAAATCAAAACAGAGTTCGAGTGAGAAATAAAGCACTCCACACCCTGTGGTACCCACCTCTCCCGAAAGGCATCGAGAGTGCCGGTGCATACCATGTGTTCCTTTTCCAGGGACACCTGGGTCCACGCATTGCCATGGAAGAGGGGCAGGTAATCTCCTGTTTATATCTGAATCTGGGACTCCCTGATTGGCCCAGGTTAATAACCCCAATCAGGATCTTGTACTCAATGAGATCCACCTGGTCCTCATTCCAATCATTACAATGTGTCATGGTGCTGTTCACATTATTAAAAATTTATTTTCTTTTTGAAATCAAACAGGTCCTAAAGGAGATACAGGACCTCCAGGTGATGAGAGTGAAGGAGGCCCTCCTGGTCCACGAGGTGACATAGGTCCTCCTGGGCCTCCTGGCCTCCCCGGTGAATCTGGCCCACCTGGTCCTGCAGGAATGAGTATTCAAGGTCCCAAAGGAAACAGAGGACCTCAAGGCACCCCTGGGCCTGCAGGTAAAACCTAGTCGCTATAAGTTATAGCATATTAACTCTATAAATTAAAATGCTGTGGCAGCTAATTTTACCCACAAGAATGGGTTGGGAGAGAAATGTTTTAAAAAAATCAAATCCAATCCCAACCTGCATCAAATTTGTCCACTTCTAGCTTTAATGAAGATGCAGAGCAAGAGTGGGTGTGAGTGGGTGAATTGTTCCAAATTACCTATTTGTTCAGGGGAGCCATGTCTGACAATAACAGTTTATAAGGAGGAATTTGCTACATCTTCAATATTTCCGGCACAAGCTGGAAGCAACTGTGGAGAAAATGCAGTCTCCCAGCCAGTCAAAATTGCAGCTGAGTAATACGCTCCAACTGGAGCTCCTATGGTCCTTGTTTCCTCCTCTTTCTTTTCCCCGCTTTGGTCTTTCGGCGAGTCCTGGCTTGGTCTCCCAGCGGCTTGTGGTAGGTCTTGGCCTGGTCTCGCGGAGGCTTATGGTGGTGTCTCAATTCAGCGTGTGAGCAGATCCTAGGCATGTTCCCGATTGCATGTGTGGTGGTGGCGTCAACAGATAGCAGAGCAAGATAAGCAGAGGACTCCAAGACTGTTAAACTTCTGACTTAATCCCTTATTTTCCTAGTTTAAATTACGGAAGACTTTAATATAAACTACAACCTATTTCTTTATTTTTCTACTATTCTATGAAGTAATGCTTAACTTTTTTAACTCTCATTTCTCTTACTATTTTGTACCTAAGCTTTTATGTACCTAGGTACCTTGGTACCTAAGATGGCGCCATGTGTGGTGACATTATGCACTTTTCACTGTACTCCTGTACTTCTGTACATGAGTACATGTGATAATAAAATCTAAAATCTAAATCTGTACTTTTCCAAAAGTGACAGTTGAAGTTTTCAAGTGTTATATGATACAATTATTAGAAGAAAAAGTTATAAATGCTATTAAACCCAAGGCTGACTTCCACTGTGATGCTATAGGGTGGTTTAGCATTGCCAATTAACATCAGAAATTACTTGACCAGCCAAAGATTAGTTTGTTTTTATTGATTGAATTGTTATGAAGGCTGCCAATACAATTGGATATTTTATAACTGATGTCTTTACCATCTTAATGGGGATGCAATGTTAAGTAGTTAAACATTTTATAAAATAGTAGTATTTACAAATCAACTGGTATAATTGTTATTGGAAACTAATTTCTATTACCTGAAATATCTACTTTTGGTATGAATGTGTATCCACATGAGAGGCAGAATCTAAAGACGTGTTCTGAAAAAGGTCACTGGTCTTGAAACATTAACTGTTTTCTCTTCATAGATGCTGCCAGACCTGCTGAGTTCCTTTGGCAATTTCTTTTTGTTTCAGAATCTAATGGAGCCCTTAGGTGTGGATTAATAGGTTGGGGGCCTTAGAAATGGAATGAAAGGTACTAAATGGAGTATTCATCATTGCCCACACCCCCCTCCCCCAACTCCCTGTGACTACATCAGGATGTGAAGCTTGGTCTTCCCAACTCAAAGCCAATTTATGGCCACTTCATATACCGCTGACAGAGAAGGGCTGTACTGTTTGGGGAGGCTGCTCAGATAAAGCTGACAGCCTTCATGAAGGCTGGATGGAGTTGGAGTGAAAACAAAGACTTTCTAAACAGGCATTCTGTGGCCCATGGAAGTAAGATTTTCTCCCCCTCCCTCCCAGTAGTGGCCTCCACTACAAGTGGAGCTACTGAGATGCCAGCCCTCTGATTTTACAAAACCTCTTGGAGGCAGGATCTCAGCTGACTACCTGATTGTCTTTCCGTTTGTTGGGGCTTCTGAAAATGGCAGCAGCAGGTTTGCCATCGACTTTCTGCCTAGTTAACTGAATCACCACGCTACCCATTTAATCCACTCCTAATGTGTCAATATTTAACAAATATATATGAAATAAGTAAAATATTGGAAAATATTCTAATTAATTCAGTCTGCTCTTTATGTTGAGGTCCTCGTGGATTAAAGGGATTGTTTGGACTGCCAGGGCCAGACTGTCTGAAGGGGAACAAAGGATCATCTGGTCTCCCAGGATTTCAAGGCAACCCAGGTGACAGGGGTGAACCAGGTGCAAAAGGACAACCAGTAAGGAACTTGTCAAATATATTTTTAGCTCTTATTTGTATGCATTATAGTTGTGACGGAAGGCACAATTCCATTTATGACCAAATTAACACACAATTTGGGGTGATAAAGATGACATTTTAAAAAAAATGACTTTTACAGTCTGTTCAGTTACAAAGCCACAATCACAGTTCATATCATAAAATAACATCCAATGTTGCAGTAAGTCGCTTTATATCTTTGCCTTTGGAATGGAACCTAGAGAGATGAGGTGTTAATCAGTCTTCACAATGAAGATGCATGCAATAAATTAGTGGTCAGAAAATACTGTGCCACATATGGTCACATTTCTGAAATGCACCGAGACTCCTGTCAGAAGAGGAAAGTCAGATAATCAGGCCTTACATGGAATGAAGTTGGATGTCTCGAACCTAATTCCTAATTTGGGACTCATTATACCAAAATAACTATGATTTAGCAACAATTTAGTATTAAATGGAAATTTTTTTTCTACTCTGGGCACATATCTAAGAAATTATATCAAAAACAATGACTGGAAAATAATGGTTGGTATGTGCTTTTTGCTGATATCTGATATTGGCATCAACCACAGAGTGCTCAAATTAAGAAAATCTCTCTTTAAATGACCACCTTACTTTTGATAGGTCAGGAAGAAGAGTCTGCTTATCCTGAATAAAGTCCCAAAGTCTCAGACTTAAATGACGCATCCTTATAATCAAATAAAGTCTTGGCTATCTATAACTTGCTCTACCCCTAGAAGATATATTTAACTTTCAATTTCTTTAAGACTGAACTACTTTGCATTCCCCATTCCCTCACCACACATTTGGAGATAATGCATTTAGATGCTTAGGTTACACAACCTGAAATCCCCAACCCCCACTCCAAATGAAACTGAATTATCACCTTAGAGCAATTGAGGAAGCTAAATTCAAAGTGCTAAAAGTTGAACTTGTGTCCCTTGCAGGACCATATCATCTTTTTGTTATCTCAAATAATTCTCTCAGAATGAGATTATTAATTTGTGTGAACAGATTTATCCTACGCTCACTAGCAGCGGGGATCAGACTGTCGTTCCAAAAGCCCAACATTTTTACAATGAGAAAACAATTTCATCTCATCTGTATGAACTGGAGTAAGGTACGTGCCCTATTGTTGAAAGGATAGATTTCCAAACTGCCAAAGTCTCCCAACGAGGTTGACGGGGGTTGTGGCAGTTTTTGTTTTCTTTATTCATTCACGGGATGAGGGCATCGCTGGCTAGGCAGCATTTATTGCCCATCCCTAATTGCCCAGAGGGCAGTTAAGAGTCAATCACATTGCTGTGGGTCTGGAGTCACATGTAGGCCAGAGCAGGTAAGGATGGCAGGTTCCTTCCGTAAAGGACATTCGTGAACCAGATGGGTTTTTCCTGACAATCAACAATGGATTCATGGTCATCATTAGATTCTTAATTCTAGATACTAATTGAATTCAAATTCCACCATCTGCCATGGCGGGATTCAAACCCAGGTCGCCAGAACATTATCTGGGTCTTTGGGTTAACAGTCCAGCAATAATACCACTAGGCCATCGCCTCCGCCACGTGCAGCATATAGTCCCCAAATCTGAATTTTAAGGTCACTTCCGAATTCTATAGCAGTACATGTGCAATATCCAAACATAGACAGCCTTTTCTGAGCTAACTGGATAAAGAAGGAGAGATAAGCTGAGAACTCCAATTCCCTTCCATTACTGTCTATAAGCGGTGTAAAACTAGATAAGAACTTTCAGGCTGGAAGCCTGTGACCACTGGTATTTCACAAGGATCTGTACTGGGTCCACTTTTGTTTGTCATTTATATAAATGATTTGGATGAGAATATAGTAGGTATGGTTAGTAAGTTTGCAGATGTCATCAAAATTGGTGGTATAGTGGACAGTGAAGATTACAAGAAGATCTTGATTAATTGGGTCAATGGGCTAAGGAGTGGCAGATGGAGTTTAGTTTGGATAAATGTGAGGTATTGCATTTTGGTAATACAACCAAGGACAGGTAATACAAACTATTAATGGTAGGCCCTGGGTAGTGTCGTAAAACAGAGAAACCCAAGGGTTCAGGTGCATAATTCTTTGAAATTTGTGTCACAGGTAGACAGGGTAATTAAGAAGTCATTTAACATGCTTGCCTTCATTGCCCAAACCGTTGAGTATAGGAGTTGGGACATCATGTTGAGGTTGTACAGGACATTGGTGAGGCCTCTTCTGCAGTACTGTGTGTATTTCTGGTTGCACTGTTATAGAAAGGATATTATTAGACTAGAAAAGGTTCAGAAAAGGTTAGCCAGGATGTTGCCAGGAATGGAGGGTTTGAGATATAAAAAGGCTTGGTTAGGCTGGGACATTTTTCACTGGAGCATAGGATGTTGAGTGGTGACCTTATTGAGGCTTATAATATCATGAGGAGCATAGATAAGATGAATGACAAGGGTCTTTTCATTTGGGTGGGGGAGTTCAAAACTGAAGGGCCATATTTTTAGAGTGAGAGGAGAAAGATTTAAAAAAGGACAAGAGCAGCAACTTTTTTTTTTACAGAAAGTGGTTTGTGTGGGGAATGGCACCTGCACCAACCCATTCTCCCCCGCCTGCCCACATGCACACAAACATTCATCAAGAAATTGGCTGAAGACGGGTATCTGTAATGCTGGTGACCATTGGAGGAGGCCAAGATGGATCATCCATTCAGCATTTCTTGCTGAAGATTGCAGCAAATGCTTCAGCATCATCTTCTGTACTAATATGTTGGGCTCTTCCATCACTGAAGATGGGAATATTTGTGAAGCCTCCTCCTCTAGTGAGTTACTTAATGTCCACCACTACTCATAACTGGATGTGGCAGGACTGCACAGCTTAGATCTGATCCATTGGTTATGGGATTGCTTAGCTCTGTCAATCACTTGCTGCTTATGCTGCTTGGAATGCAGGTAATTCTGTTTGGTAGCTTCACCAGTTTGATCCTCATTTTTAGATATACCTGGCACTGCTCCTGGCATACCCTCCTGCACTCTCCATTGAACCAGGGTTGATCCCCTGGCTTGACAGCAATGGTTGAGTGGGGGATATGCCAGGCCATGAAGTTGCAATTCTGCTGCTGTTCATGGCCCACAGTGCCTAGCGCCCAGTCTTGAGATGCTAGGTCTGTTCGAAGTTGGTCCCATTTAGCATGGTATTAGTGAAATGCCACGAGGTCAAGTATGTTTTTCCCTCAACACCTGCAGCAGACCTAGTCTAGCAGCTACGTCCTTTAGGACCCAGCTAGCTGGATCAATCGAGCCACTCGGTGTGGACACTGAAATCCCCAAACACAGTACATTTTGCAGCCTTGGCACCCTCAGCACTTCCTCCAAGCGTTGTTCATCATGGAAGAGTACTGATTCATCAGCTGAGGGAAAACAGTACATGGGTAATCAGCAGGAGGTTTCCTTGCCCATATTTAACCTGAAGCCATGAGACTTCATGGGGTCCAGAGTCAATGTTGAGGACTCCCTGTGTAACTCCCTCCCAAGTGTAAGGTAAGATTCCATGAGTACGACTATGTCAAGCTGTTGTTTGACTAGTCTGTGAGACAACTCTCCCGTTTGGCTCTAGCCTCCCCAGTTTTAGTGAGGACAACTTTGCAGGGTCAAAAGGGCTATTTGTGCCATTGACTTTTCAAGACATAGGTCAATGCCAAGTGGTCGATCCAGTTTCATCTCTTTGTTGAGACTTCATAGCAATTGATACAACAGAGTAGCTTCAGAGGGCAGTTAAGATTCAACCACATTGCTGTGGGCCTGGATTCACATGTAGCCAGCCCAGGTGGTATTTCTCTACCTGACATCATCAGTGAGTTTGTTGGGCTTTTCCAACAACCAACAGGGGTTTCATGCTCATCATTTTCTATCTGTCATGGCAGGATTCAAACTCCAGTCCCCAGACCATTAGCTGAGTTTCTGGAATAATAGTCCAACGATGATACCACTAGGCCATCGACTCCCACCTCAGTGGTCTCTCTCCATCCCCAACCCAAATCTATTGCCCCCCCCACTCCGTGTGCTTACCAAAAAGGGAAAATAGACCTTGCCAAGCATCCTCCATGTTTTCCTGCACCTAATCTACGTCCCTGTAAATATTGCGGGTATGGTCATGTTGGTATAGATATCCTCATGAAGAAAACAGAGGATATTCATTCATGTTAGGGGCCTGTTGATACCCACACAGTAATCCTTGTGGAAACAGATGTAAATATAAGATGTTGTTACAGCATACACATTACCTGGGGATAGTAAGTAGGAAAACATATAACAGGCAGCAAGGAAATGTAGTCATGATAGCCTTTCTACTTTAGTTCACACAAAGGTAATTTTTCTAATGGAAACTTCTGATGGACAAATTGATGCCCTCACCTACTGCCAGACAGAACATTTATTTCTATGTTTGTTGATCTTTCTCTTCAACTCTGCAGGGAATTCCAGGCACATCAGCTCAAGGTCCCAAAGGCGAGCGGGGTTCAACCGGTACCCCTGGGTTCCCAGGTATTACTCAGGAGTTTGGGTCTTTTTGCTATGTATAAGGTTGTTGAAAATTTATGATAAATGCTACAATTCCAGCATAAACTTGCAATGGTCAGTACTTACTTGCAGTCTCCTCATAACTTCCGATTAAGGGAACATTACGTCTGCTTCTAGCCCTGTAATACAAATGTAACTTTTCACACTGAGGGAAGATCATTCTTACTTGACTACTGTTCAGGAAATGCACAAAGTGAATCTCTCACCCATTCTAATCTAATTTCCACTAATTCTCAATGACGGAGGCAGAATTGGGAGGAGGAGGATGAGGGAACCATCAGATTAGTCCAGAAGCATGAATCACTGACCAAAGCAGTTGACCATCAACTAAATCATTACAAAGGGAAAAGATCAACTTGCACTTATGTAGCACTTTTTGAAATCGAAGGATATCCTGAAACACTTTACAGCTAATGACGTTCTCTCAAGGTGTAGTTACCGTTGTAATGCAGGAAGAACAGCAAAATGTTCCTACAAACAACACTTGATTGCTGATCAGATAATGTTTTTTTAGGCTGAATTTTAATTTTGGCAGATTTCCTGGAAAGTTTCTCTCTGCAAGCTCTAGTGAGTTTTCTCATGCCATCTTCCCAAACTCCACTTATTCCCTATTTTCCATGCCCCTTTAACATCCTGCTCGTCAACTTTTTTCACTCTCCACAGGCAGAAATACTAGCCACTTCCGGGGCCTCCCAGGATTCCTGATTCTAGCACCTTTTGTAAAACTCAGTCATGCCCTGGTCAAGCACAGGCAGTCCACAGATGCCCTTCATAGTCATTTATTTGCACCAGTTCATCAGACGGAAAGAAACTGGCAACCAACGTTGTTGGCGCAGACAAGGTCATTCTGGTGAAAAATGCATGCAATCACTGCCCATGGAGTGTCCTCAAGATCTTGATGATGATGGAGGGCCAGAGGAACAAGAAGTGAGCTGGAGTTACTCATTCTTACTTTCATGTCAGGAATTGTCACCATCTAGTTTCTATCCAGCTGTTGGGAGAATGGGCAGCTGCGTATCAATGAGGTGAGAAGATATAATAACGAGGCCATTAATGCAGCAAAGGCCTCTCACTGCTCTCTAGTAAGAATCTTATTTCATCATTCAACACTTGTTTGGAAAATGGGACCTTTTGCTCTCAGGAATCTCCTCACTGGCCGGCTCACACAAGTCTCCCTACTTTCTTGCCATTGCTCACGTCATTCAGGGGCTAGGAAGATTCGGCCCACTACGGTGTTGATTGAAGGATAAACATAACAGCCAACTGAGAGTAGAGAGGTCATCACTGTAATCTTTCATCCAAAACAAGGCACCTGTAACGGCGCAGCACTTCCCAAGTATTGCATGGAGTGGTGCCTGAATAGCTGTCCTTAAATCTCTGGAACGGTATGCAAGTTCATAATCTCTGACGAAACAGCAGAGAGTAAAATGCAGTCTCAGCTAGAGAATTCAACAAAAGTCACTAAGAGAATACTGTCCTTGTCCAAAAATCTTAGTTGCCCATCAACCAGTTGGCTTTGCTTTCCGCTACATTTTAATTTTTAGCTGTAGATCTACGTTAAAGCTCAATTTGTGTGAAACTTGGAAACACCCCCAAATTAAGATTTTAGAGATAGCAAGATCTGCAGATGCTGGAGTTAGAGACAACACAGTGTGGAGCTGGAGGAACACAGCAGGCCAGGCAGCATCAGAGAAGCAAGAAAGTTGACGTTTCGGATCAGGACCCTGCTTCAGAAATGGGAAGGGGGAAGGGAGATCAGAAATAAAGAGAGAGGAGGGGTGGGGCTGGTGAAGGTAGGTGCGATGGTATTAGGTGAGTGCAGGTAGGGAGTGGTCGGGATTGGTCAGTGGGATGGGTGGGGCAGATAGGTGAGAGAGAAGACGGAAAGGTTGTGTCAGGTCAAGAAGGCAGGGATGAGAGGGTGGGTTGGACATGGGATGAGGCCAGGGGGTGGGGAAATTTTAAAACTAGTGAATTCCATGTTTAGGCCATTGGATTATAGGCTCCCAAGGCAGAATATGAGGTGTTGCTCCTCCGGTTTGCGGGTGATGTCATTGTGACACTGGACATTGTGACAGCTCCCTTCCCTTCCCCAGTTCTGAAGAAGGGACCCAACCCGAAACGTCAACTTTCCTGCTCCTCTGATGCTGCCTGACCAGCTGTGTTTCTCCAAATTAAGATTTTGCAGAGGTTATTGGGGAGGTAGAAGATATAATTAAGTACCAACAGGTTTTGGATGATGTGTCTAGAAAGTGACATAAACTATTGAGGAAATTCATCCATAAAGGTGCTTTGGTATAAAAACAGCATAAAATCAGTTCTGTGTGAATTTTGTCAGTGAAAAACCAACTGAATGAGGCTCTAACAACAAGCGGCACCGTGACTTTCCAGGATGCTCCTAGAAAATGAGATTTTCAATTTGCATTGAAATTACATTAGAAGTATAAACATGTAATGGGATTCAATGTCATAATCAATGAACTAATATTCTTCAGGTCCTGATGGGCTTACTGGGGAGAGTGGTTTCATAGACTCATAGAATCCCCACAGTATGGAAACAGGCCATTCAACCCAACAAGTCCAAAAAGACCTTCCAAAGAGCATCCCATCCAGACCCATCTCCCTACCCTATCCCTGCATTTCACATCGCTAACACACCTGACCCACACATCCCTGGACACCATGGACAATTTAGCATGGCCAGTCCACATAACCTGCACACCTCTGGCCTGTGGGAGGAAACCAGAGCACCAGGCGGAAACCCACGCAGACACGGGGAGAACCTGCAAACTCCACACAGATAGTTGCCCAAGGCTGGAATTGAACCCTGGCACTGAGGCAGCAGTGCTAACCACTGAGCCACCATGCCATTTGTTTATGTATTGCTTATTCTATTTATTTCTCATTTAATTTTTTTTACTATAGGTTTACAAGGTGACAAAGGAGTCAAAGGCCAGACTGGAGATGCAGGATTGCCAGGACTGCCTGGGCAACCAGGTAACCTTACAAGTTAACAAGAGCAAAGACTGGGAAAAATAATATTGAAATCACTGGGTTAGGAGCTAAAATTTCTAGATGTTTATTTTTGAAGTATTGGTGCATTCAAAACCCAAAAGGAAAATACAATGAATCTGAAATACGTCTGGGCCATATTGGGTTTCATGATGTTGAGATGTCACTGCCTGCTACATGAGATAAGTATTAGAAAGATGAGAGTGATCATGTCCCACACTGGATCATAAGCAGGTTTTAATTTTGAAACTGAGTTTAGTAAAGCACATTGTAAAACCTCTGCTAAGATATCCAATACTCTCTGTGGCAAATTGAACACTCTTCTGCGAAGTAAGGAATCAAAGCTACAAGATTGTGATTGTGGTATTCTGCAGTTCATTAGTTTTGAGAAAAATGAAAATTGGTCACTTTTCCAGAAGTACAATCTCAGGATATTTCGGGCCTTCGTATTTATTATAATCTTGTTAGTAGTTTGAATTAAGGAGCACTTAAAGGATTTAGACATGACTTGAAAAAAATGTAGGTGTATCATTCTGGAATTGTTTCTATATCACCTGTTTGCTCTTAGGTCCAGAAGGGCTGCCATCTGTTATATCAACAATACCTGTAAAGGGCGATTCCGGACTCCCGGGTCCACCGGGGCCTGAAGGACGAAGTGGAACTCCTGGATCTCCTGGACCACCTGGATGTATCGGTACTTTTAAAACACTAAAGGAACCTAAAATTTGAGTCTTAGTCCAAGGCAATTCTCACAAATACTGTAAACTCATTGTGATGAAAAACAACTTATTTTGGTGATTTTAGATGTTAAAAGGGGCAAAATTAATTGATTTTGTGGGGTTTGTATTGTATCCACAACGAGCCTGAATGCTATATTGGGTCTTTTTACGTTTTAGCAACACTAACAGCTGCTTGAAATAAAGAAGACTCCTTGCACACATTAATGAGGAACATAAAGATAATGCATTAGCACATTTTTCAGAAATTTGTTCACACTGAGAGGTGCAATAGCCAGTCATAATGTTAGCTAACTTCAATCTTAAATTACCTTAATTTGGAGCTACTAGGAACAAGATCAATCCTATTGAATAGCAGAGCAGGCTCAAGGGACCAGAATGGCCTACTCCTAATCCTATTTCTTATGGTCTTATGAAATACTTCTTCTGCAACATAACTGTAACCCAAGCAACTACCAGTTCACAGTCATTCCTACCTCCCACTGTCCATCTCAAATTCCTCCCGGACTAGATCTCCTTAACTGTTTCAAATTGTGCTGGAAAGTTGCAAGCTTTTATCGGACATATAATTGTTGCCAGCAGTTCACTAAAGAATTATGCTAACAAGGTCCAAGGCATATATTTGAACAAAATCCCCAGTCTCCATTGTCCGGTATGTCCAGATTCAGGCAAAACAGGGTCTAAATAAATGTCTAACCCCATATTCATTTGATCATGCTTTCACCTCTTTCCTATTTATTACCTAATATTTGTGCCATCCCTCTTAACTCCAGAGTGTTAAATCTTAAGGTAGATTTTCAAATTTCGAACTGAATGTAAAACTAGCATTTCAGTGGAAATGAAAACCCAGTTGCTTCTATATCGAGGCAATTAATCTGCAACATCAGTTTTACATCTGGATGACAAGTTAAGTATCCACTGCTCCTAACCTTGCAGTACCTCTGTTCAGGGAGATATTTTAGCCACTATTGACCAGCAAATAATGGAACTTTCACATTATAAATCTAATTAAAATTACACAAACATTGCTTGGCTGAAAATTGGCAGCTGTGCATCATTTATTCATCTTACACACCGCTTGAATTTCCTCTCACACCAACTGTACATAATCTCCTGCTTTACCTTGAGCTGAGCTTCCAATTCAATATCTTCTCTCACAAAAGGAGCCTACTTTCCTGATTATAATAGGACCCACCTCTACTCCTACCTTAGTTGATCTGCAAGCAAAACAGTCATCAAATCTTTTGTTCTGTCCAGTCTTGAATATTCAACTTCTATTCTGGCTGGTTTACCATTCTCCATCCTCCAAAAACATTCAACCCATTCAAATGTCTATTCCTCAAAACTTGACCTATACAAAGTTCCATTCAATCATTCTCCCTTTGCTTGTTGGCCTATATTGGTTCAAATACCTTCATGGCTGTTCTTCCTTATCCTTCTAGTGCTCTACCAGTCCTACAATCCCCCAGGAATTCTGTGTTCCTCCTCTGACCTCTTACACATCCATTTTCTCTAGCCTTGCTGTTGGTGCTTACACCCACAGCTATCTAAGCCAAGCTCTAGAATTCTTGTTCTAAACCTCTCCACATTCTTGTTCACTTTTAAAAGTGTCTTCAAAACCTAATTCTTTAGTCACCCATCCAAACTTCTTTCAGTGTGTCAATGGTGCCTCATGATGCTTTGTTGAAACATTATGAAATGCTTTCATTCATTAAGGGCACCATGTAAATATAAATTGCTACAGTAACATAACACTGTTATTTCTTTAACAAACAGGTAGCCAAGGTCCAACTGGTTCACTTGGTCGTAATGGGCCTCCTGGTGGTATGGGGCGTCCAGGACAAAAAGGCTCGCCAGGATTTCCTGGACAACAAGGTAAATAAGAAAAGTTTCAAATAACAATGAGTAATTCTTAATCTATGACTTCTTACTAATCATTATCATTAATTGGGAAGGAAGGCCAGTGAGAGGAAGCTATTTCATTTATGATTTATTATAGCTATTTCTTAATCAACCTGTTCAGAGATATTATGACACCATCACTACAAAAAACTCATCTTATTTTAATTTGGAGGGCAATAGTGGGTAGCCTGAGATTGAACCCATTGGCAGAAAGGTATACTATAGGTTCAGTGTGTTCCCAGAGGTATTGGGTGGTTAATATTGGGTATGATGTTGGTAGTTAGGTCAGCAGCACTCCACATTATTCATAAATACACAAACAGTTCTTCTTCGTTTAGTACCAATTTCACATTTTGAACATCCCACTATTGGCTGCAAGATTTTATGTAGAATTTTATGATACAGGCAATCCCCAGGTTCCACTCCTGAGTCCATTCACAAGTTGGTTTGTGCAGGGCCATATAAAGCAGCCAACCATAAGTATAGATGTAGTGATTATAACAAGATCAGCCAGGTGGACCTCAGAATATAAATTCCCTGATTGGGGCTGTTAATCTGGTCCAAGCAGAGAGCCTGGGTGACAGATATAAACAGGAGTGTCAGAGGATCTGTTCACTCAGAGCTGGCTCTG
Organism: Rhincodon typus; assembly: GCF_021869965.1. Lineage (NCBI taxonomy): Eukaryota > Metazoa > Chordata > Chondrichthyes > Orectolobiformes > Rhincodontidae > Rhincodon > Rhincodon typus. The sequence continues at coordinate 2,619,793 of NC_063344.1, forward strand.
AGGAAGTCGGACCAGTGTCAAGTACTATGTACTTGTAAACAAAGGGTGATTTCATGACGGGATACCAGCCTCTGTGGAGTTATTTCATAGCAAATGTCTACATGTTGATATTTAAAATTACATCCCTATATGGGAACGTGTTTGTAAATCTGAGCGTTCGCAAGTTGGATGACCATAAGTCAGGGACCTCCTGTATAATAGGATTCATGGTCTGCACATACCTCCTGCCGATTTACTTAAATGTGTCCTATTAACATATCCTAAAGCTTTTTCCCTCATACTTAATAAGCTTCCCTTTCAATACATCTATGCTTGTCACTCAGCCATTCGTGGTGATAACAAGTTCCACATTCTCATCATTTTGAGTAAAAGAAGCTTCTACCGAATGCCTTATTGGTTTTTTCAAGGCTATTTTTTTATTAAACCAGTGTCCTTAGATTTGGACTTGCCTGTAAGCATATGTGTTGAAATGATTATGCATAGCACATGGTCCGTCTAGTAGGACATTTAAAATTACAGAAGGGTCCAATACAGTGTCTAGATCTGCAATTGTTCATGAGGCTGCCATCAAATTCTGGCAGCTGCCTGGCCACGCAGCAGAAGACTCTAGGAATCATGATAGTGCAAGTGAAAAGTCTCTCTACTGCATTTTAAGATTATAACCACTCCCTTTTCATTGGATGAATGGAGTTAATATGGAATTACCCTCTCTTCGCGGTACATAAGAACTAGGAACAAGCAATTCAGTCCCCTGACGGACTCTTGTGTCATGCTGATCTTGTCCATTTCTTAGCCCCTCCCCATAACCCTGGAGTAGATTCCCAACCCTTTGATAAAAGTACTTTCTCCTCATCTCTTTTTTAATCTGCCACCCCTTAGCCTAAAACTATGACCTGGTGTTCCAAATGTTCTTCTATTTTAAATCCTGAAGGAATCTCCACTGCAACAATAAACAGCACATTGTAACATGCTTTTCAAAATTTAGTAAAACAGATTCATAACTAAAATTCTCCACACACTCGCTATGCCCTTCATAAGTTGTAAATAGGCAAATACATTTCTAAGACCACTTTGGCCTACATCACATAACCAGTGATATGGAGAGAAGAATACACCGGCCTAACAAGCAAGTAAAAGAATATTCCAAAAAATGAGGCTATAACCTCATTACAACAAGGTGCAGGGCTGGATGAACACAGCAGGCCAAGCAGCATCATAGGAGCAGAGAGGCTGACGTTTCGGGCCTAGACCCTTCATCAGAAAAGCTTTTCTGATGAAG